>NC_041390.1:330513970-330589045 GCF_002162155.2 Triticum dicoccoides | reverse complement strand
ATCCTATCCACGAAGCTGCGCCACAAGTACAATGTCTGCTCCATCCCTATCCGCAAGGACGACGAGGTGCAGGTCGACTGCAATCCTCTCCATGGAGCTGCGCCACAAGTACAATGTCCGTTCCATCCCTATCCGCAAGGACGACGAGGTGCAGGTTGACTGCAATCCTCTCCACAGAGCTACGCCACAAGTACAATGTATGCTCCATCCCTATCCGCAAGGACGACGAGGTGCAGGTCGACTGCAATCGTCTCCACGGAGCTGCGCCACAAGTACAATGTCTGTTCCATCCCTATACGCAAGGACGACGAGGTGTAGGTCGACTGAGATATCTCCCTCAGAGTTGCATCTCAAAAAATATTCCGAGTGAAGATTAAGTTCCACTTGAAGGCAAACGCAAGCACATGCAGAAGATAAACCAAGATCAGATAAAATCTCAAGAGTTTCAAAACGAAGATAAAAGTACTCGGGCATCAGGCCCGAAGGAGTTTAACGGTTACAAAAACCACTCGGCATTCCGAGGCAAATTTAAAGAAAGTTTAAGTATCAAGTTTGTTCACTCGGCAGGAGGAGGACTTGCAGGCTCGACGCACTCATCCAAATCAATCCCATCCGCGATCCGAGTGGCAGCAGCAATAAAAGTCTCCATGAAGGACTAGAAGTCGTGCCTTTTTGTGTTAGTAACCTTGATCGCCGCCAACTTCTCCTCTCGAGCTTCTTGGCAGTGGACTCTGACCAGTGAGAGAGCCATGTTAGCGCCACATCGGGCAGAGGACTTCTTCCATTCCTGCACTCGGCCAGGGATCTCGTTGAGTCGAGCCATCAAAGACTCGAGATCATTCTGAAGCGTTGCCCTTGGCCAGAGCGATGAGTCGATGCGTGAAACAACAACCTTCAGATGGGCAAGATAACTTGTAACACTGGCGACGCGAGATTCCAGTCGAAGCACATTCATGGCAGCCTCGTCGCCGACTGGAGAAAGGATAGGGTCCAAGCCTATCTCGGCCCGTCCAGTCTCCTCTTCAAAGTTTGGCAGAATTCTGCAGAGTCAAAGAGTTAATGAGTCGACTGGTCGGGTCCAACTTGCAAACAGTAAAACAGTCGAGTAAAAAAGAGGTACCTTTGAGCATAAGAAAGAGTTTCTTGGCAAGAGCTTTCAGATAAGCCTCCAAATCGCTCCTCCTGTGATTCATGCTCTCCAGCTGGTCGGTCAGAGCCACTTTATCTTTTTTCCAGACGAGTCGCCTCTCGATTGGATTCAGTGAGAGATGACTTCAGCTTGTTGATTTCTTCCTCCAGTGCTCCGACCGAGCCAGTTTCTGGTCAGCAAGGGCAGTCTTCTCCCGAGCCTCCTTCTGCGTAGCTGCAAGGTCCAGATCCTTCTTCTCCAGGGCCAACCTCATTTTCTCTGCAAAATACACATTTAGATCAAGCAGAAGAATGAAGAGATAACTTGAGGGATGGTCAAGAAAAGCAGTCGACGGGTTGTTACCTTCCGTACCAGCGACTTCATACTGAGCCTTCTTCAAGTTCTAATGAGCCAACTCCAGGTCAAGGTTGAGTTGCCTTTGCTTTTCCTCAAATTCGGCGAACTTGGAGATAAGCGTACAAGATTTCTACAGTGAGAAAAAGAGATATCAATCGACAAGATCAAAGATTATTTATTTCTGAATGAATAAAACTTCAAGACTACTCAGACCCCAACCGACTGCCAGCAGTCGACTGCAGTCTCGGGGACTACACCCAGTGGGTCCACTAAGCATGCCCCCACTGGTTAGGATTCCACTCGGCCGGTCCGCCCAGTGGGTGTATAATCTCGAAGTGCAAGACAGTGAAAGATTGCGCGAAGGAAAACATTCGGATAACATATCATAGAAGAACAAATTTAGTCGGAAGTTGATTTACCTGGACATTGGCTCGAAGAGCCGCGCTGGCGTCATAAGCAGCCTGACTGCTTTCGTGCACTGCCTTCACCCGCTCCATCATTATGCCAGCCTGATGAATAGCCTCCGCAGCGGCGTCCGACTAGCTTTCTGGAACATGATAGGCAGCAAACAAGGGGATGGACGGTCCAGACGCAGCGGCTTGGAGATCCAAGGCATGAGGTTGGATGGTTGAAGCAAGCTCTGGAGCAGTCGACGATGCGGGACGCACACTCGACACTGGGTCAGCAAAGGTTACAGAAACCTTACTCACATCTTCGGGCCGTTGAACTGCTCGCTCCATCGTCGGCTCCGACTGGGATGTCTTGCTAGCTATTGCCTTCTTCTTCCTGGGCCTTAGCGGCACGTCCTCTTCATCATCCGGAAGCTCGATGACATTGGGAGGGGCTGCAAAGAAATCAGTCGACCCTAGATGAGTCACCAGAATTCAACCAACTATGCAATAGAGAACAAGATCACGAGGATTGTACCCGGGTTGGAGGTGACCGCATCTTCCATGTCCTCATCTTCATACTGGCAGGTGGAAGTCCCAGAAGTAGCAGCACTACAAATTTCAGAATTCAATCGGTCATGTTTGGCGAAATAAGTCGACTCAAATCTAGACTCGTACTAAAACAAGAAATCAAGTCCAGCTAATACCCGGAAGTAATGGGGATGAGCACTTTGATCTTCGGCAAGGCCTTTGGCGGTTTGTACGACGTAGCTTTTGGTTGCTTCGACGCCTTTTCAGTCAGCACCGAAGAAGACATTCGAGGGCGCTTCGATGACTGCCCAGTTGGCACGGTCGCTTTCCCGCTGGAACTTGCGATATCGTGAGAAAGCTTGGATCGTTTTTCCCTACGAGGAGGAGAGTCGACCTCTTCTTCTTCTTCACTCGGGTCGTCGCTGTCCACGTCCTCTTCGTCGTCAGAGTGCCACTCGCCGCTTTCACCTCCACTCGCCTCCCCCTCTAGGTCCTGCTCCTGCTCTCCGTTGGGCATCGAGTACATCTCAGTCAGGGCCTAGAAGACAACAACCAAGATAGGAGACAGTCGGATAACACCAAACAGCTAATTGATAAATCAAGAAGGCACTTGACTAGTCGGAGTCATACCTTGTCAGTTTCGTACGAGTTGTTGAGCGGAGGAATCCTCCGAGATCCCCTCGGGTTGTCCTTGTTGCCAGTGATGCTCTTCAGCCACCCTTCTAATGTGGCATCATCGACTTCCTCTGGATGGATCCGAGTGGTGTCGTCAGTGCCCGAATACATCCACATCAGATGGTCACGAGCTTGAAGGGGTTGGATGCATCGCCTGAGGAAGACCTCCAACAGATCCATACCGGTTACCCCGTCACGGACAAGCTGAACTACTCACTCAACCAGCACTTTCACTTGCGTCTTCTCCTCTGGGATCACTTTCAAGGAAGAGGGATTCTCCACTCGGGCCATGGAAAAGGGGGGAAGTCCAGTCGACTGACCGGGAGTCGGCTGGTCCTTGCAGTAGAACCAGGTCGACTGCCACCGTTGGACCGACTCAGGAAGGATCATGGCTGGGAAAGTACTTTTACTCCTCATCTGAATCCCAAGACCCCCGCACATCTGAATCACTTGCGTCCTCTCATCACTTGGGTTGGCCTTCTTGACCGACCGAGAACGGCATGTGAATATGTGCTTGAAGAGGCCCCAGTGTGGCCGACAGCCCAGGAAGCTCTCACACTTGGACACAAAAGCAGCAAGGTACACGATGGTATTCAGAGTAAAGTGGTGAAGTTGCGCCCCGAAGAAGTTCAAAAAACCTCGAAAGAAAGGGTGGGGAGGCAAGGAGAACCTGCGGTCAACGTGAGTAGCGAGGAGAACGCGCTCACCCTCATGTGGCTGCAGCTCGGTCTCGTCCCCCGGGAGTCATGCCGATTCGTGGGGGATCAGTCCCCCCTAGACCAGGTCGTCGATGTTGTCCTGACGGATTGTCGAGCGGATCCAGTCGCCCTGGATCCAGCCCGGCAGTAGGCGGGCCCTCGAAGAAGATCTGCCCCAGCCAGACTTCTTCCCCTTCGCCTTCGCCGTCGCCTTATTCGCGCGCTCCAATTCCACCATCTTCTCTTTCCCCATCGCGGCGAGTAGAGCTCGAACGGGGTGGCAGCGCTGGAGCAGGAGCAGATGCAGCGGAGAAAACTAAGAGGGAAAGAGAAGAACGAAGACGAACTGTTCAAAGAAAACCCCGGCCCGACGCCTTATATGGGGCCGCTTCCGAGTGGCTGCCCTGTGGGTCCGGACAACCCAATCAAATCCCGCAACAGCCACGCGCGAGGTACGTGGCGAAAAAGGTGGCGCAGTAATCGAGGCAGCTGCACCTAATCCCTTCCGATTACTACGCCCCCCCCCATCTCGCGCGCTTCCCCAAAATCCAAATCCCATGATATCTGCGTGCAGCAGGGCAATCTGTCAGACGAAATATCTTCTCCATACCAGCACTCAAGACATCACAGTAAAGTTCACTCGGTAGATTCAAGAATGGATCAAGGCGACTGGAAAGGAGTTGATATCCTTATGGTTGTTCGCTTGGTCACGATAAGTCACTACCAGAGCACAAAAATTGAATCGGAGAAATTCTCAACTCCTTCTCCACTCAAGCCCCGAACCATTCGGGGGCTAATGATGAAGCTATGTACCCAGGGTAGGGTCATAGGCCTGACCTAGACTACCTCCCCAAGGACTTCACCCTAAAGCCAGCAACATTCAAAGGGTACCATCATCCACTCGACCAGAGACATTCCACTCGGAAGAATCAATGTCACTCGACCGTCAGAGAAGTCACTCGACAAACAGAAGATCTGAAGCCACTCTACACAGCAACGGTCGGGCGTTTACTCATAGCCTTAACTACCATTTATAGCACTTCAATACAGACGTTACCTGTAACGCTCCACCTTTATGTACATTGAACCCGGATAACGGAGGGGAGCTGGGGTCCTGGCGCACTCTATATAAGCCACCCCCCTCCTCCGGGACAGGGGTTCGCATCTTTTGTAAACACACACACGCATATAATCCAGTCGACCGCCTCAGGGCATCAAGACGTAGGGCTGTTACTTCCTACGAGAAGGGCCTAAACTCGTAAACTCGTGTGTACAACTACTCCATAGCTAGGATCTTGCCTCCTCATACCTACCTCCCATTCTACTGTCAGTCTTAGAACCACGACACCCCCCCCCCTTCATTTCTCCCTCTTTCTCCTTCCCTCTCCTCTCCTACTCCAACATGGAAAGGGGGGAGTCCTACTCCCGGTGGGAGTAGAACTCCTCATGGGGCGCGCCAAGGGTGGCCAGCCCCCTCCCCCTCCTCTACTCCTTTATATACGGGGAGGGAGGCACCCCCTAGAGACAACAATTGATCTCTTGGATCTTTTAGCCGTGTGCGGTGCCCCCCTCCACCATAATCCACCTCGGTCATATCGTAGTGGTGCTTAGGCGAAGCCCTGCATTGGTGGAACATCATCGTCGTCACCACGCCGGCGTGCTGACGGAACTCTCCCTCAAAGCTCGGCTGGATCGGAGTTCGAGGGACGTCATCGAGTTGAACTTGTGTAGAACTCGGAGGTGCCATGAGTTCGGTGCTTGATCGGTCGGATCGTGAAGACGTGCGACTACATCAACCGCGTTGTGCTAACGCTTCCGCTTTCGGTCTACGAGGGTACGTAGACACACTCTCCCCTCCCGTTGCTATGCATCACCATGATCTTGCGTGTGCGTAGGAAATTTTTTGAAATTACTACGTCCCCAACAGTATGACCATTGAAGGTTTTATTCATGTAAACAAAACAACAATTATTCTTTGACTTTAAATGAATAATCGTATTGCAATAAACATGATAAATCATATTCATGCTTAACGCAAACACCAAATAACATTTATTTAGGTTCAACACTAATCCCGAAAGTATAGGGAGTGTGCGATGATGATCATATCAATCTTGGAACCACTTCCAACACACATCGTCACTTCACCCTTAACTTGCCTCTGTTCATTCTACAACTCCCATTTTGAGTTACTAATCTCAGCAACTTAACTAGTATCAAATACTGAGGGGTTGCTATAAACACTAGTAAAGTACAAATAAATAACATGTATATCAAATATACCTTTGTTCACTTTGCCATCCTTCTTATCCGCCAAATACTTGGGTTAATTCTGCTTCCAGTGACCAGCACTTTGCAGTAGAAGCACTTAGTCTCAAGCTTAGGTCTAGACTTGGGCTTCTTCACTTAAGCAGCAACTTGCTTGTCATTCTTCTTGAAGTTCCCCTTCTTCCCTTTGCCCTTTTTCTTGAAACTAGTGGTCTTGTCAACCATTAACACTTGATGCTTTTATTGATTTCTACCTTTGTCGATTTCCGTATCATGAAGAGCTTAGGAATCGTTTCCGCTATCCCTTGCATATTATACCTCATCACGAAGTTCTAGTAATTTGGTGATAGTGACTAGAGAATTTTGTCAATCACTATCTTATCTGGAAGATTAACTCCCACTTTATTCAAGTGATTGTAGCCCTCAGACATTTTGAGCACATGCTCACTAGCTGAGCTATTCTCCTCCATTTTGTAGGCAAAATACTTGTCAAAGGTCTCATACCTTTCGACATGGGCATAAGTCTGAAATACTAATTTCAACTCTTGGAACATCTTATATGCTCCGTGGCGTTCAAAACATTTTTGAAGACCAGGTTCTAAGCCGTAAAGCATGGTCCACTAAACTATCAAGTAGTCATCATACCGAGCTTTGCCAAACGTTCATAACATCTGCATATGCTCCTGCAATAGGTCCTTCACCTAGCGGTGCATCAAGGACATAATTCTTCTGTGCAACAATGAGGATAATCCTCAGATCACGGATCCAATCCGCATCATTGCTACTACCATCTTTCAATTTATTTTTCTCTAGGAACATATCAAAAATAAACGGGGAAGCTATGTGTGAGCTATTGATCTACAACATAGATATGCAAATACTATCAGGACTAAATTCATGATAAATTTAAGTTCAATTAATCATATTACTTAAGAACTCCCACTTAGATAGACATCCCTCTAGTCCCCTAAATGATCACGTGATCCAAATCAACTAAACCATGTACGATCATCACGTGAGATGGAGTAGTTTTCAGTGGTGAACATCATTGTGTTGATCATATCTACTATATGATTCACGCTCGACATTTCGGTCTCCAGTGTTTTGAGGCCATATCTGCATATGCTAGGCTCGTCAAGTTTAACCCGAGTATTCTGCGTGTGCAAAACTGTCTTACACCCGTTGTAGATGAACGTTGAGCTTATCACACCTGATCATCACGTGGTGTCTCGGCACGACAAACTTTGGCAATGGTGCATACTCAAGAAGAACACTTGTACCTTGAAATTTAGTGAGAGATCATCTTATAATGCTACCGTCAATCAAAACAGAATAAGATGCATAAAAGATGAACATCACATGCAATCAATATATGTGACATGATATGGCCATGATCATCTTGTGCCTTTGATCTCCATCTCCAAAGTACTGTCATGATCTCTATCGTCACCGACATGACACCATGATATCCATTATCTTGATCTCTATCAACGTGTCATCACATGGTCGTCTTGCCAATTATTGCTCTTGCAACTATTGCTATCGCATAGCCATAAAGTAGAGCAATTATTTGGTGCTTGCATCTTATGCAATAAAGAGACAACCATAAGGCTTCTGCCAGTTGCCGATAACTTCAACAAAACATGATAATCTCATACAACAATTTATATATCATCATGTCTTGACCATATCACATCACAACAAGCCCTGCAAAAACAAGTTAGACGTCCTCTACTTTGTTGTTGCAAGTTTTACGTGGCTGCTACGGGCTGAGCAAGAAGTGTTATTACCTACGCATCAAAACCACAATGATAGTTTGTCAAGTTAGTGCTGTTTTAACCTTCTCAAGGACCGGGCGTAGCCACACTCGGTTCAACTAAAGTTGGAGAAACTGACACCCGCCAGCCACCTGTGTGCAAAGCACGTCGGTATAACCAGTTCGCGTAAGCGTACGCGTAATGTCGGTCTGGGCCGCTTCATCCAACAATACCGCCGAACCAAAGTATGACATGCTGGTAAGAAGTATGACTTGTATCGCCCACAACTCACTTGTGTTCTACTCGTGCATATAACATCTACGCATAAACCTGGCTCGGATGCCACTGTTGGGGAACGTAGTAATTTCAAAAAAAAATCCTATGCACACGCAAGATCATGGTGATGCATAGCAACGAGAGGGGAGAGTGTGTCCACGTACCCTCGTAGACCGAATGCGGAAGCGTTAGCACAGCGCGGTTGATGTAGTCGTACGTCTTCATGATCCGACCGATCCAAGTACCAAACACACTGCACCTCCGAGTTCTGCACACGTTCAACTCGATGACGTCTCGTGAGCTCCGATCCAGCAAAGCTTCACAGGAGATTTTCGTCAGCACGACGGCGTGGTGACGGTGATGATGATGCTACCGACACAGGGCTTCGCCTAAGCACCGCTACGATATGATCGAGGTGGATTATGGTGGAGGGGGGCACCGCACACGGCTAATAGATCAATGATCAATTGTTGTGTCTCTGGAGTGCCCCCTGCCCCGTATATAAAGAAGCAAGGGGGAGGAGGCGGACGGCCAGGGAGAGGCGCGCCAAGAGGGGGAGTCCTACTCCCACTAGGAGTAGGACTCCTCCTTTTCCAAGTAGGAGTAGGAAAGGGGGAAGGAAAGGGAGAGGAGGAGAAGGAAAGAGGTGGCTGGCCCCCTTGCCCTAAACCAATTTGCTTTGGGCCTTGGGGGGGCACGCCCCACACTCCCCTTGCTGCCCTCTTTTTCCACTAAGGCCCATGTAGGCCCATTAAGCCCCCTGGGGGGTTCCGGTAACCCCCCGGTACTCCGGTATATGTCTGAAACCTTCTGGGACCTTTCCGGTGTCCTAACATAGTCGTCCAATATATCGATCATTACGTCTCGACCATTTTGAGACTCCTCGTCATGTTTGTGATCATATCCGGGACTCTGAACTACCTTCGATACATCAAAACAGAAAAACTCATAATACCGATCGTCATCGAACTTTAAGCGTGCGGACCCTACGGGTTCGAGAACTATGTAGACATGACCGAGACATGTCTCTGGTCAATAACCAATACCAGAACCTGGATGCTCATATTGGCTCCCACATATTCTACGAAGATCTTTATCGGTCAAACCGCATAACAACATACGTTGTTCCCTTTTTCATCGGTATGTTACTTGCCCGAGATTCGATCGTCTGTATCTCAATACCTAGTTCAATCTCGTTACCGGCAAGTCTCTTTACTCGCTCTGTAATACATCATCCCACTATTAACTCATTAGTTACAATGCTTGCAAGGCTTATTGTGATGTGCATTACCGAATGGGCCCAGAGATACCTCTTCGACAATTGGAGTGACAAATCCTAATCTCAAAATACGCCAACTCAACAAGTACCTTCGGAGACACCTGTAGAGCACCTTTATAATCACCCAGTTACGTTGTGATGTTTGGTAGCACACAAAGTGTTCCTCCGGTAAATGGGAGTTGCATAATCTCATAGTCATAGGAACATGTATAAGTCATGAAGAAAGCAATAGCAACATATTAAACGATCAAGTGCTAAGCTAACGTAATGGGTCAAGTCAATCACATCATTCTCTAATGATGTGATCCCGTTAATTAAATGACAACTCATGTCTATGGTTAGGAAACATAACCATCATTGATTCAACGAGCTAGTCAAGTAGAGGCATACTAGTGACAATCTGTTTGTCTATGTATTCACACATGTACTAAGTTTCTGGTTAATACAATTCTAGCATGAAGAATAAACATTTATCATGATATAAGGAAATAAATAATAAATTTATTATTGCCTCTAGGGCATATTTCCTTCATCCTTCTTATCCTCCAAATACTTGGGGCAGTTCTGCTTCCAGTGACCAGTCCCTTTGCAGTAGAAGCACTCAGTTTCAGACTTAGGTCCAGATTTGGGCTTCTTACCGGGAGTGGCAACTTGCTTGCCATTCTTCTTGAAGTTCCCCTTCCTTCCCTTGCCCTTTTTCTTGAAACTAGTGGTCTTGTTAACCATCAATACTTGATGCTCCTTCTTTATTTCTACCTCTGCAGCTTTTAGCATAGCGAAGAGCTCGGGAATTGTCTTCTCCATCCCTTGCATATTATAGTTCATCATGAAGCCTTTGTAGCTTGGTGGCAGTGATTGAAGAACTCTATCAATAACACTATCATCTGGAAGATTAACTCCCACCTGAGTCAAGTGATTAGCCTAACTCCACCGCACGACCCCATTTTGTCCGGCCCCGTCCGTTTGGGGTAAAACGGACAAACGAGGCGGCCCAGCGCGCGACGGCCCAGACCCATCTGGTCTGTTTTGTGTCCGGGCCGACCCATTTCGAGCACAAACTTGCGTCGGGTTTGGGTCGCGGCGGATAGCGAACGGACGATTCGAACGTCCGCGTTGGGGCCGCGTGGCAGGCGGCCACCTACCTCCCACCTGCCAACATAAATGTGCACGGGCGGGTGGCCCCACCTATCATCCGCACAGCGAAGGGTCACCATCCTTCTTAAATGGGAAGCCGTGGACCGGTCGTCGTCCACAGTTCCCACTCCAGCCCCTCTTTGCCCCCTCGAAACCCGACACCCTCGAAACCCTAGCCGCTCCCCGTCGTCGACCTCGCCGGTCGGCCGCAGCCATGGGCCTTTGGAAGCACGACCACAAGGGGAAGCATGACCGCGAGGTCGCTCCTCCTCGGGACGCCGATGCGGCTCCGTCAAGAAGAAGGAGCCCGCATCACCGCCGCGCACCTCCATTCGAGCCCCCGCGCCTGCCCCCTTCACTATCGCGCCTAGGGCCGCCGGCGAGCGCGACCGACGGTACCTGGCCATGCATGTGTGCTGGCGGTACTGGGAGACGAGGACACCGGTCCCGTGGAGCGACGTGCACCTCCCCAAAAACTAGCACCTCTCCGCGGACCAGGTCCCCATCCCGCCGGTGCCAGCGAGCGGTCGTGCCCGCACGATGAGATCGAGCGCCGCCGCCGCCTCCCCGACGACCTATTCGACGACGAGAGGTACGCCCCTGACTCCGTCCTGTGGGACACTTGGCTCCAGGACGAGCATGACGTGCGGCATGCGTCGTACTTTGCCGGCACGATGTCGGGGCCGCGGCGGCCACGTCGGGAGGTGCGCGGGCGTACGCGGGTGTGCGGCCTGACGCCCACGCCGTCGGCTTCCCCATCTCCGTCGCCACCTCCACCTCCTCGCATGACAGTGGAGGAGGAGGGCCAGCTCATGGCGCGTGTCATGGAGGACTCCATGCACACGCACGATGAGCGCCAATGGTCGGGCCTCGAGGAGACGATGGCCCTCTCTACGGCCGGCGATGTTGCTATCCCCGAGATGTAGATGGTGCCGAAGGAGGAGGGGACGAGGAGCCACCGATGGCCGATTTCCACCCGGGCCTGGTGGGCCAGGGGTGGAGATGGTCGTGCACGGCGGAGCAGATGGCGGTCGCCATGAGGGGCAACTAGTGCCCCATGCCGCCGCGGTCGCCGGAGAGCGACGCCTCGCCTCGGGAGGAGGTGGTGCAGGCACCGACCACCTTCCAGCCCACCGCCCCCGTGCACCGCAGACCGCCGACCCATCTCTGGACGCCGCCGGACTACGTCGACCTCTGCAGTGACGACGACAACACCGGCGGCCATTAAAGACGGCGACGGCGACGGCCAGGGCATGGACGGGCGGCAACAGCGCGCGGGCGGCATTTTTTTATTTTGTTTTATGTTAATTATGGAACTGGACCGTTTAAGTGCGGCATGAAACTAGGCAGTTTTGTGGTTGTGACTGTTATATATGT
Organism: Triticum dicoccoides; assembly: GCF_002162155.2. Lineage (NCBI taxonomy): Eukaryota > Viridiplantae > Streptophyta > Magnoliopsida > Poales > Poaceae > Triticum > Triticum dicoccoides. Next base: position 330,577,175 of record NC_041390.1, on the reverse strand, counting down.
TTTAAGTTTTTTTAAGTGCGTTTATTTACTTTTTAGGCATTTTATTTAAGTTTTTTGTTTTTTAATCACGTCCATCCCGGACATGATTTGAGGTGCGGCCGCGCGCTGGGCGCACCCACGACCCAACGGACAAACGCGGACATGGGCGAACGCATCGCCGCCCCAAAGAGACAAAATCCGGCCAAACCGGACGTCCATTTGGGGTCGCACGGTGGAGTTGGCCTTATGATACCCAGACATTTTGAGTATGTGTTCACTGATGGAACTGTTCTCCTCCATCTTGCAGCTATAAAACTTGTTGGAGACTTCATATCTCTCAACTCGGGCATTTTCTTGAAATATTAACTTTAATTCCTAGAACATCTCATATGGTCGATGATGTTCGAAACATCTTTGAAGTCCCAATTCTAAGCCGTAAAGCATGGCACACTGAACTATCGAGTAGTCATCAACACACGAATGTCAGGTGTTCACAGCGTCTGTAGTTGTTGGAGGGGGTGGTACACCTAACGGTGCATCAAGGATATAATTCTTCTGTGCAACAATGAGGATAATCCTCAAGTTACTGACCCAGTCCGTGTAGTTGCTACCATCATCTTTCAACTTAGCTTTCTCAAGGAACGCATTAAAATTCAACAGAACAACAACACGAGCCATCTATCTACAATCAACATAGACAAGCAAAAAACTATCAGGTACTAAGTTCATGATAAATTAAGTTCAATTAATCATATTACTTAAGAACTCCCACATAGATAGACATCCCTCGAGTCATCTAAATGATTACATGATCCAAATCAACTAAACCATGTCCGATCATCATGTGAGATGGAGTAGTCATCAATGCTGAACATCTCTATGTTGATCATATCTACTATATGATTCACGTTCGAGGTTTCGGTCTCCAATGTTCTGAGGCCATGTCTGTACATGCTAGGCTCGTCAAGTTTAACCCGAGTATTCCGCATGTGCAAAACTGTCTTGCACCCGTTGTATGTGAACGTAGAGCCTATCACACCTGATCATCACGTGGTGTCTCAGCACGACAAACTGTTGCAACGGTGCATACTTAGGGAGAACACTTATACCTTGAAATTTTAGTGAGGGATCATCTTATAATGCTACCGTCGTACTAAGCAAAATAAGATGCATAAAAGATAAACATTACATGCAATCAAAATATGTGGCATGATATGGCCATCATCATCTTGTGCCTTTGATCTCCATCTCCTAAGCACCGTCATGATATCCATCGTCACCGTCTTGACACCTTGATCTCCATCGTAGCACCGTGGTCGTCTCGCCAACTATTGCTTATACAACTATTGCTAACGCATAGTGATAAAGTAGAGCAATTACATGGCGTTTGCGTTTCATACAATAAAGCGACAACCATAAGGCTCCTACGAGTTGTTGATAACTTCTACAAAACATGATCATCTCATACAATAACGTATATCACATCATGTCTTGCCCATATCACATCACAACATGCCCTGCAAAAACAAGTTAGACGTCCTCTACTTTGTTGTTGCAAGTTTTACGTGGCTGCCGCGGGTTTCTAGCAAGAACCGTTCTTACCTATGCATCAAAACCACAACGGTGTTTATCAAGTTTGATGTTTTAACCTTCAACAAGGACCGACTGCAGTCAAATTCGATTCAACTAAAGTAGGAGAAACAGACACCCGCCAGCCACTTTATGCAAAACTAGTTGCATGTCTGTCGGTGGAACCGATCTCATGAACGTGGTCATGTAAGGTTGGTCCGGACCGCTTCATCCAACAATACTGCCGAATCAAAATAAGACATTCGTGGTAAGCAGTATGACGATCACCGCCCACAACACTTTGTGTTCTACTCGTGCATATCATCTACGCATAGACCTGGCTCTTGATGCCACTGTTGGGAAACGTAGCATGCAATTTCAAAAAATTTCCTACGCTCACACAAGATCTATGTAGGAGATTCATAGCAATGAGAGGGGGAGAGCGTGTCTACGTACCCTCGTAGACCGAAAGCGGAAGCATTTGACAACACGGTTGATGTAGTCGAACTTCTTCTTGTTCCGACCGATCAAGCACTGGACGTACGGGACCTGCAAGTTCTACACACGTTTAGCTCGATGACGTTCCTTGAACTCTTGATCCAGCAAAGTGTCGAGGGAGAGTTCTGTCAGCACAACGGCGTTGTGACGGTGATGGTGAAGTGATCCGCGCAGGGCTTCGCCTAAGCACTATGAAGATATGACCAGAGGTGTAATCTATGGAGGGAGGCGCCGCACACGGCTAACAGATGTTGTTGTGTGTACTAGGCGCCTCCCCCCTCATATATATATATATATATATATAGGTGGGAGGGAGAGGGAGCAGCCAAGGGGGCGCCCAAGTAGGAGGAATCCTACTTGGCGCCCTAGTGCAATTCGCCCCTCCTCCTTACCATAACTTCCGGGGGGAAGGAAGGAGGAGGGAGGAGGGAAGGAAGGGGGAGGCCGAATCCCCCCTTCCTTTCTCTCTCTCCCTCTTTCCTTCCCCTCCAGGTTCGGCCTATATGGGGGCGCAACAGCCCATGCTGGCTGCTGCATTTCCCCTCTTGGCCCATTACGCCCATATCTTTGTCAGGGGGTGCCCGGAACTCCTTTCCGGTGACCCGATATGTACCCGGTACCCTCGGAACATTTCCGATGTCCGAATACCATCGTCCTATATATCAGTCTTTACCTCTCGACCATTTCGAGACTCCTCGTCATGTCTGCGATCTCATCCGGGACTCCGAATAACATTCAGTCACCAAATCACATAAATCATATAACACTAAATCGTCATCGAACATTAAGCGTGCAGACCCTACGGGTTCGAGAACTGTGTAGACATGACCGAGACACCTCTCCAGTCAATAACCAACAACGGAACCTGGATTCTCATATTGGTTCCCACATATTCTACGAAGATCTTTATCGGTCGTACTGTAATGACAACATAAGTTATTCCCTTTGTCATCGGTATGTTACTTGCTCGAGATTCGATCATCGGTATCTTCATACCTAGTTCAATATCGTTACCGGCAAGTCTCTTTACTCATTCTGTAATACATCATCTCATAACTAACTCATTAGCCACATTGCTTGCAAGGCTTATTATGATGTGCATTACCGAGAGGGCCCAGAGATACCTCCGATATTCGGAGTGAAAAATCCTAATCTTGATCTATGCCAACCCAACAAACACCTTCGGAGATACCTGTAGAGCATCTTTATAGTCACCAAATACGTTGTGATGTTTGATAGCACACAAGATATTCCTCCGGTATTCGGGAGCTGCATAATCTCATAGTCGAAGGAATATGTATTTGACATGAAGAAAGCAATAGCTATAAAACTGAACGATCAACATGCTAAGCTAACGGATGGGTCTTGTCCATCACATCATTCTCCTAATGATGTGATCTCGTTATCAAATGACAACACATGTCTATGGTTAGGAAACTTAACCAGCTTTGATTAACAAGTTAGTCTAGTAGAGGCTTGCTAGGGACACGGTGTTTTGTCTATGTATCCACACATGTATCAAGTTTCCGGTTAATACAATTCTAGCATGAATAATAAACATTTATCATGATATAAGGAAATATAAAATAGCAACTTTATTATTGCCTCTAGAGCATATTCCTTCATGGGCTTGCGGTATATCACAGTGCAACTTGCAATGGTTAGTTTTTGGGCTGGGATGTGCATGACCTTAATTTGTTGGGTTGGGATAATATCTCCAATTTAATTAAAAAAATTGGGTTGATCGGGTGCCAGGGGTACAAACCCCAATTTCCCAAATAAAATTCAGGTTTCTAGAGTTACCACCCAAACAGGCTCTCATGTTTTTCGGGTTTGGGTAGTGCGGGTTTGGATTCAGGTAATTGAGGTTTGAGCTTCGCGTATCGGGTTTTATGCCCAGCCAGGAGCACCGCCGCATGTTGTTCCAACGTGACGGATGTGTCCGGGCGTCCCAATATCCGCCCCACATATGGGCCGGGTATGGGGGTTGCCGGTCAGTCCAGACATTTGGGTTGCCTTTGGGGCTGCCGATTGGGTGTTTGTTTCTTCTATTCGGGCATTGCCAGGCAGGTCACCCAGGCATTTGAGGCGGATATGGGTTGCCCAGTTGTAGATGCCCTTAGGTATATAGGTTGCTGTACACGACAAATTTTTGGCGTGGCCACACTTTTAGAGTATTTAGCAAAAAGCCACTCCCCATATCTGCCCAGATTACAGGTTTGTGCCCCCCTCGGATTTACCACTTTTAATCGATGGTAAAAGAACTACCATATTTGCTCTATTTTTGCAACAAACTACCACTTCGCAACATCTTTTCTCAAAACTAATAGTGATTATGAGAGAAATAGTCCACCAGTCAGGTCCATGTGGCAATGAAAGTCAACACCGTTTGTCTGACCGATACGCTAGACATTATGATATGTGGGTCCCACATGTCAGTTCTATCTTCTTCCTTAAAATTCCCCATGGAGGCCTCCCGCCAAAGCTAATCCGCCGTCCTGCCTCACTCCCACTGTCCCTCCGCCACCGGCTTTAAGGGCCTTGCCAGGCTGCCCGGTGGCCACGCTCAGCCGCCACCCAGCATATGTCGGTGTCAACAACTGCGGAGCCCACGGTCATGAGGAGCATGGCGTATCGGTCGGCAAACATGAGCGACCATGGCGGAGGTTGGTAGGTCGGAGCACATGTGGAATAGGCGACGGGGCTAGTGACCGTGGCGGCCAACAAGGATCGCGTGACGACGGCGGCCTCGACACAACGCGACGACAACCAGTGGAGCTTGTGCGACGGTCATGGCGCTGCACGGGGGGTTAGTCTTCTTCTGCTCCTGAGCTCAAATGAGCCCGGGATGAACAGTAAAATCCCCCAAAAAAATCCTCATTTTTTTGGCAAACTTTAAAAAATATTTTGTGTGCTTGACAAATTTTAGCACTAATAACATTCGTGAAAGTCATGGAAAGAACCAGCACTCCAAAATGCTTTGTCATGGCAATAAAATGAAATAAAACCATAACTCTAAAATGTAAAAAAATTGCATTACAGAAGCATCAATTTTTTTTTCATGACTTCCACGAATGTTATTTGAAGATAATTTTTTCAAGAACACAAAAACATTTGTCAAAATTTATCACAAAATAATTTCAGAGTTCTTTTGATTTCTTTTACTATTTTTCGATTTTACTATTCATTAGTGAGTATTTGAGTTCGGAAGCAGATACTCCGCGTAACGTAACCCGTAACGCAGGGTTCGCGACCATGGCCGGCGCCTGCGCCCACCTCCCAGTAAGGATCTAGTACACTGGCGGCCGGCAGCCGCCGACGAGCAACTCGTGCTCCGGCACACATACAAGATGATTGAGGAAATGTTCCACAGATAAAATGTTTTGATGGGAAGAGAGTTGCAGGTCAATTCTTTTTTGAAAGTTGAAGGTCAATTTAACAGTCGGAGTTGACTTTTGTACCACTCCAGCCCTGATCAGTTATTAGCAGCACGTGGTAGTTTTATGGAAAAAATATGATAAAAGTGGTAGGCTTTTTTTTATCACCAGTTAAAAGTGGTCGTTGCGGTAGTTTTTTTTTGGTGCTAAATACTCATGTTTTTTCATATCTGTTGGAGGTGGTGTAGGAAGGGGATCACACTTTTTTTACCACCTTCGCCCCCGATGCCACCTTCTCCTGTTGGCCTCATCCCACAGCTCAGCAGCAGCCCAGCCCCTCCTCCGTCTCCATTTCTTTTGTCCTCTCTCTCTCTCTCTCTCTCTCTCTCTCTCTCGGTGTTAAAACGCGGCCGCCGTACGCGCATTGCCTCCTTCCTTCCGAGCAGTCGCTGGCTCGCTTCGATTCTTCTCCTTCTCTCCTCTTGCCGGGGCGTTCTTGGAGGGGGACTGTAGCTAGCCTAGCAGTGTTCTTGGAGCTGCTGCCGGTGGAGGTCTGCAATGGGGAGGAGCGGCCATGCCTGCTCCGTTCTTGGATCGCTGCTGCTGCTGCTGCTGCTGCTGCCGGGCCCAGCCGCTGCGCAGAAGGGCTCGGCCTGGAAGACGCTGAGTGGTATACAAGCTGCACTTGCCTGTGTTCCCCGTTTGTTTGCTTAGTCTGTGCGTCTGCGATCTGATTCTGATCTGGGTTGACTTTTTCTGCGATTCTTAGTTCATAAGCTCGCATCTTGCTTGCGATTTTTGATTCGGCTTCGATGTATGGGTTGGATCTTTAGGATTAAGACGGGGCGACTGCCCGGTCTTGCTCAACCTTCTGCTGTTTCTTCAAGAGCATGGCCTTGCCGAAAGTTTCAGGGCTCGAGATTTCTGATTGGAAGCTTGGGGGCCGGCCATGATGCCTCCTTTTAAATTATTTGCATATAATATGAAATTTTGGCACAGCCGTGGGCGGTAGGGTAGCCTCTTCTGCCGAATGCCATTTGGTTAGGATACGACAGCAACATCTTTGTGACTAATTCAGATGACGTAGTCAACGCTTCTTACCGCGTGAATGTTCATCGGCTGTTCTTGGGTTAGGTTAGATCACTAGCTGCTGGCGTTTACTGTTCATCGACTGCTTATGGAGCAGGGGATTGTTTGCCCAGTTCGGTAGATGTCAATTTCAAGGATTGATTTCCTTCTTGATGCATCAATTACAGTGGTCGATCATTTAATTGGCCATGCATGTAAAAATACAGTAGATTTATACCACCACCCTGGTATAGTTTTTTTACGGAGTTTCTGCTGTGGCAATACATTTATGAAGTATTAGTCGGACAAAAAGTTACATCTATGAAGCTATGATCCATCCATTGTTCCTCCTGGCTGTTCTCAAGCCTAACACTCACCTCATTGTTTCAGGCGATGCTCCAGCAGTCATAGCTAAGGGTGGTTTCTCGGGCCTATTTCCTGACTCCAGTGACCCTGCTTATTTGTTTGCTGCCAGCAATCAGGATTCAGCCCAGTGGTGCGATGTTCGGTTAACCAAGGATGGCGTTGGCATCTGCCTTCCAGACATAAAAATGGATAACTGCACAACCATACCCGATCTTTTCCCAAAGGGAAAGAAGACCTACCGTGTCAACGGTGTGTCCATGACGGGGTGGTTCTCTGTGGACTATAACAGCATTGACCTGACCAATGTAACTTGTAAGTGCAAATGCAGCTTGCAGTTCTAATGTTTTGAGCATCTTCATTGCATCTTTCTCTTGCTTGATTAGCATTGTTGCCTTTCCTTGTCTAACCCAAACTTACTATTTGTTACAGTGCTGCGAGCAATCTTGTCTCGTACAAATAGGTTTGATGGAAGCTTCACGCTAGTTCAAGTTGAAGTTGCACTGTCGCAATATAAGGCCCCTGCTTGGTTGAATGTTCAGGTACATCAAACTTTGATTACTTTCAGTGCACTACAATTGAAGTGATCTTCTCTTATAGTCTGTCTTGTTTGTGCAAAACTCAGCATGACAGTTTCTACAGCCAGTTTAATCTGAGCATGAGAAGCTATATCCTGTCTATGTCAAAGCAATACACGGTTGACTACATCTCATCCCCTGAAGTGAGTTTCCTCAAAAGTCTAGTTGGAAGAGTTGGCAGGAAGACAAAGCTTGTGTTCCGTTTTCTTGATGAAGGCCTTGTCGAGCCATCTACAAATCAGACATATGGCTCAATGCTGAAAAATCTATCATCCATCAAGACTTTTGCTTCTGGAATACTTGTTCCCAAACACTATATCTGGCCTGTTACGGCAGATAATTATCTGCAACCCTCTACTTCAGTCGTGGATGATGCTCATAAGGCAGGCTTAGAAATTTATGCTGCTGATTTTGCCAACGACTTTGCACTCAGCTACAACTACAGCTATGATCCGTTAGCAGAATATCTTCGCTTCATCGACAATGGTGCCTTCTGTGTTGATGGTCTCTTGACTGATTTCCCTATCACTCCGTTAGAGGCCATCGGTGAGTCCACATTATATGATCTCTTCACAATGCTATAAATGTTCCTTCAAGAAGCTCACACACCCAAGCGGCCACTTTGTCAGGACAATCTTTCATCTTTTATTGACTCTGTTCTAATCATGAAATAATCCACTTTCAACTTTTGGTATTTGTATATTTGAACAAGTTGGAATATTAGTTTGGATCATGGCTTGTCTGATCTTGACTATTGATTTGTTCTATGTTTTGTTGCTGCAGGCTGCTTCAGTAACCTGAACAACACCAAGGCAGATCATGGTATGCCTCCTTCCTTTCTTTATCCATTCTTAACTCCTCAATTTAGTACTGTTATTGACCTCCGGATTTCACATTTACATTGCAGGGGCACCTCTAGTTATCTCCCACAATGGTGCTAGTGGTGACTACCCTGACTGCACTGACCTAGCTTATCAAAAGGCAGTTGTTGATGGTGCAGATGTCATTGACTGTGACGTTCAAGTGACAAAAGATGGCATACCAATATGCATGAGTTCCATTGACCTAATGGATGTCACTACTGTTGCATCCTCACAATTTGCTTCTCAAGCGGGTGTCATAAGTGACATTAAGGCTGTTGCTGGAGTCTATACCTTCAACCTCACTTGGGAGGACATTGCCAACAACCTGAAGCGTAAGTCAGTCTGAACTCTATTAGTAAATCTGATTGCAGTATTTTTCTCTCTTGAGAAAACGCAAGAGGCAAGAGCCTTGCGCATCATTTCATTGCAAGGGAGGCTGGGAATGGGAGGGAACTGAGAAATGAAAAAACACAACACATGCAAAATTAGTGGACATCCCAGGACTTTGGTTTTTTTTTTCGAAAAGGGGTTTACCCCAGCCTCTGCATCAGAACGATGCATACGGCTCATATTATTAAAAGCATAATCCAGTAGCAAAGTCGCCAAGTATCGAGGTGCGAAAATAAACAAAAGGCTCGAAAGAGCTACAGCCCAAAACCACAACCGGCTGGCAAACACAATAGGAGCACTACATGCCTATCCTATTACATGACCGCCATCCAAACCGGTTGAAAATATCCCGCGCTACCATCTCCCATCGGGTAGACGCAGTAACCAAACGCTCCCTGGCCTCCGTCGGAGTGAGTAGCGACCACATACGGATGAACGCCGTGGCCCTGAAGATAACCTGCAAAAAGTGGTAATAGCCGTATTCCTTTGCAGATAAGAAACAGTTTATTAGACAGTAAGTTATGTGTGTAATTCCGTTTCCTTCCATTAACTAAAAACAATAGTAAGTTATGCACGATCATGCCATGCCATGCCATTTCATTGTTGTACAAAACGAAACAAAAAATCAATCGTCTGGTGAAGAATTGATTGTCCATCTATGGAGTTACTTGCACTCGTGGATCACTTACTCGAATACTGACATTTCCGTGTTCACAGCTATGATATCAAACCCATTTGGCCAGATTAGCCTATCAAGAAATCCCAGAAACAGGAACGCCGGAAAATTCATGAGATTATCAGACTTCTTGGCTTTTGCAAAAGGAGAAGATTTGTCAGGAATCATGATTACTGTGGAGGTAAGCATGCATTTAAATATGCTGCAAACCCATAATTGTGTGATGTACTCTTCCCATTTCCTGCATCTCTCGTTGAGTCGGCTAGCAAAAAGATGGTTGTTAGTTGGAAAAAATGATACTAATACTGAGCGATTGATTGGATTTTTTGCAGCATGCTTCATTCATGGCAGAGAAACTTGGGTTTGGTGTGGTAGATGCAGTGATCAAAGCTGTCGATGATTCCGGTTACAGCAAACAGACCGCCAAGAAAGTGATGATCCAGTCAACAAACAGCTCAACTCTGGTGAAGTTCAAGCAGCTGGCCAAGTATAACCTTGTGTACAAGATCGACGAAGTCGTGAAAGACGCCGCGCCTTCCTCCCTCGCAGACATCAAAAAGTTTGCGGATGCTGTTTCTGTCAGCACCAAGTCCGTTTACCCAGAGTCGAGCAATTTCCTGATAAACCAGACGAACCCTCTCGTCAAGTCCCTGCAGTCTGCTGGTCTTCCAGTCTATGTGTATCTGCTGAGGAACGAGTTCTTTTCTCAACCGTACGACTTCTTCTCAGACGCCATGTCACAGATCAACGCCCTTGTGCACAAAGGGGGAGAGGGAGGCGGAGTGGATGGACTCATCACCGATTTCCCCGGGACGGCTCACAGATACAAATGTGCGTGCCCAACATTTTTCATCCAGTTCACCATGCATGTAGTGTTATCTTGTGAGTGAGTTCTTCTTGTGTTTGCGCAGTGAACTCGTGCAGGAACATGGGGGACAAGACGCCCTACTACATGCTGCCTCCCCAGCGCGGCGGCCTCCTTGGGGTCATACAGGATAAAGCAGCATTGCCACCAGCAATGGCCCCAGAGCCGGTGTTGACTGTCTCCGACGTGGCGGAGCCGCCCCTTCCTCCTGTGAGCAACACCACAGCTCCAGCGCCCTCCCACGCCGCCGTCGATGTCTCCGTCTCGATCCCGATCACTGTGGCGGTGCTAGTGCTATGCGCTTCTCTGCTTATCTGAGGACCACTAAGTCATTCTTTTAATGCCACCCGTTCTATTCTATGTAGCGAGCGATTCGTTTTTCCTTTTGCTTTGGGTCTCATTTGGGGTGGTGGATGTTGAGGTTAAATGATGATTCATGCCTGGATGGTGGCACTTACTTATGTCCCTAGTTAAAACAACATTCTGGTAAATACCACTCTATGATTGTTAAAGAGGAGAAGTGATGCATTCAGCTCCCAAGAGTCTAGAGTTGCGGTCCCAGACCAGATTTTGATGTGGGAACTCAGAGAGAGTACCAGATCGGACGGCCGTCAGATTGACATCTGACGGCGAGATGCTCTTATTGCGCCTATGGCCGCCGGTTGCTTGTGTCGCCACGGCCACAGCCGTTTTGGTTTGTCTCCAATGATCCAATCTCGAATGTCGTCTGCCTCTACGCCCACGCCCACGGCCGTGGCGCGGCCGGCCGGGAGGTACGCCGTGTACGTCGCGGCCGTGCCGCTGAGGGGCCCTCAGGGTCCGGCCCAGGCCCTGATGTCTTCGGCCTACTCGCTGGGTCTGTGGGACCTTCAGCACTTCATGGTGCTCCTCCGGCCCGACCCTGCCCGAACCCGAACCCAGGTGAGGGAAGGAAATCCATCCGTCCTTTTCGACTCCGCAAGATGTTCAGAGGGCGTTTGGCTTGGCTGGCTTGCAGGTGCAGGAGCCGGAGCCGTCGTTGGTGTTCGATTTCCAGCCTCTCGACCCGGAGGATGCTCTCGCCGCCTTCTCCGTGCTCTCGCGGAGCAAAATACCGGGTAGCTAAGCCGCCGGCGTCGGCCTCTCTGCCTGCTTGCTTGGAATTTTCTTTTTCTTTGCCAAGAAACGGAAGCAGAATTCTTTAGTGATTCATCTTGTCTGCGACGACGGGCGGACAGGGGTGGTTCGGAGGAGAACGCTGCGGCGGATCCCTGACAGGAGGAGCTGGTTCGTCGGCCTCAGCGACGGCGGCGCCGCCGACGCCGCCGAGAGGTTCAGCGAGCGATGGCCGACCGACCTGGTCGTCGGGAACCACGACTGCCGAGACTACACCAACGGTTGGCAGCCACAATTGCCGCTTTACTTACACAACATTGCTGCCATCTCTTCTTTTCATCATCTCAATCTTTTCTTTCTCTGTGTGTGTGCGCGCATGATCTCCTTCGCAAGGGCTGGTGGAAGTCTTGACAGGACAAAAACGCGTCCTCGACTCGCTGAGATCAGCAGGCCGCCAATGAGGCCGCGCCATCATGGGGTGGGCCGGACTGCTTTCTTCTACCTTTCCTTCTTTCTGTTGCACTAGCGTTGTTTACTGAATCTTGCTCCAGACATCGTCTCGAAATATTCGTCATGTATTAGTAATTTTTATTATGTATACATATGCGTCAATGGTGCCATATGGTTGAAAGAGACAGGCTTGGATGATTAGGTTAGGTTGATTCACTCTTCTGTTGCTTGTCCGACGGAGCTCATCATGGTTCTTGTGTTACTGTTTTCCAGAGATAAGTTGCAATTTCTTTAAGGAGAAATAAGTTGCCGTTTCACTTTGCAGATATATGAGGATTCCGACTGCTCACGCTCATCTGTGAATTCTTCTAATCCTAGACCAAGAAAACGTACTGCCTGCAACTACTAATGAAACGCATCAGCCTTCTCGGACAAAGGTGTGGCATAAATAAGAAATGCACTTTGAGGAATTCCTCGGCTGGAGCTTGAAGCAAAAGTAGAAAAACTAATCAATGTAACCAGGTGCTGGTTGCTGAGTATCTGGTAATTTGCTGTCAGTAGTTCTTTTACACATATTAATTTGCTATCAGTAGTAATTGAAGCAAAATGTTTACTAACAAAATGGAGGAAGCAATATCCAGTAGCACTTGGATTATATCATATGGCTTCAGCAAACAAACACAAATTTCTTCTGGATTCTGTTTTCGAAATGTGTTCCTAAATGAGAGACGTTTTTGCAGTTTCAATTGAACTGATTTAAGCTGCAAAAACGGCTTACATTTAGAAACACAGGGTGCAATTTCTTATATTCTTCTCCATTAGAAGTGGCAACTATACAACATCACCCACGACAATGAAAGCTCAAGCTTTTTGTGCATCTACCTGCTGACCCTAAGACCCAATGCCTTCCAAACAATGGCAAGTTGGTGTCTCAGGACATGATGAGCAAGTGCCATCGTTGGCTGTCCACCATTGGGCTCTGGCCCCACCTTCAGTTTCAAGAAACAACTAGTAGCACTGAAATGCTGATTGGCGTTTGCCGACTAGTTTGGACATGATGACAGAGACAAAAGGAATGTATCTGGGGGCTGACTATCTCCATTCTTCTTTCTCTCAAGTCTGACAACAGGAGGCTTATCGAGATCTCGTCAAATCGGAGGTCACAACTCACCAACCTAACAAGACAAGGTGATCTGCTGGGACATTTCATCCATGATGGATGGATGGATGGATGTGCGGTGCCCCTACCTACCCTGGGACTGCACCTTATCAACAAGGTAGCAACTCAAGCCCTGCGCAGGCAATCGATTAGCGTTGTGCCTGCCTACAACAGTGGAGGCAGACCCCAGTGTGTAATTAGCTGGCCACCCAAATACCGAAACCTAATCTGCACCGTGCTTTTACTTTCTGTCTGTAGCCAGCTGCAGAATTCCAGCATCTTTTCGGTAATCTTTCAGCTGCACAATCTAATTAAGCTAGCGCTACTTTGACTTGTGCTTGAATATAGATTAATCATGGTTGTGCAGTATTAATTCATCCTAATGTACTTATGTGCTCATTTTTTGTTTGCTTGGAGAAGACATGCTGACCATCCATTTTGTTTTGTATAAATGATTTCCATATCTCCTCGTCCTCCTAGTATTATACTTTCTCCGTTCAGAATTACTTATCGCGGAAATGAATGTATCTGGACTAAAATACGTCTAGATACATTTATTTTTGCGACAAGTAATTCCAGACGGAGGAAGTACTACTCAAGAACATCTCCATCTATACCTCTAGAGCCTAGAAACTACTCATGACTAGCTTAGCCACTTGTGAAAACACAACCACTAAGCTAGGAGATTCAGACAAGCTCTTTTCAGTGTCATATTTAGATTCGCATCGCGTGGAAATTTGACGAAACACGCTATTACGGTCATTGTCGCGTATCCGAAGCGGGGTTGTTGGCAGGTTGTCGTGAAGTGGCACGATATTGGATATCTGGATACCACTATGCATACATGATCCTCACCTTCACTGGCCATCATGATCATGGTCACAGGCCATATATGCAGGCTGGGATCTCAAGTATCAGCCCTGAGGCCCGAATTTGATCCCGTATAACTGAAATCCTGCTTTTTGTCACACCCACTCATTTCTCTCCATGGTCAGCTCTTTGTACCATGATTGTGATGTCACAATGGCTTTCTAAATGTACGGACACCACAGCGTGCCTCTTAAACGTCGTGTGGTCAGGTGTCATTTGCGCCTACTACATGCTCAAGCGCTTGCTAGTGGTTATGTTCAGTGAGGAAGAGGTGGCCTGCCAAGGTCTGTGATTGTTTCGATCCGATCAGTGGGCAGTAGCCACCTGAAGCCTTGTGTTGCTGTGCTGAATTCACCAGCCCGGTGTACATCAAATTTAGAGTTAACCGAATTTAGCCTTTCAGAACTAGAGATTCGCTGCAGTGGTTCCCCATAAAGAGTTGGTCATACAACTGGTCTGACTCTGACAGAACAACGCGAGTCTTGTTTGAGTTGTGTCGAATATAGTGTACAAGGTAGGTTATAGTTGGATTTGTAGTTGTATTGTGTTTAGATAGGATATGGAGTCGTGTTCAAGTAGGACACTTGTATCCTAGGCCTCTCATATATAGCGGGGCTAGACACACGATGTAACTTATGCCAACATAATAGCACCCGAACGCAGGGGAAGCCGGCGGCATGTGCCGGTGTTCAGGACGACCGGGTGCGGTATTGTGACGGTGTCACGGGGAGGAGCGCCCGTAGTCAGGCCCCGGGGATGTAGTCATATCGGTGTCGTGCCTCGTGTGATTGCTTGGTCCTCGAATGATCAATGGCATGCCTCGGACTTATTCTAACAAGTGGTATCATAAGCAAGGTTCAAAAGAGGTCACGGTTGTTGTTGATCTGGAGTGTAAGACAATAGGCTTTGGGGGGAACCGGCACAACCCACTAGGGGTGGCCTATCACATATATATATATAATGAGGTGGTATACAACGTTACAATATACACATGTAAATACAGTCTAACACCTCCCTCAATCTTAGCCACTTTCTAATGAATCTAGAAGGGTAAGATTGCGCCTGCAAGTCTCAAACTGTGGCAAAGGCAATGGCTTGGTGAAGATGTCAGCAAGTTGATCCTTGGAAGAAATAAACTTGATCTGTAGTTGCTTCTGAGAGACACGTTCACGCACAAAGTGATAGTCAACTTCAACGTGTTTCGTTCGGGCATGGAATACCGGATTTGCAGAAAGGTATGTAGCACCGATGTTATCACACCAAAGAACAGGAGGCTGTGATTGGGGTATACTTAACTCCTGAAGCAAGGACTGTACCCAGATGATCTCTGATGTGGCATTGGCCACAGCCTTATACTCAGCCTCAGTACTGCTACGCGAGACAGTAGCCTGTTTCCGAGCACTCTAGGCAATCAGGTTAGAGCCAAAGAAGACAGCATAACCCCCCGTGGATCGCCTGTCATCCGGATTGCCAGCCCAGTCTGCATCAGAATATGCTGAAAGACAACCAGAGTCAGACGGCCGAATATGCAAACCATGAGCCACCGTGAAACGAATATAGCGCAAAATCCGCTTAACAGCAGACCAATGAGTGTCACGGGGTGACTGCAGATACTGGCAGACTCGGTTAACAACATAGGAAATGTCTGGTCGCGTGATCGTCAAGTACTGGAGCCCACCAACAATACTCCTGTACTCTGTCGCATCAGAAGAAGAAAGAAGCACACCATCAACAGCATTGAGCTTATCAGTGGTAGACATGGGTGTAGTCGTCGGTTTGCACTTAAGCATCCCAGCTCGCTGCAACAAATCCAGAGAGTACTTCTTCTGCGTCATAACAAGGCCAGCAGCACGAGAAGTAACCTCCACACCAAGAAAGTAATGAAGCTTCCCAAGGTCCTTGACCGCAAAATCAACACCAAGTGAGCGAACAAGCGCAGTAGCAGCCGACTGAGAGGAGCTGACCAAAATGATATCATCTACATAGACCAACAAGTACATAGTAACCTCAGGCCTTTGAAGAAGAAACAATGAGGAGTCAGCAGTTGATGATGCAAAACCATGAGCACGAAGAGCCATTGCAAGACGAGCATGCCAAGCACGAGGAGCCTGCTTCAGACCATAAATTGCCTTGGACAGACGACAGAGATGATCAGGGCGATCCGTATCAGAGAAACCCGGAGGCTGGCGCATGTAAACCTCCTCCGCCAAGACACCATGAAGAAAAGCATTTTGAACATCAAGCTGACGAAGAAACCAACCTCGAGTAACAGCCAGAGAGAGAAGAAGTCTGATGGTAGTAGGCTTGACCACTGGACTGAAGGTGTCTTCATAGTCAAGTCCAAAACGCTGTCGAAAACCACGAGCAACCAGACGAGCCTTATAGCGCTCAATGGACCCATCAGAATGCCTCTTCACTTTGAAAACCCATTTGGAATCAATGACATTTACCCGTGATTGTGGAGGAACAAGAGTCCATGTCTGATTGCGAAGAAGCGCTTGATACTCCTGCTCCATGGCCTCTCTCCAATGAGGAATGCACATAGCAGCTTGATATGTGCGTGGCTCAGAGGATGGATCTGCGAGAGCAGCAGACATGCACGCCGCTAACCAAGCAACTGTGCCATCGTGACGTTGCTTAGGCTGAAAAATGCCACTCCGACTGCGCGTATGTGGACGTAGAGCAGCAGCAGGAGCCGGCGGAGGCGAAGGTGACGGAGACATGACGGTCGCCGGAGATGCAGGAATCACTCTCAGGCGAGCTCGGGACAGACGACTCTGGGCTGCATGGCGAAGACTGGCCCGACGACAGGGGCTCAGAGGCCATGGGCGAACCGAGAGTGGGCGAGGCCAGCTCCGGTGACACCGGCCCAGACGGCCTTGGCGAGGCGAGAGCAGGCGAGGCCGACCCTAGTGAGAAGGGCCCAGACACCCTGGGCGAGGCAGGGGCGGGCGAGGCCAGGCCGGGTGATGACTGCCCTGACGCCCTGGGCGAGACGGGGACCGAGGAGGCCGGCCCAGTCGGCGGGGTTGCAGGGTGCGGCGATGGCGAAGGCAGCCCAGAAGCCAGAGGCGACCGGGCCAGGACGTCGATCGGCCGTGCATGAGCACGGAAACCGAGGCCATGCAGGGGCGCCATGTGCTCCTCATGCACAACAGAAGGTGCCGAGGATGAAGACAATGGCGACGAAGAGGAAGATGGCACTTCCAGAATCTCCAAACGAGCCCCACGACCAGTGCCTGCACCATGGTTAGGCAACAATAGAGGAGAATATGCAACATCATCAAATTGGTCAGAAGCAACAGAGGAGGAATGCATGACAGGTGGCTCGGTAGTGGACACAGGGAGTTTGGCAAAGGAAAAAACATGCTCATCAAACACAACATCCCGAGAGATGTAGACACGATTAGTGGGCACATGAAGACATTTGTATCCTTTATGAAGAGAGCTATAACCAAGAAAAACACACATCTTGGAACGAAACTCGAGTTTACGCTTGTTATATGGACGGAGATGGGGCCAGCAAGCACACCCAAACACCTTGAGAAAGGTGTAGTCCGGTTGTTCATTAAGGAGAACTTCAATGAGAGTCTTCATATTCAAAACACGAGTGGGAGTACGATTGATGAGAAAACATGCAGTGGTGAAAGCATCACTTCAAAAATGAAACGGAACAGATGCATGGGCCAAAAGAGTCAGACCAGCTTCAATAATGTGACGATGCTTACGTTCTACTGAACCATTCTGCTGATGTGTATGTGGACATGCTAAACGGTGAGTGATCCCAAGCGACTGAAAGAAGGAGTTGAGGTTACGATACTCGCCACCCTAGTCCGACTGAACATGAACAATTTTGTGTTTGAGAAGGCGTTCAACATGTTTTTGGAACTGAACAAAAATGTCAAACACATCAGATTTATGTTTGATAAGATAAAGCCAGGTAAAGCGGCTGTAAGCATCAACAAAACTGATATAGTAATTATGACCACTAACAGAAGTCTGAGCAGGACCCCATACATCTGAAAACACAAGTTCTAAAGGATGTTTCACCTCACGACTGGACTCCGAAAAAAGAAGTTGATGACTCTTCCCCTGCTGACAAGCATCACACGCTGCTACATCTTTATTACTAGACACACTAGGAAGCTCATGACGACGCAAAACATGCCGGACAATAGGTGTGGCCGGGTGACCAAGACGAGCATGCCACTGTGACGGAGATACCCGAACTCCACTGAACACGCGAGCGACGCCAGGATGCTCCAGACGATAGAGACCTTGGCAGAGCCGCCCACTAAGAAGAATGTCCCTCGTGCCCCGATCCTTAATAAAAAGATCAAAAGGATGAAATTCACAAAGCACATTATTATCACGAGTGAGTTTAGGAACTGAAAGAAGATTACGTGTCACAGATGGAACTCGAAGAACATTGCGAAGTTGAAGACTCCTATTGGCATGTCTAGTGAGAAGTGATGCTTGACCAATATGAGAGATGTGCATACCTGCTTCATTGACGGTGTGGATCTTGTCGGAGCCATGGTAGGGTTCACGAGTGTGAAGCTTCCCCATCTCACTGGTCAGGTGCTCTGTCGCCCCAGAGTCCATGTACCAGTGGGGATCAATGGAGTAGGACTGAGTGTGTCCCTGTGGCTTCTGCGGCGGCGGACGATCAGCCATGGCGACCTGACGAGCAAAGTTGCGTGTATCCTTCCCGTCATTGCCGAGACCAAGAAAACCCCGCTGGAAGCGCTTGTGACACTTCGAGGCCCAGTGCCCATCGCGACCACAAAGCTGGCACACACGTGGACCGCCAGCCCCTGGTAGCGTCGCAGTAGGAGGAGGGGCCAAGGCGGGTGGTGGTGACTGCCCCGAAGGAGCCCCGGATGAAGCAGAGGAGCGACCACCCTTGGTGGCGGCGTTTGCCGAGAGGGCGCCGTTGCCCCTGGAGCGGCGCGTCTCGACTCGTTGCTCAGTAAGCAGGAGGCGTGAAAAGACCTCGTGTGCTGGCATGGGCGTGGAATTGCCCCTCTCATTGATGATCTCGACTAGGGCGTCATACTCCTCATCAAGACCATTGACAATAAACAAGTTGAACTCGGAGTCGGTGAGGGGCTGTCCAATGGAGGCCAGCGTGTCGGCGAGACTCTTGACTTTGTTGTAGAACTCAGTGGCGGTGGAGTCAAGCTTCTGACACTCCCCAAGTTGGCGACGGAGCCCAGATACACGAGCCTGCGACTGTGCCGCAAACGAGCGCTCAAGAATAGTCCATGCCTCGTGGGACATCTTGGCGAAGACAACAAGCCCAGCAACGGCCGGAGAGAGCGACCCCTGGATGGAGGAGAGGTTCGCCTGATTCTGCCCTGTCCAGACACGGTGAGCCGGATTATAGACCGGACCGTGCACGCTGTCAACCAGCGCAGGAGGGCAAGGGAGAGAGCCGTCGACATAGCCAAGCAGATAGTGACTCCCAAGAAGCGGAAGAACCTGCGCGCGCCAGAAGATGTAGTTGTCCGACGACAACTTGATGGTGATGAGATGGCCGAAGTGAAACGGCGGCGGCGGCTGCGATCCCATCGAGGAGACTGGCTGAGGTGAGACCACCGTGGAGACAGTCAGAGGGGCAGCCGGCGCGGTGACAGAGGGCGCGATGGCCGCGGTTGACGCCGCGAAGCCTGCCAGCGCGACGTCCTCCGCCACCAGCGGCGCAGTGGCCGAGGGCGCGACAGCCGCGGTTGACGGGGCGGCGGCGGTGTGGGCCACAAGCGCCTGCCCGGGCGAAGTAGCAGCCGGCGGGAGCGCGAAGAGGGAGCCGACGCTCCGTGTCCCGATCGGCGCCTGAAGGGAGGTGGCATCCAGCGGCCTCGAGAGAAGTGCCGCGAGGAAGGCCGGCAGAAAACCGGTGGCGGTGGAGCCGGACGCAGCGGCGGACGTCATAGCAGTCGGGCGACGGCGACGGCGGGCGCGGCAGCGGCGGCGGTGGCGGCGGCGGCGGCGGCGGCGGTTTAGGGTTTTTAGGCGGAAGCGGACGTAACCTAGCGTGATACCATGTAAGACAATAGGCTTTGGTGGGAACCGGCACAACCCACTAGGGGTGGCCTATCACATATTATATATAATGAGGTGGTATACAACGTTACAATATACACATGTAAATATAGTCTAACATGAAGAAAGTATCGAGTTGAGATGCAGCCGGATGTGGTGTGGTTCTTGACAAGATTGAAAAGAAGCGATCGAAACGGCGCAGCAGATCGATGGAAGCGGCGTGCACACGCGGCTTGACGGCGATTGGGGCAGCAGGTGCGTGGCGGCGGCAGGGCTAGAGCATACACGACCCAATCAGCACGAGGCGATGGCCTCGTCCGGGTGCGGGTCCAAGTAGGCCGGCGGGGCAAAGCTCGGACGCGGCAAGTGCAAATCACGCTGCTGGAGTCCCCAGGCTAGACGCGTGCGAAGCGGAAGCTGCGAACTAATCGATCTGGAGAAGGTTGGGCAAAGACACGAGAGATTTGTTTTGACAAAAAGAGTTGGCACAAGGCTCAAGAATCAGACCGTGATTGCTACTTAGAAAGGAAAGAAAGATAAGTCCAAAAGCTATGTGTGATTGTATGTGGAGTGGAGTTTGACTAGCGTCATTGGTCTCCTCTTGTAGGTGCATACAGGAAGGCTACATGAGACTTTATTTTTGGTCTCCTTTTGTTTGGTACACAGTTTGTGTATGGATGGCAGTTGCACTTGAGGATTTGAGGAGTCCGGAGCGTGCTGAGCAGGATCATGCAAACATAGGGCGTCCAAGACATGCACAGATGTGCACGCAGTTGTGATGCAGGGTGGAGTATGATTGCAGTCGGATATGTTCGGTTGGGTCGGACTGAACAGTCTGACGGATCGACGTAAGTCGGTTGGTACCGAAGACGGTGGTGAAGTCAGCGACGACGACGACATAGGTGCGTGATGCTGATAGTGACCGACTTCTGGGGCGTGGAAACACGTGGCACAGGCCCGAGGGCTTGTGTGGCTTCAACAAGACTATGGCGCGAGGTTGATTCAAGACGGTGCACACGGAGCTTGAAGTTGACGGGGCGCGAGGGTGGACTGATCATCTACCATGGAGCCATGTCGAAGGTGGAGCTGGATTGAGGGGCTACGGTGTAAGGATTCAGGGAATCGAAGCCTATTCAGCAAAGGCGAAAAAAGCGAGAGGCACGTAGTTCAGACTGGAGCCAGTGGTCTGATGGAAACGTGAAACTCGTCATCGGTCGGTGATGATCGGTGGTACTCTGCAGTGGGGGTTGAGTGGTGTGGTTCACGACCCTTGAGACTCGACCGGGACAGTGGAGGCTCGACGCGGTAATAGCGGCGAGGCGTGCAGTTAGCACGGGACATGGAAACGGGCCAGGGCTCTGGTGGTCATACATGTGGTGAGACAACTGCGAATTTGACTCGGGATGACTACAAGCAACGGTGAAATTTGTTCAAGTTTCAGACAGACGGTCAAGAAAGGAGCAATAATGTTGAGTTTAGGTAACTCTTATGTGTGACACCCAATATGTGAGTTGTTCATTTTCACGCAGGTCAGTGATCAGTGTGTGATGCGTTGAACGGAGCTCTGAAAGTTGGGAGCATACACTAGAGTAAAGAGGAATTTAATTTTGCTCGAGTGTTGACAGTGGTCAAAAAAAGAAGGGACTACAAGTTGTAGGTGGAGTCACATGGAATCTTTGGAGTAGCAGCGATACTCATGGGATAAGCTCAAGTTCAATGTACATAGAAGTTTGACGCATGGACAGATTCAGGATCGTGGAGAATATTCGTCAAGGTGGAGTTTGTTGGAGTTGTGTCGAATATAGTGTACAAGGTAGGTTACAGTTGGACTTGTAGTTGTATTGTGTTTAGATAGGATATGGAGTCGTGTCCAAGTAGGACATTTGTATCCTAGGCCTCTCACATATAGCGGTGCTAGACACACGATGTAACCTATGCTAACATAATAGCACCGAAACGCAGGGAAAGCCGGCGGCATGTGCCGGTGTCCAGGGCGACCGGGTGCGGTATTGTGACGGTGTCACGAGGATGTAGCCATATTGATGTCGTGCCTCGTGTGATTGCTTGGTCCTCGGATGATCAACGGTATGCCTCGGATTTATTCTAACAAGTCTAGACATTCTCAATGCTCACTCTTCATCAGAAAAAAGAAAAAAAAAGATAAGATAGAGACAAATGTTTATTTCCTTTAAAAGTTCTAAAAGCAATTAAGATAAAATCGGAGCGTCAAAAGAATGAAGAACGAAACCGAAGGGTAAAAGAGGGAGGGAGAGAGATAGAGATAGAGGAAGAGAAGAGATGAATCTTTGTTGACATGTAGAGATGAACCTTCAGAAGTTCAGATATGCTAGTACATAACATAGGCTAAGAGAAGCCAATCGCCATGGCGTCTCTAGTAGTGGTGGTGGTGGTGACCTTTACGTACATCCAAAGTAAGTACATCACTCTAATACTTTACTAGTTACACACCATACACAGCTAGTTATACGCGTAACCCCAATCGTACGTACGTACAGACGTTGTACTTACACAATCCTACGCGTAGATGGCATAGCGCATGCTCTCACGCACCATGAGGTGGCTGACCTCGTCGGCCCGTGGCCGCCATACGCTCGCCGCCCAGGCTTCCTCCGTCGGCAGGTCCTCGCCGTCAAAGCGGACGGCGCACGCCAGTGCCAGGAGCGCCCTGGCCATGGCGCCGCCCACGCTCGGCGCCACCGCCGCGGCGGCGCCGGCATCGCCGTGGGCGCCGAGGCCGAGCGCGCTCTCGTCCACCACCCGCGCCGTAGACCTCCTCCCCCTGCGCCGCCGCCACCGCAGGCCCTGCCGGACGAGCGCCACCACGTCGCCCCACATGAAGACCGCCGGCAAGAAGCTAGACACGGGCGGCACAGCAGTATGGAATGGACTGATCACACGTACGTACGCGCGCGGCCTCTCCTCGAACTCTCACCACCAGAGCTTGGCGGGGACACGGCAGCCGAAGCACATGCTTACGTGCACGCACACTCTTGTCGATCACACGGCTCGCACCACGCCCATGGATCCTCCCGTGCTTGGAGCCACCAGCTGCGTCGTCCACACACACAGCATCTCGGTGGGGGTTGTGGCAGATCACAGGTATGGTATATATGCGCGCTGGTCCGAGGGAACTAGAAGGGAGCGGAGCTGGGGGATGGTGGAAGCACGCAGGGATCACGGTGGTTTATATGGAGGGAGGAAGAGGAGACAGGCGGAAGAAGATGATGGTGGTGGGGAGAGGGGAGCACTCAACGGCACGTACTAGTGGGGTGGGATTCCGCTGTGCGCCTCTGTGGTGGTGGTGGTGCTTGTTTCTTTCCTTCACCGTGTGTGACTGTGACGGGGAGACGCAAGCCAAACCTAAACTAAGGGCATCTTCAGCCGCGTCTTCAGAAAGGTCTCGTCAGGCGTTTTTTTTGCACCGGCGGTGAAAAAAGGCCCCGTTGTATCTTCAGGAGCTCGATTTTCACCGGCCTGGACCGAAAACAGCGCCGGCGGACCCAGGCCGAACCCGGCGCGCTGAGGGACGCTCGGGGGCGACGGAGCGAACTGTTTTGCCGCGAAAAAGCCGCGGGCCAGTCGCGTCAGCGACACGGCGGCTCGTCTTCCCCCAACTGCCTCGGTTCACGCGGGAAATCAATGGCAAGGCTACCGCCGGTCAGCCTTGCCGTTGATTCCTCACGGGCGGCGCGTCACGGGACGGCGCGCCGACGCCTCCCCTCCCTCGCACGCGTACACACGGGCGCGGAGCGGCTATAAAAGCCGGCGGTCTCTCGCCTGTGCCCACACCAGACTCGCCCCTCGCCGCCGTCCAGCCCCTCTCCCTCCCTCTCTGTCTTCCTCTCCCGAGCGCCACCGGCAACCCCTCTCTACCACCGCCAAGCCCGTCGCCATGGCAGAGCGCTTCCCCGGAGACGAGGCGGCGGCGAACGACTTCGGCCGACATTCGCTCCGCAAACAGGAGTCCTGGCTCCTGTTCCAGGCGAACATCCCGGCGCCGCCGGACATGCGCGCCGGGCCGACGGGGTGGCGGCTCAGCGACGGGGGAGTGCCCGTTCCCCCGTTACCCGACGTCGTGGCGAAGCCCAGGTACTTCGCCGAGGAGGTCGAGGTCGGGCGCGCCTCCCTGACCGACGACGAGCGCTCCCTCCCCCAGTACGCCGCCGGCAATCACGCGACTTGGGCGGCGTACTTCCAGCGCCTCCAGCAGCAGCGCCTGGCCTCCACCAACGACGCGCCGGTGGTCGGCGGCGCGAAGAACAGCGAGGGGCGCCGCCTGCGGTGGGGCGTCCCCGGCCACACGCTGGATGGCGTGCTGGCGTACCTCGATGGCGGCAACAACCCGCCGTTGACCTATCCTGCGACGGGGGCCGCCCCGTTGCAACACCGACGCGCATGGGCGCCAAGGAGGTTCGCCTCCTCCTCGTCTTCCTCCTCTCGCTCATCTTCCCACTTCTCCGGTTCTCCGGCGCTTCTCGGCGTCAAGGCCGAGCCCGCGGCGGAGACGCCAATCGGTCGTCGCACTCGCAGCGTCGGCATCGTCATCAACGAGGGCGGCCGGCGCGCCTCCTCCTCGTCGGCTCCTCCGCGCTTCGTCAAGCCAAAGACGGAGGCGGGGCTAGCGCCGGTGAAGACGGAGCCAGGGCTGGCGCCGGTGAAGGCGGAGTTCGACGACGACGACGCGGCCCTAGAATGGGCGCGCCAGGACTCCATTGCGATGGAGAAGGCGCGCCGGGAGAAGGAGAAGGAGCGCCAGCGCGCCGCCCTGCGCCGCTTCGAGGAGCGCCGACGCGACCGCGATGAAGACGGGGTCGTCGTCTTATGCGACAGTGACGACGACGACGACGCGCCGCCGCCAGTCCGCCATGGCGACGCCAGGCAGGGGTCCAGCAGGGGCGCCCGCGTCAAGGAGGATAAGGCTGACGACGATGATGACGGCGACGAGTTCAGCCCCTTTCTTTTTAGATTAGGTTAATGTAATGAAAATGCGCGAATTTCACCGAAATTTGCCATGTTTGACCGAAATTTAACTAGTTTTTATCATAACTTCGCCGAACGGTCCTTTTTTTTATTTTAATACGCGCCTGGGGCGGCCATGGGGGCCGACGGCTGAAGACCGACTCGCCCCCAGGGCCATTTTTTGCGCCGGCTCACCCCAGACGGCGCTTTTAAACGCCCCCTGGGGGGCCAACGGCTGGAGATGCCCTAATGCTCTGCTCTGTGCATGGAAGCAATTGTTTCCCTTTCTTTCTTCGGGATTAATGTTTCCTGGTACTATGTAGTTGTTGTTTGCTTACGGCATAATAACGTCACCGGTGTTAGGCTACTTGTAACGTATAAACTTTGCTCGCGAATCGACCAGGGAGGAATGCGCTCCTCCCCTCAATCTTCACCGGCGAGTTTATGGATTCGCCTCCCTTTCGCTTGCCGCTTCAGCGGTCAATGGCGGGAAGAGGATTTCTGGTGCCTCGAATCTGACTAGTAGATAAGTAGGGCTTTAGTCCTCACAGAGACGGCGTTTGGACGGATGGCGGCGCTTCCTCTTCGAATCAGTCTTCCGGGCTCTGATCCTTCTCAAGTTCGTTCGTTGGGACGAATTAGACGGAGCTTCGGCGTAAATTCCTGCCAGCTCCTTGGGACAACGAGGCTAGGATTTCTCGTCATGCGTACGCAACGACGATATTTGGTGTTAGTTTTTTCAGATCTATTCAAGGATTCAAAAGCGATGACTGCGGCTCCGGGGCGCTGGTCCTTAGGGGCGCGTGCACGAAGACTTCTCAACTGTCATTGACAAGGTCAGTCCAGCTCTGGTATGGAAGCAGCGACAGTGGCGCGTCTGCGGCTCGTTCTGACGGCGGAAATAGTCGCTCGGTGGTCCATGGATCTCGATATAATTTTTTTTATGTTTGATGTGTTTTATACTTTCGATGAATCTTTATAATAAATTTAATCATTTTCGTCAAAAAGAAAGAAAAACATATAAACTCCGTCCTCTAGACTGGAGTCGGAAGTATATGAGAAAATCTTTGTACTCTATTAATATCTAGAGCTAAATACGAAGAGAAAACGAAGACATCTCAACGTATAAACTCCGTCCTCTGAACTGTAGTGGGAAATATATGAGCAAATCTTGTACTCCATTAATATCTAGAGCTAAATACGAAGAGAAAACAAAGACATCTCAACCAGAGCAAGTGCTTCATATTAGAGAGTTCCTGTTCTAACGCTTTTGGAGAAATTCCTGTCGACTACATGTTTCTACTCCATAAGCTAAAGTGATTCCAGTCGCCACCTTTTGTTTTCTTGTTGTTTCTTCAAATATTAACAGGAGGCAATCATCCATCCATTTTGCATTTGTCGAGATCTTGGAGAAATTTTATTCCTGAAGGGATCATGTCAAATCTAAGCCGCTGTTCGAGAATGTATGGCCAGTACTTTACCAATTCGTGTTAGGCTCTGCTTATGTGACGAAGACAGATCGTGCCATGCCGGGGAAGATAATTTTTTTTTCTGGCAAATACTCTCCTTTTTTTTTTACGAAAATGCATCAATTCTATTGATCAAACCAGCAGTACAAACGTCCCTGAGTATAATAAAAATACATCGAGGTGTGGAAGGTCGTTTTGTTCCTTTCGATCAGGACGATGACACAATCTAACTTTACCTTACTTTGTCTACTTCACCAATTATTTTCTATGGTAGTACTTTTTTTTTGGTGATAAATCTGCAAAGAGCCCCAGGGCTTGTGAAGTTCCCTAGAGCCTAAAACAAAATACTAAGGGTTGTTAGTCTCCTTAGGGTCCATTACAAAATGCCAAGTAACATGTATATTTAGTCTAGTGTCGCTGTACTAAATTAGGAGTCACTTAGTACCTCAGATTTGTGCAATCAATTGCAGCCCTCCGGACGGCAAGGCCTTGCCGGAGGATAACTTGACCCAAGCCTTAGAGCATCTCCAACGGCCGCATAAAAATTTAGCGCTCAATAAAAATTATAGCGCATGACTTTAGTACTTTTAGTGCGTCGCGACCAACATCGCTTTTGCAGACGTCCAAAAACGCGCGCACAAAAAGCACACCGTGTAAATTATGAAGCGCGCGTAATCCGAAGCCCAAAATATGCTGCGCGTGATAGCGTTTTTCAGCGCGCGCCCAAAAACTTTTAGCGCTACAGCATCTGCTGGAGCCGTGCGGCGCCCAGAAAAACAAAACTTTAGTGCGCGGAGCTTTTTTTGGGCGCCTGTTGGAGATGCTCTTAACGCTTGGTGATGTCTCATACACAACTTTATTCTTGTAGACGTGATTGGGCCTCAAGGTGCAAAGTTTTGTAAGGCAGTAGCAAATTTCCCTCAAGTGGATGACCTAAGATTTATGAATCTGTGGGAGACGTAGGATGAAAATGGTCTCTCTCAAATAACCCTGCAACCAAATAACAAAGAGTCTCTTGTGTCCTCAACACACTCAATACAATGGTAAATTGTATAGATAAACTAGTTCGGCGAAGAGATGGTGATATAAGTGCAATGTGGATGGTAGATATAGATTTTTGTGATCTGAAAATATAAAAACGGCAAGGTAACTAGTAACAAAAGTGAGCAAAAAGGGCATTGCAATGATTAAAAACAAGGCCTAGGTAACTAGTAACAAAAGTGAGCAAAAAGGGCATTGCAATGCTTAAAAACAAGGCCTAGGATTTATACTTTCACTAGTGCGAATTCTCTCAACAATGATAACATAATTAGATCATATAACAATCCCTCAATGTGCAACAAAGAGTCACTCCAAAGTCACTAATAGCGGAGAATAAACAAAGAGATTATTGTAGGGTACGAAACCACCTCAAAGTTATTCTTTCTGATCGATCTATTGGTCTATTCCTATAGGTGTCACAAATAACACTAGAGTTCGTACTAAAATAACACTTAACACACGCATCAACCAAAACTCTAATGTCACGTAGATACTCCAATGTCACCACAAGTATCCGCGGGTTTGATTATACGATATGCATCACACAATCTCAGATTCATCTATTCAAACCAACACAAAGAACTTTAAAGAGCGCCCCAAAGTTTCTACCGGAGAGTCAAGACGAAAACGTGTGCCAACCCCTATGCATAAGTTCACAAGGTCACAGAACCCGCAAGTTGATCACGAAAACATACATCAAGTAGATCACGTGAATATCCCATTGTCACCATAGAGAAGTACATGCAAGACATACATCAAGTGTTCTCAAATCCTTAAAGACTCAATCCGATAAGATAACTTCAAAGAGAAAACTCAATCCAATACAAGAAGGTAGAGAGGGAAAACACCATATGATTCAACTATAGTAGCAAAGTTCGTGGTACATCAAGATCGTGGCAAATCAAGAACACGAGAGAGAGAGAGAGAGATCAAATACATAGCTACTCGTACATACCCTCAGCTCCGAGGGTGAACTACTCCCTCCTCGTCATGGAGAGCGTCGTGATGATGAAGATGGCCACCGGTGATGGTTTTCCCCTTCGGCAGGTGGCCAGAACGGGCTCCCGATTGGTTTTTCGTGGCTATAGAGGCTTGCGGCGATGGAACTCCCGATCTAGATTCTGTTCTAGGGTGTTTGGGATTTATAAGAGGTGTTGGCGTCAGGAACAAGTCAGGGGGCCCACGAGACGACGACAAAAACGGGGGGGGGGGGGCGCTCCCTATGGGGCGCCCTCCATCCTTGTGGTGGCCTCGGGACTCCTCTCTGATAACTTTTCATTCCAGTATTTTTATATTTTCCAAAAATATTCTTCGTAAATTTTCAGGTCAATTGGACTCCATTTGATACCCCTTTTCCGCGAAACTTAAAAACAAGGAAAAAACAGAAATTGGCACTGGGCTCTAGGTTAATAGGTTAGTCCCAAAATCATATAAAATAGCATATAAATGCATATAAAACATCCAAGATAGATAATATAATAACATGGAACAATAAAAAGTTATAGATACGTTGGAGACGTATCAAGCATCCCTCAAGCTTAATTCCTGCTCATCCTCAAGTAGGTAAATGATAAAAACAGAATTTTTGATGTGAAATGCTACCTAACATATTTATCAATGCAATATTCTTTATTGTGGCATGAATGATTAGATCCATAAATTTCGAAACAAAAGTTTAATATTGACATAAAAACAATAATACTTCAAGCATACTAACAAGACAATTATGTCTTCTCAAAATAACAAGCCAAAGAAAGTTATCCCTATAAAATCATATAGTCTGGCTATGCTCCATCTTCATCACATAAAATATTCAAACCATGCACAACCCCGATGACAAGCCAAGCAATTGTTTCATACTTTTGATGTTCTCAAACCTTTTCAATTTTCACGCAATACATGAGCGTGAGCCATGGACATAACACTATAGGTGGAATAGAAGGTGGTTGTGGAGAAGACAAGAAGAAGGAGATAGTCTCACATCAACTAGGCGTATCAACGAGCTATGGAGATGCCCATCAATAGATATCGATGTGAGTGAGTAGGGATTGCCATGCAACGGATGCACTAGAGCTATAAGTTTATGAAAACTCAAAAAGAAAACTAAGTGGGTGTGCATCCAACTTGCTTGCTCATGAAGACTTAGGGCAATTTGAGGAAGCCCATCATTGGAATATACAAGTCAAGTTCTATAGCGAAAATTTCCCACTAGTATATGAAAGTGACAACATAGGAGATTCTCTATCATGAAGATCATGGTGCTACTTTGAAGCACAAGTGTGGTAAAAGGATAGTAGCATTGCCCCTTCTCTCTTTTTCTCTAATTTTTTTGGGCTCTATTTTTTTGCCTTTTTATTTTATTTTTATTTTTACTCCGCAGTCTCATCCCGGCTTATGGGGGAATCATAGTCTCCATCATCCCTTCCTCACCGGGACAATGCTCTAATAATGATGATCATCACACTTTTATTTACTTTACAACTAAAGAATTACAATTCGATACTAGAACAAAATTATGACTCTATATGAATGCCTCCGCCGGTGTACCGGGATGTGCAATGAATCAAGAGTGACATGTATGAAATAATTATGAACGGTGGCTTTGCCACAAATACGACGTCAATTACATGATCATGCAAAGTAATATGATAATGATGGAACGTGTCATAATAAACATAACGGTGGAAGTTGCTTGGCAATAGATCTCGGAATGGCTATGGAAATGCCATAATAAAACAAAATTATGGCTCTATATGAATGCCTCCACCGTTGTACTGGGATGTGCAATGAATCAAGAGTGACATGTATGAAAGAATTATGAATGGTGGCTTTGCCACAAATACGATGTCAATTACATGATCATGCAAAGTAATATGATAATGATGGAACGTGTCATAATAAACGGAACGGTGGAAGTTGCTTGGCAATAGATCTCGGAATGGCTATGAAAATGCCATAATAGGTAGGTATCGTGGCTGTTTTGAGGAAGGTATATGGTGGGTGTATGGTACCGGCGAAAGTTGCACGGTACTAGAGAGGCTAGCAATGGTGGAAGGTTGAGAGTGCGTATAATCCGTGGACTCAACATTAGTCATAAAGAACTCACATACTTATTGCAAAAATCTATTAGTCATCGAAACAAAATACTACGCGCATGCTCCTAGGGGGATAGATTGGTAGGAAAAGACCATCGCTCGTCCCCGACCGCCACTCATAAGGAATACAATCAATAAATAAATCATGCTCTAACTACATTACATAACGGTTCATCATACGTGCATGCTACGGGAATCACAAACTTTAACACAAGTATTTCTCAAATTCACAATTACTCACTAGCATGACTCTAATATCACCATAATTATATCTCAAAACAATCATAAGGAATCAAACTTCTCATAGTATTCAATGCACTTTATATGAAAGTTTTATTATATCCCTCTTGGATGCCCATCATATTACGACTAAATTCATAACCTAAGAAAATTACCATGCTGTTTAGAGACTCTCAAAATAATATAAGTGAAGCATGAGAGTTCAACAATTTCTTCAAAATAAAACTACCGATGTGCTCTAAAAAGATATAAGTGAAGCTATAAGTGCATCTAGTGCCACCCCTAGTTGGTTTTGGAGTATTGACGGCAAACCTAGTTGAGGGACTAATGTGTTTGTGAGAATTGCAGGATAACACAGGTAGAAGTCCCTCATTGATTCGGTTTTCCTACCAGAGATGACCCCTAAAAATGTATGAAGACATTGAAGTCAAAGGTGGTATATGAAGATATTCACATTGAAGACTATGACAAGAGAAGACACCACATGAAGCCTATGGAGCTCGAAGACTTAGATCTTTCGTAGTTCTCTTTCTTCTGTGTTGAGTCATAGGAACCACCATACTGTTAAGTGGGGTCCAAGAGAACCAGTCAGAATGACTGAAGTGATGCTTAAACAAAACCTATGTCTTCGAGTGAAGACTTTGAGAGCGAATCTTGTCCAGACTCGGGCAAGTCAGCTTTGCTTGAAGCCCAAGTAAAGTTGCCATGTGAGTTTGAATTCTGACCGTTGGAACACGTGTCAGTTCCTTAGTGACCCAGGGTCATTTCGGACAAATCAGGTCGGGTTGCCAAGTGGCTATAAATAGCCCACCCCCTACAACCATAAACGGTTGGCTGCTCAGATTCAGAGTACGGCTTTTGTCGTTTGAGAGCAACCCACCTCAAAGCCTTTGAGAGAGAATTCCTTGCGAGGATAAAGCCCTAACCACCCAGAGCCAAAGAGAATTAGGCATCACTTAAGTCTTTTTGTCTGTGTGATCTGAAGACTTATTACACTTGAGGACTGTGCATCCTCCAGCCGGTTAGGCATCGCATTCTGAGCATCCAAGAGACATTGTGGATTGCCGGTGAAGGAAGTCTGTGAAGGTTTGGGAGTCTACCTTGAAGACTTACCAGAGTGATTGGGCGAGGTCTGTGTGACCTTAGCTCAAGGGGAATACAGTGAGGACTGGGTGTCCTGAGCTGTGTGTTCAGGACTGGGTGTCCGGGACTGTGTGTCCTAAGGTTTAAATACCTAGCCGCCCTAACCAGACGTACAGTTGTCACAGCAACTGGAACTGGTCCAACAAATCATTTTCTTCAGCGAGTCACTGGTTTCATCTTCCCTTCCCTTTACTTACTGTTACTCCTTGTGAAGTCATTGTATGTTCACACTATCTTTTGTCTTCACTGAGTGACTGCGTGTTCTGTGTGGCTTCACAATATCTTCCTACCTGATCTTTACTACATTGCTGCTATTAGTCATTGTGCTTTCACTCTATTGAATACTTGACTATGGCTTGCCTAGTGTAGTCTACCTTCCGCTGTAGGGTAATAGGTTTATTTCTATCGTTTGTCTTCATAACTTCCACGTTTTGAAGACTTTCATAAAAATCGCCTATTCACCCCTCCTCTAGTCGATATAACGCACTTTCAATTAGTATCAGAGCAAGGTGCTCCCTTGTTCTGTGTGATTCGGTTTAACCACCTGGAGTTTTAGCTATGTCGACTGCAGGGATAATTAAAGTCTCCACTGCGTGCCCCGTCTTCGATGGAACTGAATATCCCTACTGGAAGAATAAGATGCGCATGCATCTTGAAGCCATTGACGTCGACCTATGGTATATCGTCAAGAACGGCGTTCCCAAGGCTGGAGAAGGTGTCACTGCTGCTGATGTCAAGAAGTTCATTCAACTGGACTCTACTGCCAAGAATATCATCTATGGTCATCTGACCAAAGGACAGTATGGCCGTGTGAGTGATTTGAAAACATCTAAGCTGGTCTGGGACTGGCTCTCCAAGGTCAATGAAGGCGTCTCAACCCAGAGAGATCAGAGAATCAGTTTCCTTCACAACCTCTTCAACTGCTTCAAGCAAAATGACAATGAGAATGTCCAGCTCACATTTGACCGACTCACTGACATCACAAATGAGCTTCAAGCCCTCGGCGCTACTAAGATCACCAAACATGAAGTCGTCAAGACACTACTGAGATCACTTGATAGTTTGTTTGACACCCTAGCCCTGATGATTCAAGAACGTCCTGATTTCAAGACACTCGATCCGTCTGACATACTTGAGAGGCTCAACACACATGAGTTTCAGCTTTCTGAGAAAAGAGATATCTACGGTCCAAACTATGGGCGAACTCGTGCCTTGAAGGCAAAAGCTATCTCCTCATCTGAAGAAGAATCTAACAGCAGTTCGGATGATCCTGAAGACATTGGAAGGGAACTTGCTATGCATGTGAAGAAGTTCCAAAAATTCACCAAGAAGAAAGGTTTCAGAAAGTCTTCCCGATCAAACTCAAGGAATGATGAAGCTTCTGCTCACGACTACAAGAAGAAAACATGTCACAAGTGCAAGAAACCTGGCCACTTCATCTTTGAGTGTCCACAGTGGGACAATGAGAACAAAAAGAAGAAGAAGAGCAAGGAATATGACTCTGACGACAAGAAGAAGAAGAAATAATCAAAGTCTTCTTCCAAGTCTTCCTCAAAGTCTTCATCACACAAGAGGAGCTCATCTGGCAAGGCACGTGCGTTTGTTGGCAAGGAAATGGATTCAGAGGAGGAGTCCACTTCTGAGGAGGCGGAGGTGGAGTCTGAGGAGGAGTCCGATTCAGGCGTCGCAAGTCTGGCTACAGCATACGTTGCCAAGTCCATCTTCAACACTGAAGACAATGACTTCATCACCGACACCGATGCAAATAACAAGGACTACTCCGCTTCTACCTACTGCTTCATGGCACGCAGTGCCAAGGTAAACACACGCACTACTCACTATCAAACATCTAGTGATGATGACTCTGATTGTGGATCAAAACTCAGCTACAAAACACTTGCTAAAATTGCAACTGAACAACAGAGAGCTATGGAACATATTCAAAAACTGTTAGACAGAAGCGATGATCTGTTAGGTGCTGAAATGACTCGATCTGAATCCTTAATTGAAGACATAAAAAATCTTCACGTTAAGTATGAGGAACTTGAAAGTCGTCATGAAACTCTCTCAACAACTCATGAAAAGCTTTCCTATGATTATCTTCAAAGAAAGCAAGATCTTGAGAAATTGAGAGCGGCTCATGAAGATCTTCAAAAGGAAAACGAGTCACTTCGCGCCAAACAGATCAGTTCCGCTCAGGAAGGATTTGAACCACCATGTCCTAAATGCATTGAGCGTGATAATGCTACTTCTGTTGCTGAATGTTCTACTGCTACTACTGTTGCAATATCTTCAACTGTTGATGTGGTAACTAACCCCTCTGCCGAGGATACCACTGCTATTGCTGATGAGAATGCTAGGTTGAAGACATTGCTTGAAACAGGGATGTACAAAAGTCTTAAAGGGCATCAGACACTATGTGATGTCCTCAAAAAGCAGATTCTGAACCGAAACCCGAGGAAAGAGGGTGTTGGGTTCGTAAGGAAAATGAATGCTGATGGCTCTTACTGGAAACCTGAGCAGTACCCCAAAACCACGCGGGTTGCTGCAAAGGAACCTTCAGCAGATCCATCCAATCTATCTGGCTTCACTTGTGCTAACCCCATTATCATTGATGAATCCCTTGATGCAAATTATAAACTGTTTAAGAATCAGAATGGTGAAGTGTTTGCCAGGTACATTGGTACTAACTGCAGGAATGGACCGCCTATGAAGAAGATCTGGGTTCCGAAAAGGTGTCTGGAGAATCTTCCTGTGAATGTCATCATGACACCTCACGTGAAGAAGACAAACCTCAGACCAAAGGCTTCATATGGTCCAAAGGCTTCATACAGAAAGAGGACTCACCTGAGTCGCACTAACGCAAATGTTTTGCAGGGAAACCATATTCAGGCATATGAATATGAGAGCGGTTCATCAAACCGCCATGTTCATAAGACCAAGAACTATTCTGCTTATTCTTATGAGTACTATTGTCCGCCTGCAAGACTGTTTGTTAGGGCTCCAAAGCCAAATTTCTCATATGCTGCACTTAGACTTATTGCTTCTAAGCCACCCTTGAAGATTTGGGTGGCTAAGAAAGCTTAACTCTCTTTTGCAGGGAAAGGTCTCCAGCAGAAAACCAAAATCGTCTGACGCTATTGCTGGGGACCTTAATCATCTTGTAGGGCGCAAGATCAAATGCCCGAATGGTCTTACTATGTACTTCATTCCTGAATCGCTTGCTACTCTCCCTATTAGTCATAATCTGGATCTAAGCTTTCATGACCCACTGGCTCGTCAAATGTTTTTGCTTCACAGTGCTCTTCGTGAAGTCTATCCCCCTAACTGCACTGTAGGGTACGACACCAGCGTCTTCAGAATGAATTATTGATAGTGGGTGTACAAATCACATGACTGGCAAAAGAAGCCTTCTTATGGACTCAACGTTACGTCCATCCGACAAGAGCCACATCACATTTGCTGACACTGGTAAAAGTAAGGTATTGGGTCTAGGTAGAGTTGCAATCTCAAGGGATCAACACATGGATAAAGTCATGCTTGTTGAATCCCTTGGCTTCAACTTAATGTCTGTCTCAATGCTTTGCGATTTAAACATGATCGTAATATTTGGAAAATATCGTTGCCTTGTTCTAATGGAATCTGACAAGTCTCTAGTATTTGAAGGGTATCGAAAAGATGATTTGTACATGGTAGATTTCTCAGCAGGACCACAACTTGCCATATGTCTTCTAGCAAAAAGCTTCAGAATGCTGGCTCTGGCATCGGAGGCTTGGGCATGCTGGCATGAGGAACCTCCACACCATGGCAAAGAAGAAGCATGTCATAGGCATCGAGGGCGTCAAGTTCAAGAAAGATCACTTATGCGGTGCCTGTGAGGCAGGAAAGATGACGAGGGCCAAACATCCCTCGAAGACAATCATGACCACCACTCGACCCTTCGAACTGCTTCACATGGATCTTTTCGGTCCCACTCATTACTCAACTCTTACTACTACTGCTTGTCTCTATGGCTTTGTCATTGTTGATGATTATTCTAGATATACTTGGGTGCACATAATCCTTTACAAGACTGAAGTGTAGGATGTCTTCAGACGCTTCGCCAATCAAGCAATGAACAACTATGGCGCCAAGATAAAGCATATCAGAAGTGACAATGGCACTGAATTCAAGAACACTGGCCTTGATACATATCTTGATACCTTGGGCATCACACATGAATTCTCAGCCCCGTACACGCCACAGCAGAATGGGGTCGTCGAACGCAAGAACAGAACACTCATTGAGATGGCCAGAACGATGCTAGATGAATACAAGACTCCAAGAAAATTCTGGCCTGAAGCCATTGATACTGCATGCCATACAATCAATCGTGTTTATCTTCACAAGCTTCTGAACAAGACATCTTATGAGCTCCTTACTGGCAAGAAGCCAAATGTCAGTTACTTCAGAGTATTTGGCGCCAGGTGCTGGATCAAGGACCCACATCAGACCTCAAAGTTTGCACCAAAAGCACATGAGGGTTTTATGCTTGGATATGGAAAGGATTCGCACTCCTACAGAGTCTTCAATCTCTTTCATTACAAAGTGGTTGAAACAGTGGATGTGCGGTTCGATGAGACCAACGGTTCACAAAGAGAGCAACTGCCAAATGTGCTAGATGAAGTTCCATCTAGTGAATCAATCAAGCTAATGGGAACTGGAGAAATTATACCTTCTGAAGCTCATCCTGAAGAAGAACTTATCATCTTAGCACCTGATCAACATGAAGACAATGCTCAGCCTGAAGACATTCCTTCTAACAACGACAATGATCAGAAAGAGCAAAATCTTCGCCCTGTGCATCCTCGCGTTGCCAATGAAGTGCAGATTGAAAGAATAATTGATAGCATCAATGCACCCGGTCCACTCACTCGTTCAAGGGCAACTCAGCTAGCAAATTTCTGTGGGCACTTCGCATTCGTCTCAATAACAGAACCCAAGAAAGTTGAAGAAGCCTTCATGGAACCTAAATGGATTCAAGCTATGCAAGATGAGCTTCAACAGTTTGAGCTGAATAATGTATGGGAACTGGTCAAGCGTCCCGATCCTCGGAAGCACAACATAATAGGCACCAAATGGATATACCGCAACAAGCAAGATGAGCATGGTCAAGTTGTCAGAAACACAGCTCGTCTCGTTGCTCAAGGATATACTCAAGTGGAAGGCATTGACTTCGATGAAACATTTGCTCCTGTGGCTAGACTTGAAGCCATACGCATACTGCTGGCCTATGCAAATCATCACAACATACTTCTTTATCAAATGGATGTGAAGAGCGCCTTCCTCAATGGCAATATTGAAGAAGAAGTGTATGTTGCACAACCTCCTGGCTTTGAAGATCCAAAACATCCTGACATGGTATACAAGCTCAACAAGGCACTGTATGGCCTCAAACAAGCCCCTCGGGCCTGAAGTACAGTGAAGAGTTTGGATATATGATGCAAGAGCAATATCAAATGTCTATGATGGGAGAGCTGAAGTTCTTTCTCAGTCTTCAAATACGACAGCAACGCAACGGCATCTTCATATATCAAGAGAAGTATCTCAAAGATTGCCTGAAGAAGTTCGGTATGCAAGACTGCAAAGGCTTCATGACGCCAATGCCAGCCAAGCATCATCTGGGTCCTGACGACAATGGTAAAGAGTTCGATCAAAAGGTATACCGCTCCATGATTGGTTCTTTACTTTATCTATGTGCATCTAGGCCAGATATTATGCTTAGTGTTTGCATGTGTGCTCGATTTCAAGCGGCACCAAAGGAGTCGCATCACTTAGCTGTGAAGCGAATTCTTCGATATTTGGCTCACACCCCAACTCTAGGATTATGGTATCCAAAGGGCTCAGAGTTTGATCTGGTTGGATTCTCGGATGCTGATTATGCTGGTGACAAAGTTGATCGCAAGTCTACATCAGGCACATGTCACTTTCTGGGACGATCACTTGTATGTTGGTCTTCAAAGAAGCAGAACTGTGTATCTCTCTCCACTGATGAATCTGAATACATTGCTGTTGGATCTTGCTGCGCTCAGCTTCTGTGGATGAAGCAAACGCTCAAAGACTATGGCATTCATCTGAAGCAAGTGCCACTCTACTGCGACAACGAAAGTGCCATCAAGATTGCCAACAACCCAGTTCAGCACTCGAAGACAAAGCACATTGAAATTCGTCATCACTTTCTCAGAGATCATGTTGTGAAGGAAGATATTGATATCATACACGTCAACACTGAAGAGCAATTGACAGATATTTTCACCAAGCCCTTGGATGAGAAGAGATTTTGCAAGTTACGGTGTGAGCTAAATATCTTGGAATCCTCAAATGTCCTGTGATCAGGCACACATCCTAACCCTTATGCATATTGATGACTTAGATGTGCAACACACGAAGTAAAGTATATCTTCAATCAATGAAGACATGCATTCTAAGTGTGAATACATTAATGTGGAATTTGACTTCGGAGCGCCACGATGATTGTGCGCCGTGTCTGGGTCTAATACTTCCTATACGGTGGGTAACGCCACCACCAAATGTTCTATTTTGAAGTGTTTCACTCATGGCGTTACCTTGCTATGTCTTCACATTTGGTTTGGCTTCAATCTCAACATGTCTTCATGATTATCTTCACTATGTTGATTATATATATACTAGTGTTCTGTCCTATACAGCATTCACTTATAGCTATGTCTTCTTGTTGAATCTTTTGAACTAAGTGAATGTGATCGGACCCTAACCTCTCTATGCTATCTATCTCAAACTCTATCTCTCCAAATCATATGCATTCTACTGAAACTATTGAATGTCTTCTCTGCGTCCTTGTCAGCAGAAGATACAAAGACAAATCTTAAGTCCACTTTCAATGCTCATTCCTCCACATGAAACCCGGAGAAGTAGGAACGACCACCTGACAATCCAGGTGTGCGTGGGACGTGGAACAAACCCCAAAATTCTGCATAATGGCCACGTGTTCCTCAGATGCGAATCGCCGGGGCCACCTGTGTAATAACACAGTGCCACCCCTGTACCTATAAATACACACTTCATGGAGGTCATTATCTCTTCTTCCACTCTCGCACGAACCCTAGCGCCACCGCTAGCCCTCGACGACGCCGGCGACGAAGCGCTTCACTGCCGCAACCTCTCCGACGCCGTCTTCACACCGACCGCGGACATCATCCTCTCCGCCGTCGCCGTAGGTGTCCTCCGTCGCCAAGTTAGGGCACGGACGATCGAACTGCTCGGCCTCATCTTCCACTCTGTCTAGCAGTTCTTAGTGTGGTAAATAAAACTTCCTTTTTACGGCACCGTTGATCCTATGGCTTTGTCACTTTCTACCACAAGCAGTTTCTATTCACACAAGTTAGATCTCTCTCATACTGCATCTCATAACATGCCTAGTATATTCACTTATGCTTCACAAAGTAGTTAGATTCCTCACTTGTACTGATCTCTGGATTCGTAAAAATCTGGAACCAACTCCTTATCTATGAGTGAATGTCTTCGCACGATGAGGTCAATGTCTTCTAAACTGATTTATATTCAAAATCTTATGAGAATGCATATGACCTCTTCCCCTTCCCTCGCACCTTAATGCTGTCACAGGTACATGTCCGTGGGAGAATCCCTTGGTTCTCATAGTCTGCATTCATTTGCAGAATGCTTACAACATCATATAAATTCTCCCGAAGCAAGTTCCTGTTTGTCCAGCAAGCGAAAATCTTTGAAGCCTTTGAACGTGTTGAAGCCTTTCAGTTTAAAGTTCATGGCTTCAGAGAAATCAACAAGGAAGGGTGGCAGAAAGCGTCATGGAGAAACATCTAGAGATCTGCCAGATGACCTCTCAGAACTGTACAAGACAGATCCTGAAGAGGATTACAATCAGCGCAAGACCCGAATCCAATGGATTCGAAGATATTGGGCAGAACAATGGTTCAAATACCGGTTTGTAACCCAGGAATATGCTGAGAAAAATGCCATCAAGAGATCGTGGGGAGACATCCTATACAAGAATCTTCAACCCAGGTCCAGAGATGAAGCCATTGAACAAGGCTTCTATCCCTGCATGGTCCGTGGGCCACAGCCTGCTGATGCACACACATCGTCACTACTATGGTGTCGTGAAGACATTCTGTTCAAGCGCAACTCCCAGTTTGCCCAGAACTCAGCGAAGCAAAACAAGAAGACATTGGGACTAGACTTCAACCCTGGTCCCTCAGCTCCAAGGGCTGATGGCACACGAGATGCAGAACCCAATGTCGTCGGTCCTTTCTACAACCTTGAAGGCCTCATCACCCATATCTTGGTTCAAGGGACTGCAGTGAATGAGCCTGCAGCTGACGCTGAATCAGATGAAGCGCCTGCAGCGTCGAAGCCAAAGAAGTTGAAGAAGCCTAAAGCTTCAAAGCCTGCCCCTTCACCAAAAATCTCACGAGCGAAGCCACTGGAAACTGCACCTCCTGAAGACAGTGTGCAGTCTGAAGATTTATCACGCATCTCCAAGCCCTAGAAGGTCAAGATGCCTCTGCCACACACCGGCCAAGAGCTAACAACTGCTACCATTCCGCGCAATGATGCCATTGATCTGTCAAGTGATGAAGATCTTGCAGATGACGCTCTTGAGCAACTCATCAAGAGCAAAGAAGAAGCAGAAATCTTCAATGATCTGCCTCTCTTTGATGTAACAATCATCCACAACTTCATTGACGAGTGGTTTGACATGCCAAACATCAGCTTTGAAGATCTGCAACTACCCATTAGCCTCAGTGTCACCTTCCATGGCACCATTGCTTCAGAGCTAGCTATCGCCCAACGCATTGTTGAACTGAAGCAGAAGATTGACTTTGAGAAATCTCAGTTCAAGAAGCATATGGCCAAGCGCAGCGTGCAAGAGGTGAAGAACTTCAAGATTATGATGCACGAGCTCAAGGAAGCCTTTCTCAAGAAACGTGCAGAAGCTCAGGGTTTGCGTGAGTGCATGAAGGTTCTGGCTGACAAATGTGTGCAAGCCTACAATGAGGCTGAGAAGCGCAAGGCCCTTGGGCGTCCTGGCATCGACCCCAGGATGGCCGCAAAGAAGAAGAAGAAGCCCGCTATGGCTGAAACCGACGCACCAAGGCAGGAAGCAGATCCCATTGTCTTCCCAACTAGAATGACTGGCTCGAAGCCAAAAAGCCGGTCAACCGCTTCAGAGCTCAAGAAGACGAGGACTGCTGAGGCTGAAGCCAGGAAGAGAAAACATCCTGAAGCCTCTCCTATTGCCCCCTCTAAGAAGAAAAGGAAGACCAAGAAAGATCGGTCTGCTCCCACAGAGCCATTGATTGTTGAACCCATTTCCATGGTTCACCCCGACGCCGATCCACAAGAACATCAACTGACTGTCCATGATCCTGCTTTCATAGAGGCTCATGAAGCTGAAGACTTTCCAGCAGCTGATCCCATCGCTGCTGAAGACATTGGTCACCATGACCATGTTGAAGATGATGCAACCCTTCCTCAGCTAGAGCACCAACAGGTATCATCGCCTGTGCTCACGCACAACAAACTCATCAGCATTGGTCGTCCACTGACGCCAATTGCACATGATGCTTCATGGGCGGATCGCCCACAAGAGGAAGAAGACTTTGAGGCCCAGCCAACGGCAACTCCAGAGGCATCACCCGCGTTGCGCAGGCTTCGCAAAGGTCCAAGGCCTCAAGTCTCTGCTGAAGACAATCCGGCTACCACCACCAACACCACTGAAGCCACTGACGCTGTCATGGCTGAAGCTAACGTGGAGCCCTCACCAACAAAATCACCAAAAATCAGCGAAGCCACTGATCCCGTCACTTCTGTTCCTGAGTCTGCTGCCGGTCCCCAGTTCGACTATCATGTTGAGCACAGGCCTCAGGTACAGAAGCCAATCCCAAGATTGCCAAGGTTCCCAGGTCCT
This sequence comes from Triticum dicoccoides, assembly GCF_002162155.2. Taxonomy (NCBI): domain Eukaryota; kingdom Viridiplantae; phylum Streptophyta; class Magnoliopsida; order Poales; family Poaceae; genus Triticum; species Triticum dicoccoides. The sequence continues at coordinate 330,535,395 of NC_041390.1, read as the reverse complement.
GCATCAGCACCTGGCTCCTTCAATATCAATGGCTTCAGAGCAGACAACACATTCTTCAACAGCTCCAGGAACCCCTACTCTAGGGAAAGAATATCATCTGATCGGTTCTGGAGTTATCCGCAGCGAAGCTATTACTCATGCGTTCTTTACAACCAAGGTCGCATCTTCCCACACAAGCGCCTTGACATTGAAGCAATAGCCGGTCTGCCCTGTCTGGAAGAAGCTCTGCATTGCTTCAAAGAAGTTGGATTGCTGCCGTTCGTTACTGACCAAGAGCATTGGAATGAAGAGTTGCTGCTCCAATTCTATGCCACACTTCACATCCGCGGGTATAGCAGAGATCCGAAGACTTGGGTCCTGGAGTGGATGACAGGAAACGTTCATCACGAAGCCAAAGCCTTTGACATCATTGAGCTCACTAGTTTGCCCACTCCTGGCGATCTCTACGAGCATGGCTGTCAGCTTCATAGTGAAGCTATTGAGAGCACCTTTCAGAAGACTGAACCTAATATGAGTCAGATGCTCAGTATGATGAAGCCATTGCCCCAAGATGCTGCTTATCCCACGGAGTTCTTCGTTGAAGACCTTGAATATCTGCCAAGAACCATTTATCACATTATAAGGCGAACTCTCTAGCCAATCAAAGGACATTCTCCCCATGCCAAGCTGGAAGGTGCAATGAAGACTTTGGTCTTCTACATTCTTCATGGAAAATGCTTCAATACACAGGATTTCTTCATTCGCCAACTTGCTGCATCTGGCTCTGATCTGTTTGGTTTGAAGTTCTACGCCCCTTGGGTGATGCGGCTGATCAAACTTCACTCCGCTATCTCATATCAGCCCTCGGCCCGCAACCATCGGATCTTTTTGCCTGATGTGGATATGTCTATTGAAGCCATCTATCCTGAGCCCGCCAAGGAACCTCTCAGTCTTCAGAATGCAGAGCATCAAAGTTTCACTCAGAACGTTGAAGGCGTGGAAGCCGTAACTCGTGTGTATCCTTTGGCTGGCACTACACGTGCACCGCATCCTGCTCTCACTGAAGCCACTGATAGTACAACTGCTCCATGACCCAAGAAGTGCACTCGTGTTCTCAACGACCGAGAGCTTCTTGTGGCTCTTCATCAGAAATAGGATAGGCATCATGACTGGCTGAAGCGTCAGATGCAAAGCCTCTTGGTGGATGTTAATCGCATTCGCAATCTTGCCACCAAGAATGCTTTTGTTTCCCATGAAACCTCTCACCGCACATGGAAAGGGCTAACGCTGATGTGTTCTCAAGATGATATTCAAGAGGATGGCTTCACTGAGCGATTCAAGTTTGACTCCACACCTCCTAGAAGGGCAGTGCTGCGACGAACTCCATCCCTTGAAGACTCTGAGTTCTCTTCCTCTGCTGCAACTGTGAATGCCAGAGTGATCGAGGATGAAGACGATGCTACTTCACCGCCACCTCCTTCAGCATGCTTCGACTCTGCTCCAAGCTCTTCAGCACCACCAAACACCACCAACGACCCTGCTGCTTCACCTACTCCTCATGGGAACGAGTAGATGCTCTATGTCTTCAAACCTTTTTGGTCCTTACTGACAAAAGGGGGAGAAGCATATGAGGTTGATAGTCTTCAAGCGGGTCCATATGGGCGGGTGCTTTATATTTTGCTTCGTGCTTACAACTCTCGTTTTGCTACATTTGGTTCTTTGAGTTGTAACACTTAAACTCGATGGTCGTCTGATACTTATCTGCCACCTTGTGTTGCGATGATAAATTCCGCACTTAGATCATTCTGCAGACGTCCATTTTCCATTATGCATGTCATTATCTTCATATACTTTCACATGCATAGTGGATTGTCATCATAAGTTGAAGTGGATCTCCACAAGTACAACCTGCCATGTGCATTTGCATTCCAAAAGCAAATTACTTATATGCACATCTTCAGGGGGAGCCCTTGCAACTTATGAAGACAATTCCTTATCCTTTACAATTTCACAGATTATATTCCCCGTTGAAAACTTCAACTAGTTTGTCATCAATCACCAAAAAGGGGGAGATTGTAAGTGCATCTAGTGCCACCCCTAGTTGGTTTTGGAGTATTGACGACAAACCTAGTTGAGGGACTAATGTGTTTGTGATAATTGCAGGATAACACAGGTAGAAGTCCCTCATTGATTCGGTTTTCCTACCAGAGATGACCCCTTAAAATGTATGAAGACATTGAAGTCAAAGGTGGTATATGAAGATATTCACATTGAAGACTATGACAAGAGAAGACACCACATGAAGCCTATGGAGCTCGAAGACTTAGATCTTTCGTAGTTCTCTTTCTTCTGTGTTGAGTCATAGGAACCACTGTACTGTTAAGTGGGGTCCAAGAGAACCAGTCAGAATGACTGAAGTGATGCTTAAACAAAACCTATGTCTTCGAGTGAAGACTTTGAGAGCGAATCTTGTCCAGAGTCGGGCAAGTCAGCTTTGCTTGAAGCCCAAGTAAAGTTTCCGTGTGAGTTTGAAATCTGACCATTGGAACACGTGTCAGTTCCTTAGTGACCCAGGGTCATTTCGGACAAATTAGGTCGGGTTGCCAAGTGGCTATAAATAGCCCACCCCCTACAACCATAAACGGTTCGCTGCTTAGATTCAGAGTACGACTTTTGTTGTTTGAGAGCAACCCACCTCGAAGCCTTTGAGAGAGAATTCCTTGCGAGGATAAAGCCCTAGCCACCCAGAGCCAAAGAGAATTAGGCATCACTTAAGTCTTCTTGTGTGTGTGATCTGAAGACTTATTATACTTGAGGACTGTGCATCATGTTCTGAGCATCCAAGAGACATTGTGGATTGCCGGTGAAGGAAGTCTGTGAAGGTTTGAGAGTCTACCTTGAAGACTTACCAGAGTGATTGGGCGAGCTCTGTGTGATCTTAGCTCATGGGGAATACGGTGAGGACTAGGTGTCCTGAGCTGCGTGTTCAGGACTGGGTGTCCAGGACTGTGTGTCCTAAGGTTTAAATACCTAGCCGCCTTAACCAGACGTACAGTTGTCACAGCAACTGGAACTGGTCCAACAAATCATTGTCTTCAGCGAGTCACTGGTTTCATCTTCCCTTCCCTTTACTTACTGTTACTCCTTGTGAAGTCATCGTATGTTCACACTATCTTTTGTCTTCACTGAGTGACTACGTGTTCTGTGTGGCTTCACAATATCTTCCTACCTGATCCTTACTACATTGCTACTATTAGTCATTGTGCTTTCACTCTATTGAATACTTGACTATGGCTTGCCTAGTGTAGTCTACCTTCCGCTGCAGGGTAATAGGTTTATTTCTATCGTTTGTCTTCATAACTTCCACGTTTTGAAGACTTACATAAAAATCGCCTATTCACCCCCCCTCTAGTCGATATAACGCACTTTCAGAAGCACTAGAGAAAATGACAAACTACTCCAAAAGATATAAGTGAAGACCAATGAGTAGTCGAATAATTATGTAACTATGTGAAGACTCCTTCTCATAAATAAAATTTCAAATCTTAAGTACTTTATTCAAACAACAAGCAAACCAAAATAAAATGACATTGCAAGGATAGCACATATCATGTGAAGAAGCAAAAACTTAGGCTCAACCAAAACTGACCGATAGTTGTTGAAGAAGAAAGGTGGGATGCCTACTGGGGCATCCCCAAGATTAGAAGCTTGAGACATTTTGGAATATTAACTAGGGATGCCTTGGGCATCCCCAAGCTTGAGCTTTTGTGTCTCCTTAATTCCTTTCACATCGCGATTTCCCTAAATCTTAAAAACTTCATCCACACAAAACTCAACAAGAACTCGTGAGATAAGTTAGTATAAATCAAAGCATAAACCTTATCATTCTCTACTATAGAAAATCACTAAAATTATTATTTGACATTGCATACTAAATGCCTTTGCATATTTAATAGTCCTATCCTCAAATAGAATCATTGAACAAGAAATCATATGCAAACAATGCAAACATAAAAGCAATCTGTCTAAACAGAATATTCTGTAAAGAATGGTAGAGGAATCGTACTTCCCTAACTCCAAAAATTCTGAAAAATTACCACACTGTAAAACATTTGTTGTTACTCATTGTGTAAAAATTTCAAGATTTATCATGTTCTGACTATTGACAAATATTCAAAACATAACATCAAACTTTTTGTTTTTAAACAGCAACAACCGGACTTGCAAAATAAGCATGCTAAAGGCTATACTCGACCTTTTTATTGAAATAAAAGATGAAAAACATTGACCTAAATAATAGCAAGAAAATCTTAATAAAAGAAAATGACGCTCCAAGCAAAACACATATCATGTGGTGAATAAAAATATAGCTCCAAGTAAAGTTACCGATGAATGAAGACGAAAGAGGGGATGCCATCCGGGGCATCCCCAAGCTTAGGCTCTTGGTTTTCCTTGAATATTACCTTGGGGTGCCTTGGGAATACCCAAGCTTAGGCTCTTTCCACTCCTTATTACGTAGTCCATCAAAACTTTACCCAAAACTTGAAACCTTCACAACACAAAACTTAACAGAAAACTCATAAGCTCCGTTAGTAAAATAAAGCAAATCACCACTTAGGTACTGTCAAGACAAGAATCATAATTTCTCTCACACGATTCCAACTGTACCCTATCATTTCTACAATTTATATTAAACAATATAAGCCATATAAACTAGAAAACAAGCAAACTATGCATCGAAAACAGAATCTGCCAAAAACAGGACAGTCTGCAGTAATCTATAACTCTCGAATACTTATGTAACTTCAAAAATTCTGAAAAATCAGGACGACCCGAGCAATTTGTTTATTAATCTTCTTCAAAAATAATCAGTATTTTATCATGCTTCTGTTAAAATGAGAATTGTTTTTCTTAGCGCAAAAGTTTCTATTTTTCTGCAAGATCAAATCAACTATCAGCATAGATCATCCCAAAGGTCTTACTTGGCACATTATTGAAAAAAAGCTATAAAACATGATTACTACAATAGTATAATCATGTGATCACATAAAAAAATTAGGCAAAAGTGTTGGGTTCTCTCCCAACAAGCGCTTTTCTTTAATGCCTTTCTAGCTAGGCATGATGATGACAATGATGCTCACATAGAAGATAAGAATTGAAACATAATGGGAGCATCATGAAGCATATGAATAGCACATTTAAGCCTAACCCACTTCCTATGCATAGGGATTTTGTGAGCAAACAAATTATGGGAGCAAAAATCAACTAGCATAGGAAGGTAAAGCAAGCAAAACTTCAAGATTTTCAACATGTAGAGAGGAAACTTGATATTATTGCAATATGTAAGAGCACATGTTCCTCTCTCATAAAAAATTTCAGTAGCATCATGAATGAATTCAACAATATAACTATCACATAAAGCCTTATTTTCATGATCCACAAGCATAGAAATTTTACTACTCTCCACGTAAGCAAAATTCTTCTCATTCATAGTAGTGGGAGCAAACTCAACAAAATAACCATCATGTGAGGCATAATCCAATTGAAAATTAAAATCACGATGACAAGTTTCATGGTTATCATTATTATTTATAGCATACATGTCATCACAATAATCATCATAGATAGCAACTTTGTTCTCATAATCAATTAGAACCTCCTCCGAAATAGTGGATTCATCACTAAATGAAGTCATGACCTCTCCAAATCCACTTTCATAAATATAATAATAAGATTCAACACCCTCCAAAATAGTGGGATAATTATTATCTAAAGTTGACACTCTTCCAAACCCACTTTCATCAATATAATCATCATAAATAGGAGGCATGCTATCATCATAATAAATTTGCTCATCAAAACTTGGGGGACTAAAAATATTATATTCATCAAACATAACATCCCTAAGCTTGTGGCTTTGCATATCATTAGCATCATAGATATTCATAGCAAACATACTAACAACATTGCAATCATGCTCATCATTCAAATATTTAGTGCCAACCATTTTATTAACTTCTTCTTCTAACACTTTGGCACAATTATCGGAATCCTTATTTTCACGAAATACATTAAAAAGATTAAGAGTATGAGGCAATCTCAATTCCATTTTTGGTTGTTTTCTTTTATAGACTAAACTAGTGATAAAAGAAGAAACTAAAATATTTGATTGGAAGATCTAAAGATATACCTTCAAGCACTCACCTCCCTAACAACGATGCCAGAAAAGAGCTTCGTTGACGGGATGTGAGTGCCTCTTACCTAGCCTCCTTGGAAATGGCGCCAGAAAAGAGCTTGATGTCTACTACAAAACTTTATCCTTGTAGACGTTGTTGTGCCTCCAAGTGCAGAGTTTTGTAGGACAGTAGCAATTTTTCCTCAAGTGGATGACCTAAGGTTTATCAATCCATGGGAGGCGTAGGATGAAGATGGTCTCTCTCAAACAACCCTGCAACAAAATAACAATGAGTCTCTTGTGTCACCAACACACCCAATACAATGCTAAATTGCATAGGTGCACTAGTTCGGCAAGGAGATGGTGATACAAGTGCAATATGGATGGTAGATATAGATTTTTGTAATCTGAAAATATCAAAACAGCAAGGTAACTAGTACCAAAAGTGAGCAAAACGGTATTGCAATGCTTAAAAACAAGGCCTAGGGTTCATACTTTCACTAGTGCAAGTTCTCTCAACAATGATAACATAATTAGATCATATAACAATCCCTCAACGTGCAACAAGAAGTCACTCCAAAGTCACTAATAGCGGAGAATAAACGAGGAGATTATTGTAAGGTATGACACCACCTCAAAGTTATTCTTTCTGATCGCTCTATTGGGCTATTCCTATAAGTGTCACAAACAACCCTAGAGTTCGTACTAAAATAACACCTTAAGACACAAATCAACCAAAACCTTAATGTCACCTAGATACTCCAATGTCACCACAAGTATCCGTGGGTTTGATTATACGATATGCATCACACATCTCAGATTCATCTATTCAAACCAACACAAATAATTTCAAAGAGTGCCCCAAAGTTTCTACCGGAGAGTCAAGACTAAAATGTGTGCCAACCCCTATGCATAAGTTCACAAGGTCACAGAACCCGCAAGTTGATCACCAAAACATACATCAAGTAGATCACGTGAATATCCCATTGTCTCCATAGATAAGCACATGCAAGACATACATCAAGTGTTCTCAAATCCTTAAAGACTCCGATAAGATAATTTCAAAGGGAAAACTCAATCCATTACAAGAAGGTAGAGGGGAAAAACTCCAGATGATTCAACTATAGTAGCAAAGCTCGCGGTACATCAGGATCGTGCCAAATCAAGAACATGAGAGAGAGAGAGAGAGATCAAACACATAGCTACTGGTACATACCCTCAGCCCCGAGGATGAACTACTCCCTCCTCGTCATGGAGAGCGCCGGGATGATGAAGATGGCCACTGGTGATGGTTTTCCCCTCCGGCAGGGTGCCGGAACGGGCTCGCGATTGTTTTTTCATGGCTAGAGAGGCTTGCGGCGGTGGAACTCCCGATCTAGGTTCTGTTCTAGGGTTTTGGGGATTTATAAGAGGTGTTGGCGTTGGGAACAAGTCAGGGGGCCCACGAGGAGACAACAAGGACGGGGGCGTGTGCTAGGGGGGTGCCCTCCACCCTTGTGGTGGCCTCGGGACTCCTCTCCGATAACTTTTGGTTCCAGTATTTTTTATATTTTCCAAAAATATTCTCCATAAATTTTCAGGTCAATTGGACTCCGTTTGTTATTCCTTTTCTGCAAAACTCAAAAACAAGGAAAAAAAGAAACTGGCACTGGGCTCTAGGTTAATAGGTTAGTCCCAAAAATCATATAAAATAGCATAAAAATGCATATAAAACATCAAAGATAAATAATATAATAGCATGGAACAATCAAAAATTATAGATACGTTGGAGACGTATCACTTGGACACCAAAACCGTGAAGAAAACCTCCAGGCAGGTGATCGAGAAGTACTAAGTTAGTACTGAAGTTCAAGATTCCAGTTGCCGGCAGGCCCCGCATCGGCAAGCCAAGACCCGGCAAGCTCCTTGCCGAAAATCTTCCCCCTTCTCTCTTCTCGACTGCTCCACCCTATCGACCGGCTGGTGGCTTGTCAAGATTAGGTGTCAAGCGGGCGAGCGACTTGGGGAGGATCATCAGGACGCATGTCAGCACATCACATGCACATCAACTTTATTGACACCCGTCTAGTGGACGTGTCGATGAGATAGGATCATTCACGTCAATGGCACATAAGGAGAGACACCTTTTGACAAAGGATTGCTATCAGTTCATGGCTAATTAATGCCCTTGTCCTAGTCTCGCAGGATTAGGTTGAATAGCATCGAGACCACTATTCACATTGTAATGACCATATTGCCATCGTGGTGACCTCCTTTTGTCTATAAAAGGAGGCTCATGGCTACCATGGCATGGGTCGACACCCTGCTCACTCTTACACAGTAGCTGCACCCGGCTCACACATTTTCGGCAAGCTGCGCTTGTAACTTGATCCCCAAGCAAACCACCCAAAGACATGAGTAAGGTTTTACGCCTCCACGCTGGCCCGAACGTGAGAAAACCTCATGCGTGTACTCTTGGATTTGCTCTCCGTGCTCGTCGATCTCCTAAGCCGAACTGCAAATGGATCCTCGCTGGTCCCATAGATCGTCGTACTCTGACATCTTTGGCGCGCCAAGTAGGGGGATCGCTTGTGCGGATCCACTCTAGCAGTCTTCATGCAAGTTTCATCATCTTCTTCATCCATGGCATCGAAGAAGAAGAGCGTGGCGGTGGGTGCACCGTCGGGCTCCAAGCTGCCGGTCTAGATGCCTCCGGCGGGCAGGACCGGCGGCGAGTGCTCCCCACACCCTTTCGGCGACAAGAGTCGTACTTGCTCCGTCGGAAGCCACAACCCGCGTGTTGCTACGTCGAGAGGCGGTGTCACGGTTCAGAAGGTCACTACGGCTACATCCAAGGACGATGCCATAGGGTCCAAGAAGGACGGAGTGGCGGGACGCACTGAGGCCATCGCAAGATGGACACGAGACGCTTCCCCGCAACGATGTCAACCCTGGCCAACGGCTAGGTAGGGAGCATGTGCACCATTCTCATGGTACACATGGCCTGCCCGCCACGTCAAACTCCTAGCGAGCATCGACCGTGTCAGTAGGACAGATGGAGCTCCTTCTGCCTCACGTAGAAGTCGAGCCACCTCTCAATCCTTGCACCCAGTCATGCCCACGCCACCGGTGGAGGTGCTGGCGCAGGTGGAGCTATTGTTGAACTTTCCTTTGGCTCAAGAGAAGATGGATGAGTGGGTTGCCACCATCCAGAGCCTCGTGTATTTCGCCAGCAACGATGGGGCACGGCCGGCGGGTCCCTCTCACTGGCAGCCAACAATGCCATTATGGAGGGCTAACAGGTGAACTGTGGGTGCTGCACCAACGGTGCAGTCCCCTCCTCGGCAAGTATGACAAAGCCAGCGGGTCGACGCCCATGACAATATGTCCATGGCGTCGTTTGATCCGCATGGCCTCCGGAGTCGCCACCTAGACCAACGCCATGTCATCAAGGACCGGCGTGCTGAAGATTCTCGAACCACCATCGAGCGACACCGGTAAGCGCACCATCAATCAGATGCACGAGAAGGGCCAGTGGTGAGAGACCATGCGCCGGGGTTCCTTGAGTGCCTACCCTACGATGTGGGTTGTCTAGTGTTTACCTACGAGCTGCGACAAGTTCAATGGCCCCACTCCCAAAATTTCAAGCCTAACTTTTCGGACAAGTACGACGGCAAGCTCAACCGGACTGAGTTTCTTGAAATCTACACCATCGCGGTGCAAGCTGCTGGTGGCAGAGACGACAAGATTCTCGCCAACTATTTTCCATTGGCGCTCAAGTCCATCGTGAGATCTTGGCTGATGAACTTGCCGGAGACCTCCATTTCTTCTTTGTCGGACTTGTGTCATGTGTTCATTCAGACTTATATTGGGGGCCACGAGCCTCCAGGAAAGCCCATCGACATCCACTTGATTCCACAAAAGGATAGTGAGTCCCTTCATAAGTACGTCCGGAGGTTCAACCGTGTGCATCACAACATCCCCAATGTGCACCCTGCTGCTGCGATTGCATTGTTCCACATGAATGTGCGCAATAGCAGGATGCAGGCAGAGTTGAACTTCGGTCAGGTGAACACCATCAATGAATTGTACACCTTGGCGGATCAGTGTGCACGTGCTAAGGAGGGGAGAAGACTTCTCGGGGAGGACGCCGGAGCCGAGGTTGATTCTGAGAATGATGACGCGTCCACCCCCAAGAAGATAGGCCAGAAGCGCAATCACAAGTGCAAAGACAAGGTGGTGATGGTAGTTGAGAGTTCCGGCAACTTAGATGCCGCCAAGAATCCCAAGACTGACAGCCCTAACAACGAGCTTGCCAGATGCGCTGATTGTAGAGAGGTTGTGGCAAGCGAGAAGGTGGATGGCTCTGGCAAAACCAAGGGGTCGTACTGCAAGATCCACCGCACCAAGGACCACGACTTCAATGACTGCCGACAAGTGGAGCAGCTTGCCGTGAAGCAGAAGCAAGAGTATGAGAAGCATGACCAGGAGAAGGACCAAGATGGTGCTGGTGGGTCCGGCAACAAGAACTACGGTGGCCGTGGCGGTCGTCGGGCCAAGGGTCAGCAGTAGAAGGAGAATCCTACTCGCGGCCATGAGAAGTAGGAAGGTGAGGATGGTGATGATGAGGAATCTAGAGAATAGGAGTTCCAAAAGGTTGTGGAAGCCATGTGCGTTGACGGAGGTGCATCTTTGCACTCCTCTCACTGCTAGCTCAAGAAGTGGGCGTGTGAGATCAACACAGCCGAACCAGCAGTAGAGGCGCAGAAGCCACTCAAGTGGTCTGACACACCCATTGTTTTCGAAACTGAGGACCACCTTGACCGCTCCACTGTGGTCAGGTGTTTGTCTTTGTTAGTCTCACCAACAATTCGCAACCTCAAGGTGACGAAAATACTGGTTGACGGTGGGGCCAGCTTGAACTTGATGTCCCCCGATGTGATTAGGAGGCTGCAAATCCCTGATGGAGATCTCCGAGAAATGGGAACGTTTTAATGGATCAATCTGGGGAGGAGCCAGCCCACCGGCAAGGTTACCTTACTGGTCACTTTTGGTACTGAACTGAACTGTAGGACCGAGAAGGTCGCTTTTGATGTCGTTTCCCTACAATGGCATTCTTGGTCGTCCGACCCTGGCAAAGTTTATGGCGGCGGCCCATTACGCCTATAATACTTTGAAGATGCTGGGCCCGATGGGCATCATCACTGTCCACTCCGACAAGAAGGACAAAATTATTTGCGCCGACAAGCTCTACCAGGAGGCAGTGGCAACATCTGCCGTCAAGGCACCTGCTCCTACCGGCAAAGCTCCAGGGGAAGGAAAGAAGAAGAAGACCGGCAAGACCTCTAACAAGGACTCTGAGAAGCGCACCTCTTTGGAGTGTAGCGTGCCCATTGAGGACATGTCGGAGAGCTCCACCAGCAAGATCAAGAATACCAAGGCCTCACCACCTGCTACGAAGCAAGTCTCCGCAAGGGAGGATGGCACTGGCCGTACTTTTACCGTGAGTGCCACCCTTGATGGAAATTAGGAAAGCGCGCTCGTTGCCTTCCTGCGGGGGAATATTGATGTGTTTGCATGGCAACCATCAGATATCCCCGGTGTTCCTAGGGAGGTTATTAAGAACCACCTTGCTATCTGTCCTGATGTGAGACCCGTTGAGCAGAAGGCCAGGAAGCGAGCTTTGGAGCGGCAAGAGTTCATCACCTAAGAAATCCAAAAACTAGATGTAGTAGGTTTGGTCAGAGGAGTGCTCCATCCAACTTGGTTGGCAAACCCAGTGGTCGTTTGCAAGGCAAATGGGAAGTGGAGGCTTTGTATTGACTTCACTAAAATAAACAAAGCATGCCCAAAGTACCCCTTTCCCTTGTCGCAAATTGATCAGATTGTGGACTCCACCGCTGGCTGCGACTTGCTCTCTTTTCTTGATTCCTACTCTGGTTATCATCAGATCTTCATGGCCAAGGAAGATGAGGAGAAGACGAAATTCATGTGGTACGTACTACTTTGTACACATGCTTTTCGGATTAAAGAGTGCTGGAGCAACATTTGCAAGGGCTGTGCAAGTTGGTTATGCCTCTCAGCTACACATAAATGTGGAAGCCTACATGGATGATACAACGCTCAAAACCAGGCACAAGGATTCCCTAATCCGGGATTTAGAAGAGACATTTGCAAACTCGCGCAAGATCAACTTGAAGCTCAACCCTAAGAAGTGTGTGTTTGGCGTCCCATTCAGCAAGCTTTTTGGGTTCTTTGTATCTCAGCATGGAGTTGAAGCCAACCCCAACAAGATCAAAGCAATTAAGCAGTTGGAAGCATCAAAGCGCGTCAAGGACGTAGGGCGTCTTGCTGGTTGCGTGGCAGCTCTAAGAAGGTTCATCTCCAAGTCAGCTGAGCACGCCTTGCCATTTTTCAAAATCTTGAAAAAGGCAGGTTTGATGCAATGGACCCCTGAAGCGGGGGCCACACTCCAAGACTTGAAGGAGTACCTTGATATTCTCCAACGTATCTATAATTTTTTTATTGTTCCACGCTATTATATTATCCATCTTGGATGTTTTATATGCTTTATTATGCTATTTTATATCGTTTTTCGGACTAACCTATTAACCTAGTGCCTGGTGTCAGTTGCTGGTTTTTCCTTGTTTTTTTCTTTTACAGCAAATAAATACCAAAGGGAGTCCAAACAGAACAAAACTTTTTGACAATTTTTCTTGGACCAGAAGACACCTAGGAAGCTTTAGGAGGAGGGCAGAAGATCAATGGATTGGTGACAAGCTTGGAAGGCGCGGCCCCCAGGCTTGTGGGCCCCCTGTGCCTCCTCCAAACCTAAACTCAGCTCTATAAATACCCAAATATTCATCGTATACCAGAGGGCAGACCAAAAATACATGTCCACCACCACAAGTTTCTGTCCCCGTGAGATCCCATCTGGAGACCTTTGCCGGTACTCCACTGGAGGGGGATTCAATCACGGAGGGCCTCTACATCAACCTTTCTGCCCTTCCGATCATGTGTGAGTAGTTTACCACAGACCTACGGGTCCATAACTAGTAGCTAGATGGCTTCTTCTCCTCGATGTTCTTGGAGATCTATTCGATGTAATCTTCTTTTGCGGTGCGTTTGTTGAGATCCGATGAATTGTGGGTTTATGATCAGATTATCTATGAATATTATTTGAGTCTTCTCTGAAGTCTTTTATGCATGATTAAGATAGCTTTGTATTTCTCTCTGATCTATTGATTTGGTTTGGCCAACTAGATTGATTTTTCTGGGAATGGGAGAGGTGCTTTGTAATGGGTTCAATCTTGCGGTGTCCTCACCCAGTGACAGAAGGGGTAGCGAGACACATATTTGTATTGTTTCCATTAAGGATAAAAAGATGGGGTTCTCATCATATTGCTTGAGTCTATCCTTCTACATCATGTCATCTTACTTAAGGCATTACTCCGTTCTTTATGAACTTAATACTCTAGATGCACGCTGGGTAGCGGTCGATGTGTGGAGTAATAGTAATAGATTGATGCGGCTTGAACTACGTTGGTATTTCCCCAAAGAGGAAGGGATGATGAAACACGACTACGGTAGGTATTTCCTCAGTGATGAGAACAAGGTCATCGAACTAGTAGGAGAACCACGCAACACCACATAAACAGCTCCTGCACACCAAGAACAAATACTTGCAACCCGACGTAAGAGAGGGGTTGTCAACCCCTCACGGGTAAAAAGATAGGTAAAATTGTAGTAGATTGGATTAATAGATCTCGCGGGAACGCGAGATAAAATAAATAAATAAAAATTGCAGTAAGGTATTTTTGTATTTTTGGATTAATAGATTTGAAAATAAAAACAAATAAAAATAAACTGTGAAGGCAAATATAATAAAGAAGAGACCCGGGGGCCGTAGATTTCACTGGTGGCTTCTCGCGAGAAAAATAGCATACGGTGGGTAAACAAATTACTGTTGGGAAATTGATAGAACTTCAAATAATCATGACGATATCCAGGAAATGATCATTATATAGGCGTCACGTCCAAGATTAGTAGACCGACTCCTGCCTGCATCTACTATTATTACTCCACACATCGACCGCTCTCCATCATGCATCTAGTGTATTAAGTTCATAGAGAAACAGAGTAACGCAATAAGAATGATGACATGATGTAGACAAGATCTATTTATGTAGAAATAGACCCCATCTTGTTATCCTTAATAGCAATAATACATATGTGTTGTTTCCCCTTCTCTATCGTGGGAAACCACGACCACCTATGGGACCAAGGGTCCCTTGCTGGTTCGGCAGGGGGGATGTCACGTTGCAAAAATAGCAGAAGGGCATGGGGCAGCATGACAAAGATCACACGGGCGATTTTACATAGGTTCGGGCCGCCATGAGGCATAAAACCCTACTCCAGCTTTGGTGGATTGATGGTGGAAGAAATGTGGAGAGCGTAGTACACCTGCCCGGCAGGGTTGCCTAGGGGCGGCAGTGACTACACGCGTATGAATGTGTGGGGATTCAATCCTCTAACCCTTTCTACGGTTGCGATGGGCCGCCTTTTATAGGTTAAGGGGTCACCACAATGGCAAAGTAGTCATTATGCACTAATAAGATAGTAAACAGTGCTATCATACCTAACTCTGCAGGCTGACAAGGTGCATTAAATGTGCCGCCCGACGTCACATCATCACTTGCCCGGCAAGCCTTGCCAGGCTATCTTGCCAGCTTCACACCTGCTCTCTTGACACATCGCAGGACGGGTGTCTCTTGTAGGCTTCTCCTATAGAAAGAGGCCGCCATGTGGCGAATGGCTACCACTTAGTCACTTTGCGGCTTGACACCGCATCGATTGACGATGTGGGTCGTGGTGGAGTAGTTGGGCGAGGTGGTTTTGCCTCTGCGAGTCCCAGCAGGCCCTGCCGGGACATCTAGGACTCTCTCTTCCGGGGTGACCCCGCCCTCGCCGAGCTCGTGCCTACCCAGCAAGGGAGGCTTTCCTCCTGGTGGTGTCTTGCTTCTCTGGGTTGATCTTGGTCCTCTTGATCTGCATGTTGGTCCTTCGAAGACTTCGGTTTCTTGTATTCTGGCATGGCCTTGGCTTGTCCGTGCACTAGTCAGGGGAAAATATACACTCCTGTCTGTTTTCCCCGACATAAGCCCCCGGGCCTAAGCCACACGTCTTGGCGCCGCATGTTGGGTTAGGCCCCAAACAGTGCACAGACACGTGGCAGGAGAGGGCTGCGCATGCCGGTTTGCCATGACGATTGGTCAATCCAACTTCCAATTCGCACAATTACTTCACGTCATGGGGTCATGGGACTGTTGCAGTTAAGATAAAATGGTAACTTTCTGAAGCGTCGTGCCTCCGTTCTGCACTCCCCCTCCTTAATAATAGGGAAAAGTGGAGCGGCACGGCTCACTTGTTGCTTGTCTCGCCCCCATCATCTTCCTCCGCAAGCCAAACGACGGTTCCCCCTCCCACTCTCCCATCCGCCACCGCCCTTCCCACCTAACCCTTTCCCCATCCGCACCGCCGCCGCGGAAATGGGGAAAAGGCCAGCAGAGAAAGGAAAGCAGATGACCGCGGTGAAGGAAGTAGCCACCGAGGGGAGCAAGAGTGCGGCGGAGCTGAACAAGAAACGGAGGGGAGACACCGTCTTCCTTCTGTCAAACATGAGCGGCCCAGTTCTTCAAGTGGGGTATGGGTATCTATGGGGGAGACCTGTTCCGAAAGGGCATGGAGCGCCCAATGTTTTGGCAGAGGGGAAGGAAGATCCGCCAGACTCGTATCAGTTCTTTTGTGCTTACTTTATCTGCGGCCTTGATACGTCTCCGTTGTATCTACTTTTCCAAACACTTTTGCCCTTGTTTTGGACTCTAACTTGCATGATTTGAATAGAACTAACCCGGACTTATGCTGTTTTCAGCAGAATTGCCATGGTATTATTTATGTGCAGAAACAAAAGTTGTCGGAATGACCTGAAACTCCATGGAGATTATTTTTGGAAATAATAAAAAATACTGGCAAAGAATCAAGGCCAGGGGGCCCACACCCTAGCCATGAGGGTGGGGGCGCGCCCCCTACCTCGTGGCCCCCCTAGAGCTCCACCGACCTCAACCTTGACTCCATATATTCGTGTTCGGGGAGAAAAAATAAGGAAGAAGGATTCATCGTGTTTTACAATACGGAGCCGCCACCAAGCCCTAAACTCTCTCGGGAGGGCTGATATGGAGTCCGTTTGGGGCTCCGGAGAGGGGAATCCGTCGCCATCGTCATCATCCACCTTCCTCCATCACCAATTTCATGATGCTCACCATCATGCGTGAGTAATTCCATCGTAGGCTTGCTGGACGGTGATGGTTTGGACGAGATTTATCATGTAATTGAGTTAGTTTTTTTAGGGTTTCATCCCTAGTATCCACTATGTTCTGAGATTGATGTTGCTATGACTTTGCTATGCTTAATGCTTGTCACTAGGGCCCGAGTGCCATGATTTCAGATCTGAACCTATTATGTTTTCATGAATATATGTGAGTTCTTGATCCTATCTTGCAAGTCTATAGTCACCTACTATGTGTTATGATCCGGCAACCCTGAAGTGACAATAACCGGGACCACTCCCGGTGATGACTGATACGTCTCCAACGTATCTATAATTTTTGATTGCTCCATGCTATATTATCTAATGTTTTGGACTATATTGGGCTTTATTTTCCACTTTTATATTATTTTTGGGACTAACCTATTAACTGGAGGCCCAACCCAGAATTGCTGTTTTTTGCCTATTTCAGTGTTTCAGATAAACGGAATATCAAACAGAGTCCAAACGGAATAAAATCTTCGGGAACGTGATTTTCTCACCGAACGTGATCCAGGAGACTTGGACCCTGCTCCAAGGAACAAAAGAGGCGGTCACGAGGGTGGGGGGCGCGCCCCCCTAGGGCGCGCCCCTGCCTCGTGGGCCCCTCGTTGCTCCTCAGGTGTACTTCTTCCTCCTATATATACCCACGTACCCCCAAACGATCAGAACAGGAGCCAAAAACCTAATTCCACCGCCACAACTTTCTGTATCCACGAGATCCCATCTTGGGGCCTGTTCCGGAGCTCCGCCGGAAGAGGGCCGTCATCACGGAGGGCTTCTACATCATCATAGCCTCTCCGATGAAGTGTGAGTAGTTTACCTCAGACCTTCGGGTCCAAAGTTAGTAGCTAGATGGCTTCTTCTCTCTCTTTGAATCTCAATACAAAGTTCTCCCCCTCTCTTGTGGAGATCTATTCGGTGTAATCTTCTTTTTGCGGTGTGTTTGTTGAGACTGATGAATTGCGGGTTTATGATCAAGTCTATCTATGAATAATATTTGAATCTTCTCTGAATTCTTTTATGTATGATTGGTTATCTTTTCAAGTCTCTTCGAATTATCCGTTTGGTTTGGCCAACTAGATTGGTAGTTCTTGCCATGGGAGAAGTGCTTAGCTTTGGGTTCGATCTTGCGGTGTCCTTACCCAGTGACAGAAGGGGCAGCAAGGCACGTATTGTATCGTTGCCATCGAGGATAACAAGATGGGGTTTATTTCATATTGCATTAATTTATCTCTCTACATCATGTCATCTTGCTTAAGGCATTACTCTGTTTTTAACTTAATACTCTAGATGCATGCTGGATAGCGGTCGATGAGTGGAGTAATAGTAGTAGATTGTAACGCCCTCATGCGGCTATATCTCCCACGTGTCGAAGCACGACTTAGAGGCATAACCGCATTGAAAGCAATGTCGCAAGTGAGGTAATCTTCACACAACCCATGTAATACATAAGGGAAAGAGATACATAGCTGGCTTACACTCGCCACTTCACAATACATGAATAAAGCATTACATTCATCCAAATACACTCAAGGTCCGACTACGGAACCCAAAATACAAGAAGACTACCCCAAATGCTACACAGATCCCCGATCATCCCGACTGGGCTCCACTACAGATCAATTAGAACGAAACAACATAAAGGACAAGATCTTCATAGAGCTCCTCCTTGATCTTGGTTGTGTCATCTGCACGGTTCAACGGCACCTGCAAACTAGTTTTGGAAGTATTTGTGGGTCACAGGGACTCAGCAATCTCACACCCTCGCGATCAAGACTATTTAAGCTTATGGGTAAGGTAAAGGTATGATGTGGAGCTGCAGCAAGCGACTAGCATATATGGTGGCTAACATACGCAAATGAGAGCGAGAAGAGAAGGCAAAGCACGTTCGCACAACTATGATCAAGAAGTGATCCTAGAACAACCTACGTCAAGCATAACTCCAACACCGTGTTCACTTCCCGGACTCCGCCGGAAAGAGACCATCACGGCTACACACGCGGTTGATGCATTTTAATTAAGGTCAACTTCAAGTTTTCTACAACCGGACATTAACAAATTCCCATCTGCCCATAACCGCGGGCACGACTTTCGAAAGTTCAAATCCCTGCAGGGGTGTCCCAACTTAGCCCATCACAAGCTCTCACAGTCAACGAAGGATATTCCTTCTAGCGGGAAAACCCGATCAGACTCGGAATCCCGGTTACAAGACATTTCGATGATGGTAAAACAAGACCAGCAAAGCCACCCGAATGTGCCGACAAATCCCGATAGGAGCTGCACATATCTCTTTCTAAGGGCACATCGGATTGTCCAAGGTTCCGGTAGGCCAGCCCAGAGTTGCCCCTGGTGGCCACCGGCAGCTGACAGGTTGGACCAACACTCAGAGGAGCACTGGCCCGGGGGTTTAATAAAGATGACCCTTGGGTAGGCCTACCCAAGGGAAAGAAAAGGCTAGGTGGCAAATGGTAAAACCAATGTTGGGCCTTGCTGGAGGAGTTTTATTCAAAGCGAACTGTCAAGGGGTTCCCATTATAACCCAACCGCGTAAGGAATGCAAAATCCGGGAACATAACACCAATATGACGGAAACTAGGGCGGCAAGAGTGGAACAAAACACCAGGCATAAGGCCGAGCCTTCCACCCTTTACCAAGTATATAGATGCATTAATTAGATAAGAGATATTGTGATATCGCAACAAGTAAACATGTTCCAACAAGGAACAACATCTCCATGTTCCAACAAGGAACAAACTTCAATCTTCACCTGCAAGTAACAACGCTATAAGAGGGGCTGAGCAAAGCGGTAACATAGCCAAAAAACGGTTTGCTAGGACAAGGTGGGTTAGAGGCTTGGTTTAACAATATGGGAGGCATGATAAGCAAGTGGTGGGTATCGCAGCATAAGCATAGCAAAAGAGCGAGCAACTAGCAAGCAAAGATAGAAGTGATTTCGAGGGTATGGTCATCTTGCCTGAGATCCCGTAAGGAAGAAGAATGAGTCCATGAAGAAGACAAACGGAAGTAGTCGAACGGGTCCTCACAAACGCGACGTTATCGGAACCAACCCAAAGAAGCAACACCGGAAAGAAGCACACAACATAGTAAACAACCAACACATGAACATGGTATGATATGCGGGATGCGGTATGCGGTGCACATGCATGATTTGAAAAGGAATGATTGAACCTGGCCTCAACTTGGAAATCCAAGAGTGCCACTGGAAAAGTGAGGTGATTTCGGTTGAAATCAATATAAAGATCACCGGAATCAGATGCACGGTTTGGAAATGACAAGCAAAACAAATATGGCACCGGTCTGCGATAAACAGCAAGTAGCCACCTAAATGCATCACGATGAATATGCTACAGCACTCAAACATGGCAACAAAATACATGGCATGGATACACTCAAGATGCTTGACAAAAGATGAACACTGAGCTACGGCTAATTCACCGATTAACAGGTTCAAACAAGCATGGCAAAAATGCAAATGATAATAGGTTTCAGGCTTAGTGAAATAACAACAAATCAGGAATTTATCATCAGGAAGCACATTTTAGAGCATGAAAACTACATGCTACAGGAAATTAACATGGCAAAGCAAGGCATGGCATGAAGCTACTCAAAGCACTTAACAAAAGTCTTTTAGTGACCTTGAGCCAAAAGGGATCAGAAAATACAATTGCAAGCATGTGAACATGGCAAAAACATAAACAGATTCAGACTTGGTGAAAAACTGGAGCATGCAAAATAGTTAACGAGTAGGCATGTTTACGAGCTCGATGCACTCACTACAGAGCATGGCATGACAAACTAAACATACACCCATCAAGAATACATGACATAGAAGCTAGACATGGCAAGAACAACAACATAGCATACACGGATCAATAGCAACATCCTCGGCAAAATCGCTAATAAGTCAACAATCTGCCAGGATTCACGATATAGCAAAAGTAGAGCTCGATTGACTCAAGCTAGGGTGCTCCATAAATGCAAACAAAGACATGGATGGATAGAGCACCACAGTATTAACAAATCATCCTTACTGATCATCCTCAAAAGAGGCACGGATCACTAGGAAACAACATGAACATATGGCATATCAACAAAATCAGGACAACGACTTGGTGAAAAACTAAGTCCCTGAAATCAGCATTACCGATTACGCTACTTTGCAAGCTTGTGCTAGTCACCACACATATCACAAAAATACATGGTAAGCACCTCTGTAAAGATGGCATGGCATATAACAAAACTCATGTAGAGCTCAGGACCATATCATGCACACATTAATCATGGCAAAAATGACAAATAGCTATTTGATGAAACAGATCTGACAAGTTACTCACATAGCCCTCTTCCAACAGCATTTCGGGCATCAAGATGAGCTAAAACGAAAATGATGCAATGAAATGAAATGATGTACTCATCGAGGCGAACATTTCAATATGCTACACGCTCAAAACGGAGCTATGGATGCAAAGTTATGACATGATGAACATGGGCACATGAATCTGGAAACTTCGGGGACTTAGTGAAATTTTACCTCCGCGAGAAGTCAACGCGGGATGAGGATATCCGGGACGGAGGGATCCGGGGACGGGCGCGGGCGTTTGGATCGGGCACCTGGTGGATCTGATCCGCCTTCTTCTCCGGCGAGGCGCGGACTCCGGCGACGCGGGAACTCCCGCGAACGGTGGCGCAACTCCCGAGGAGGCGGCGGACGAGGGCAAGGCGGCGGCCGGCGAAGCTCGCGGCGGCGGCGGAGAGGCGAAGAGGCGACGGCGGTGCACGATGGACGAAGTCCGGTGACGAGGCGGCGGAGTCGCGGGCGCGCACGGGTCCAGTGGCAGGCGGCGGAGGTCGCCGGCGGGAGGCGCATGGCGGTGTGGCGGCGGGATCCGTCGCGCGCGCGGGGCT
>NC_041390.1:330508910-330513653 GCF_002162155.2 Triticum dicoccoides | reverse complement strand
CGGGGCTGCGCACTCGGGTGGAGGCGGCAGAGCGGTTCGGGCCCGGGCGGGCCTGCCCTGGGCCCGGTGGGCCGCGGCGGCGGGGAGGAGAGAGAGGAGGCGGCGCGGGATGAGGTGGCGCGTGCTGATTGGAGGAGAGCGGCGGCGGGGCGACATGGCAAGCCCTGATTGGCCGGGGTGAGGTGGTTGCGGGGCGGCGGACATGTCCAGCGCGGTGGGGAGTTTTTGTCCGGCGGCACGAGGAGCGGGGCTAGGGTTTGATCTGCGCGGAAATTTTGGAGGGGATTGCATATATATAGGTAGAGGGAGCTAGGAGAGTCCAAATGAGGTGCAGTTTGCGGCCACGCGATCGTGATCGAACGACCGAGATGATGGAGGAGGTTTAGGTGGGTTTTGAGCCACTTTGGAAGGGTGTTGGGCTGCAACACACACGAGGCCTTTACGGTCCCTCGGTTAACCGTTGGAGTATCAAACGAAGTCCAAATGGCACGAAACTTGACAGGCGGTCTACCGGTGGTAAACCAAGGCCGCATGACAAGTCTCGGTCCAATCCGAAAATGTTTAACACCCGCACACAAAAAGAGGTAGAAAGGGACACCGGGTGACATAGGAGCGCCGGATTGCAAAACGGACAATGGGGAAAATGCTCGGATGCATGAGACGAACATGTATGCAAATGAAATGCACATGATGACATGATATGCAATGCATGACACGCAAGCAATGACAAGGCAATAACAGCGAATAACTGGACGACACCTGGCACATCAGTCTCGAGGCGTTACATAGATGCAGAATTGTTTCGATCTACTTGTCACGGACGTGATGCCTATATACATGATCATGCCTAGATATTCTCATAACTATGCTCAATTCTGTCAATTGTTCAATAGTAATTTGTTCACCCACCATAGAATACTTATGCTCTTGAGAGAAGCCACTAGTGAAACCTATAGCCCCTGGGTCTATTCTCATCATATCAATCTCCATTACTTTAATCTTGCTTTGCTTTTTTTACTTTGCCTTTACTTTTTACTTTGCATATTTATACCAAAAACACCAAAAATATTATATCTATCAGATCTCACTCTCGTAAGTGACCGTGAAGGGCTTGACAACCCCTAATCGCGTTGGTTGCGAGTAGCTATCGCTTTGTGCAGGTACGAGGGACTTGAGCGTGGGCTCCTACTGGATTGATACCTTGGTTCTCAAAAACCAAGGGAAATACTTATGCTACTCTGCTGCATCATCCCTTCCTCTTCGGGGAAAACCAATGCAAGCTCAAGATGTAGCAATGACCGTAGTTTGAGGAGTTCATGTATTCACTATGTGTTAATGCTTTGGTCCGGTACACTATTAAAAGGAGGCCTTAATATCCCTTAGTTTCCACTAGGACCCCGCTGCCACGGGAGGGCAGGACAAAAGATGTCATGCAAGTTCTTTTCCATAAGCACGTATGACTATATTCGGAATACATGCCTACATTACATTGATGAATTGGAGCTAGTTCTGTGTCACCCTATGTTATGACTGTTACATGATGAACCACATCCGGCATAATTCTCTATCACCGATCCATTGCCTACGAGCTTTCCATATATTGTTCTTCGCTTATTTACTTTTCCGTTGCTATTGTTATCATCACTACAAAATACCAAAAATATTACTTTTGCTACCATTACCTTTTGCTACCGTTACCACTACTATCATATTACTTTGCTACTAAACACTTTGCTGCAGATATTAAGTTTCCAGGTGTGGTTGAATTGACAACTCAGCTGCTAATACTTGAGAATATTCTTTGTCTCCCCTTGTGTCGAATCAATAAATTTGGGTTGAATACTCTACCCTCGAAAACTGTTGCGATCCCCTATACTTGTGGGTTATCAACGATGGAAAAAGGTAACTGTAGCAAAAGTAATATTTTGGGGTTTTATAGTGATGGTAACAGTAGCAGCGGAAAAGTATATAAGCGAAGAAAATCTCGTAGGCATTGGATCGGTGATGGAGAATTATGCCGGATGCGATCGATCATGCAACAGTCATAACACAGGGTGACACAGAACTAGCTCCAGTTCATCAATGTAATGTAGGCATGTATTCCAAATATAGTCATACATGCTTATGGAAAAGAACTTGCATGGCATCTTTTGTCCTACCCTCCCATGGCAGTGGGGTCCTAATGGAAACTAAGGGATATTAAGGCCTCCTTTTAATAGAGTACCAGAACAAAGCAATAACACATAGTGAATACATGAACGCCTCAAACTACGGTCATCACTGGTAAGTATCCCGATTATTGTCACTTCGGGGTTAACGAATCATAACACATAATAGGTGACTATAGACTTGCAAGATAGGATCAAGAACTCTCATATATTGATGAAAACATAATAGGATCATATCTGAAATCATGGCACTCGGGCCCTAGTGACAAGCATTAAGCATAGCAAAGTCATAGCAACATCAATCTCAGAACATAGTGATACTAGGGATCAAACCTAACAAAACTAACTCGATTGCATGATAAATCTCATCCAACCCATCACCGTCCAACAAGCCTACGATGAAATTACTCACGCACGGCGGTGAGAATCATGAAATTGGTGATGGAGGAAGGTTGATGATGACGACAGATTCCCCTCTTCGGAGCCCCGAACGGACTCCAGATCAGCCCTCCCAAGAGAGTTTAGGGCTTGGCGACAGCTCTGTATTGTAAAACACGATGAATCCTTCTCTCTGATTTTTTCTCCCCGAAAGTGAATATATGGAGTCAAGGTTGACGTTGGTGGAGCATCAGGGGGCCCACGAGGCAGGGGGCGTGCCCAGGGGGCTAGGGCGCCCCCCTCATGGATAAGTGGTGCCCCCCCTAACGTGGATCTTTCTTCCAGTATTTTTTATATATTCCAAAATAATTCTCCGTTGATTTTCAGGTCATTCTGAGAACTTTTATTTCTGCATAAAAATAATACCATGGCAATTCTTCTAAAAACAGCGTCAGTCCGGGTTAGTTCCATTCAAATCATTCAAGTTAGAGTCGAAAACAAGGGGAAATGTGTTTGGAAAAGTAGATATGACGGAGACGTATCAAGAACGAGAAGAATTTCTAAAGGCACATTATCCAGAATGGTTTTCTCGAGCAACCGAATCTCGAGGACGAGATTCATCCTAAGTGGGGGAGGTTTATGATAGCCTGGCTTTTGCCCTCTCTTCCTTGTCTGATTTTCTTTTGATTTGGATTTGAATTTGGAATTTTGAATCACTTCTGATGGACTTAAGCACTTGGGTACCAGCTTGACTTTCACCCAAGTGACTCAGTTCTCTCCCTAGCCACCATTTCTCCTCTGATCCACCTCAAAATAATATTATGAATATTTTTCTTAAATGAAAAATATTCATTTTCCCTCCCAAAAGCCTAACTAGCCCATTGTGTTCCAAAGCAACCCAAAATTTTCTTGCCCACAAAAATCTGAGAAAATTCACAAATATTCTTTGAACCCTAGGGCACCTTCCTAAGCAAAAATATTGCATCACTTTTTGGAATATTTTTGCTACAGAAAATATTTTCTTTTCTGGACAGAAATGGTAGTTTTACAGCAACTACCATTTTACTTGCTCAAATGCTACTGAATTTTCTTGTGAATCACGACCCTCCTAGATGACAGCTAGCCTCCAAAGCTCAGCTTCCAACTCTTAGTAGTTTGACCACAGTAAGCTCTCAAAGTTACTGCCCAGAAACTTACCTTGAAGTAGAAATCCACCTTACTGCACTTGAGCTCAACCCAAAGTGTGGTAACTACTCAAACCACCAAGGACTACACGCCAGACATGAAGTTTAGGCTTAGCGCGGCCTGATGTCATAGTTCACGCGGTGACCGCGTTCGTCCAGATGTGCTGGCATACGGCCGACGCGCTCTGCACGTGCCCGAGCCGCTGTTGAGCGCATGCTCGCTTCCCTGCCCGCCGCGCCTTGCCAAACTTCGCCACAATCATCGTCCCGACCCCCTTAAGTCCCTCCTGGCGCTCGCCGACGCCGGAGCTCGCTGCAGCGAGCACGGGCGCGGTTTGGCCAACCCAATAGTGCGTCGCGCACTGTGTTCGTCGTCACCCCCTCGCTCCTGTGCTCATCTCCGTTCGCCCACAGTGCCCTCGTGAGTTGCGTCGCCTTCTCCCTCTCTCACTAATGCTGTTCGTCCGCAACCGTTGTGTCCAGGTGTCCTCCGGCGGAGCCCGAACCCCTCACCCTGCTCGGTTATAAATACAGCGCTCCCCAGCCTTCTCGAGCATCATCCACTCCTCTCACACACTCCACAAGCCAGTAGGTAGCCGTAGCCCGGCCAGGCAGGCCGCGGGCTGCCGTCCCCGAGCTCGAGCTTGCCGGCGATCCCCTCAGGTCGTCTCCGCAGCTCCAGCCCCTCCCGAGCTCGGTCGACCCTTCCAAGGCCTCCACTGTGCTTTGGTGGTGCCATCTAGCCCGATTGGAGCCTCTGGTGCCGCCTCTAGTCGCCGTCATCTCCAACTCCGGCGACCTCCGCTCTCTGCCGCCGCTGGAGAGGTCGTTTCCGACGCCGTCCGACCACCCCTAGCTAACCAACAGGTACGGGCAGGTGCGCCTTCATCTTCTCTTTCGATCCATTCCTTTAGCTCGGGCCAAGATGCCCTCCTCGCCGGCGTGTGCTCCGGCGGAGCCCTGCCGCGCTCTGTTGCCCACTTCCCCTCCCTCTCACCTGGCTAGCGGGGCCT
>NC_041390.1:330501365-330508633 GCF_002162155.2 Triticum dicoccoides | reverse complement strand
ATCAAATTCAAATATTCCACAGAGCTTCAAACAGCCACAACTTTTTAACCACAAGTCCAATTGAGCTGATTCTTTTTTCATTGTGTTCTTTATGAAAAGATCTAGCAGCACAGAAAAAATGAGATTTTTCTCCGCTGTCTAGATTTTCTGGTGAATTTCAGAGTGGTTCTTGATGTTTTCTTTTTGTGTTTATATTTGTTTCCAGAAGGTGAAGCTTGTCTTGAGGAACACCAGGAGGAGTGTGACCCTCGCCTGCACTAAGGCAAGCCACAACAACATTTTCATGGTGCCATTGCAATGTTTGTGATATTTTTCAACTTGAACAAATGATTTAATCCATGCATTGAATTCACTAAAGTATATATTTATATTCTGCTGGATGCTTGTTTAAGTTGATATGGTTAGTATACAGAAGTTTACAACTAACTAAGTTGGTTTAAGTCATTAGAAGTAATTTTTGATTATGAAGAAGTAATATGTTTATGAAAAGGGAATTACTTGGTTTAATATTTTCTTGAGTAAGAAAGGACTTATGCTAAGATATTGTCATGGTTAAACTGCTAACTAAACATAACCAGAGAACTGTTGTGTGTTTTTGAGATCTATGCTTAGTAATTGATGAAGTTGAATCAGTTATTTTCGATGATTTATGGTGCATATATATTAGTGTTGCATTTTCATGGCATATCATGACACCGGTTACTTTCACTTTAAGTTGAACTTGATAATAATTCAACTTGAACATATCGTTGATCGGGTCATGGTGCCACTGAATCGAGATCTTCCCCAGTGCAACCACATTTGCCTTTGTGGGAAGGCCTTTATTCGGTCCATTGTCATGCCTGTGGTCGGTGCCTCCAACGAGGGAAGGTTATGGGCGTGCGTTACCCTGGCCCGGTAAGCAGATATAACCTTGTGTGCTCGTTGTTGTTATGGTACCTTGTCCCCATTTGGGACCGTTTATGTTTTGCCACGACGGTGGCCGTTGGTGTCTTTGGTAGACACGGGGCCACCCATGACTTAGCCCAGTGGGGAGTTAGTCGGAGTGGCCGGGAGAGTGCCATGGCAATGGAGGGGTTCTGTCGGAATGTCGTTGGTCCACCCGAATGGGAGTGTGAGGCCATGGGTTCCGAGGTGTGGGTATAGTATGCTACCTCTGCAGAGTGTCTTAAATCTATCGATAGCCGAGTCCATGGTTACAGACAAGCTCGACAGTAGGTCACACCATGTATCAATGTTTAAATAATTTTGCACACTAAGATAATAACCTTGCACTGTTGGAGAGAGGATGGTTGAGAAAGCATCTTGATGCTGGAGGCCAAGTTGTTGGCCAGTTTGTGATCCGAGTATGATCATGGTTTGGTTACGAGGTAACCCGATTAAAGACCAAGATGTTGGTCTGATTGTGGTCCAAGAGGGATCACCATTTGGTAAGCAAGTCCGAGGGACTTAAGTCATGAAATCATGAGCACTGCATACCAAGTATAATTTTGCATTAATGAGTAAATGGTTTAATTATCATGATATTGTTTCTGATTATGTTTATGCTTGTTATGAGCGTGCAAGTACATTCAATGTACTGACCTAGAGTGTCATGCCAACTTTCAGGAAAGTCTTGTTGGAAAGGGGTGATGCCCGAGTCTAGGTCGTGTCCACATCGGTGTCCCTATACTATGGAGTCCCGCTTCGTCATCGTTCCGCTGCCGCGTAGTTGTCTTAATCGAGGCCCCTTTATGTTCACTAAATAATGTACATATTGTTTAGCCACACCGTGCGGCTTGGTCTCGCAACTTGTTGTAATATGAAGTATGTTCCGCTAGTATCAATAAAGAGGTTGCTTTTTGTACCAAGATGTTGTGTATTGCCAGAAGACAAGATCTCTGGGCTGGCAATGCAAGGTAAGCCGGTTGCTCTGAGCCGGGGTGCCACATCACCAATGAGGATGATGAACCCCTCTGTGATGGTGTCTAGATTAGATCTATGATTTCTGGAACTTGCGGCGGCTGGAATTGATTTTCGTTGACTCCCCTAGGGTTTCTGGAATATTGTGGTATTTATAGAGCAAAGAGGTGGTGCGGGAGGCCACCGAGGTGGGTACAACTGACCTAGGCACATCTGGGGGCCCAGGCGCGCCCTAGTGGGTTGTGCCTCGCTCGGGGCACCCCCAGGTGTTTCTCTGGCCCATTTGGTGTCTTCTGGTCCAAAAAATCCGCAAAAAGTTTTGTTGCATTTGGACTCCGTTTCATATTGATTTTTTGTGATGTAAAAAACAAGCAAAAACATCAACTGGCACTTGGCACTATGTCAATAGGTTAGTCCCAAAAAATGATATAAAATGGTTGTAAAACATCCAAGAATGATAATATAACAGCATGGAATAATAAAAAATTATAGATATGTTGGAGACGTATCAGCATCCCTAAGCTTAATTCCTGCTCGTCCTCGAGTAGGTAAATGATAAAAACATAATTTTTGATGTGGAATGATGCCTAACATGTTCATCACATATTCTTTCATTTATAGCATGGACAACTGGACTTTTATATGGTTCAAAGCAATAGTCTAGTTTGAGGACTTCAATACTCAAGCATATCAACAAGCAACCATGTCTTTCAAAATATCAACGCTAAAGCAAGTTATCCCTATCCCATTATGCTCAACCATTGATCCATTCATGAAACATACTCGCATATTAGCTATACCCAATGCTCAAGTACGATCAAAGTGCCCCTTAGTTGGTGCTTTATAATAGAAGATGGAGACTCAAGTAAAAATAAAAATTGCATAAAGTAAGTAGAAAGGCCCTTCGAGGAGGGAAGTAGGGATTTGTAGAGGTGCCAGAGCTCAAAGTGAAAGAGATAGAGATAAAACATTTTTGGTGGCATGCTTTTCCTGTCAACGAAAACGATCGAGTAGTTCCCAATACTTTCCATGCTAGATATATCATAGGTAGTTCCCAAACAGAAAATAAAGTTTATTCCTTTTTCCACCATACTTTTACTTTCCATGGCTAACCGTATCCACGGGTGCCTTCCATACCAACACTTTCCAAGGAATTTATTATTTGACAACATAAAGTAAATTCATTTTTCATTTCGGGACTGGGCATCCCTAATACCTTTGTCTGACTCTCGTGCAATGACAAGTGAATAAACACTCATCTTGAGAATAACACATCTAGCATGGAAATATATCAGCCATCCCCTACCATTTCATGAGCTGTACGAGCACACAAAAGAGAAATTTATTTTGAAAATTAGAGATGGCACATACAAATTTTCTTAGAATGGCAAAAGAATACCGCGTATAGGTAGGTATAGTGGACTCATGTGGCAAAAACTGGTTTATAGGATTTTGGATGCACAAGTAGTGATCATACTTAGTGCAAATGAAGGCAATCAAAAGATTGAGAAGCATCCAACCAAGAAACGAAAAATCTCATAATCTAGCATTAAGCATAACTAACACCGAATAATGCACCACAAGTAGGATGCAATTTCATTGCATAACTATTGACTTTCGTGCTTGCATAGGGAATGACAAACCTTAACACCAATATTCTTACTAAAGCATAATTATTCATCAACGTGACTCACATATCACTATCATCATATCTCAAAACTATTAAAAAGAATCAAGTTTATTTTTTCCAATGATCTTCATGAAAGTTTTTATTATATCCTCCTTGGATATCTATCACTTTGGAACTAGTTTCATATGTTGCTTTTAATAAGCTCAAACAAATATAAGTGAAGAACATGAGCATCATATTTCTTTCTCTCAAATTAATGTAAGTGAATAATGAGAGAATTTCTTAAAAAAATTACTAACTATCAATAAATCTAAGTGAAGAATGAGAGCATTTCTCCAAAAATACTAAAGCACACCATGCTCAAAAAGATATAAGTGAAGCACTAGAAGAATTCCATAGCTCAAAAAGATCTAAGTGAAGCATAGAGAGAAATTCTAACAAGTCATGGAATAATTTTGGCTCTCTCAAATAGGTGTGTCCAGCAAGGATTGATGACTAAAAATAAAAAGCAAAACAAGCAAAGACTCATATCATACAAGATGCTCCAAGCAAAACTGATGTCTACTACACAACTTGTTCTTGTAGCCTCGTGTTGGGCCTCCAAGCACAGAGTTCTGTAGGACAATAGCAAATTTCCCTCAAGTGGATGACCTAAGGTTTGTCAATTTGTGGGAGGCGTAGGATGAAGATGGTCTCTCTCAAACAACACTGCAACCAAATAATAAAAAGTCTCTTGTGTCCCCAACACACCAAATACAATGGTAATTTTGTATAGGTGCACTAGCTCGGCGAAGAGATGGTGATACAAGCGTAGTAATTATAGTAGATATTGATTTTTGCAATAGTAACAATAAAGAACAGCAAGGTAACGAGTAGCAAAAGTGAGCACAAACGGTATTGCAATGCTTGAAAATGAGGCCTAGGGTCCGTACTTTCGCTAGTGCAATCTCTCAAGAATGCTAATATAATTGGATCGTATAACCATCCCTCAACGTGCGATGAAGAATCACTCCAAAGTTCCTATCTAGCAGAGAACATAAGAAGAAATTGTTTGTAGCTATTCTTTCTGATCGATCTATCCAAGAGTTCGTACTAAAATAACACCAAGTTATTCTTTTCGATCGATCTATCAAGAGTGCGTACTAAAATAACACTAAGTTATTCTTTCAGATCAATCTATCAAGACTTCGTACTAAAATAACACCAAAGCAAATTCAGATTCATAATACTCAATCCAACACAAAGAACCTCAAAGAGTTCCCCAAGATTTCTACCAGAGAAACAAAAGACAAGAACGTGCATGAACCCCTATGCATAGATTACCCCAATGTCACCTCGGGAATCCACGAGTTGAGTGCCAAAACACATATCAAGTGAATCAATATGATACCCCATTGTCACCACGGGTATTCACAGCAAGACATACATCAAGTGCTCTCAAATCCATAAAAGTATTCAATCCAATAAAACGAAATCTCAAAGGGAAAACTCAATTCATCACAACAAGATAGAGAGGGGAAAACACCATATGATCCAACTATATTAACAAAGCCCGCGATACATCAAGATCGTGCCATCTAAAGAACATGAAAGAGAGAGATTAAACACATGGCTACTGGTACAAACCCTCAACGCCGAGGGTGGACTACTCCCTCCTCATCATGGTGGCCGCCGGGATCATGAAGATGGCCACCGGTGATGATTTTCCCCTCCGGTAGGGTGCCGGAACGGGCTCCCAATTGGTTTTTCGTTGCTACAATGTAGCAACCAGACCTCAGACAGTCTGATCTCTGTGGATCAATGCGATCCCTGGATCGGTAATGCTGACATGCACAGTACTTGAGGATTTATAACAGAGTAGCAATCAAACACTTATTACATCGAATGTCTCAAAATAGAACTTATTACAATAAATATGGCTTAAGGCCATCTAATACGATAACAGCGGAAGGCTTGGAAGATAAAGTGAGTCCATCAACTCCAACGACATCACTGAGTGAAAGACCACGACCTAAGGCTCCTTACTCGTTGTCTAAAAAGTCTGCAACATGATACGTTGCCTCCCGAAACGGGTCAGCACATGGAATATGCTGGCAATGTAACACAAGAGAGTAATGAACAGAATAATGCTATCACTACATGCATATATGGCTGGTGGAGGCTGTATGGTTAATATGTTCTGCGGAAAGCCAATTTTTCCCTACAAGAAAGGAATAAATTTTATTTAACTATCATGGTGGTTGTTAAACATTGAGAAGGTCCACTCAACTCAATCCCAATTAAGCATCATCATTAAACCCAATCAAATTATATTAAGAGTGATGAGATCCACATGATAATCCAAGAACTAGGTACTCAAGATGTCCATAACCGGGGACACGGCTAACCATCATTAGTTTGTACACTCTGCAGAGGTTTGCACACTTTTCCCCACAAGACTCGATCTCCTCCATTGAATTTCTCGCACTACATGATGTTTGAGAAACGGATGACCGAGACACAATCTTTCCGAAGAGGTCACCTTAACCGATAGATAGGCCCGTACACCTACAACCCCCTACATCTGCTAGCCCATCATGGAAAGGTTTCCCACAACTTACTCAACTATGCCAGAGCCCATAATGGCACGTGTCTGCAGACGGAAGTTTCTAGCATGAATAATCTTATCATCCCTTTGAGCCTGAGTGGCAGTCCATAGGAGAATCACACCTTACCCCGGGATTTCCAAAAATACAGGCAACACTGGGTTCCCCAGGTGCCTCAATCCACCTAGATGTGTATTAAAGTTGCCACCTTAAGTTAACCATTAATTAACAACTCACATCTGTCATGGATACACTCAAACCCAAAACACATCTACGAGCATAGCATAGCAATATAAGCAACGTAAAAGTAACTCCCATAAGTTTGATAATAAACAGGTGAATAGGTACTACCTCATCTACTTCCCAACCCACAATTTATTCAGATCCTAACCATGCAATTGTTTGAGAATTGATCTAATGCAATAAAACAGGGTAGTAAAGGGGTATGCGCAAAGTGTTACTTGCCTTGCTGATGATCCGTGAAACCTAGAGACTCGTAGTAGCACGCTTCACACTCCAGGTACTCTATCGCAAACAAACAAGTATACAACAAGCAATCAAGCAAAGATGCACGAGTAAAACTCAAATAAGAGGTTCTAACCAGAAAGTTCATCTTAAGAACTCCGGTTTGCAAAAAGAATCAAAACAAAAGAACCAACAAAACTCAAACAGCGAAAGAAACAAGCTTCGATTACTAATATGGACTAAAGTCAAATTTTACAGTAGCAAAAACTCATGTAAGTTCATTAAATAGAAAGAGGGCTTCAAGACGAAACTCTAGACGCTTGAATCGTCTGATTCTGATAAACGAGCGAAAGTTAAACTAAAACAAAAATTGGATCAGAAATCGCGATCGAAAATGATCGCAAAAAAATCCGAGAAAAAGAAAAACTAATGAACAGGCTAACGAACAAACGTTCGCTGTCTGCGGTTAAACTGTGAAAATCGTTTGTTAAAACAAATGAACGAATGGGCGTTCGCTAAATAAATAAACCAAAAAAACGATCTAAAAAATGCATCTAGGATTTTACCGAAAAACCGAACCGGTCAAAGGAAACCGGTGGCGGCGGCGGCGAACTCCGGCGACGGCGACGGGGTGGCGAGGCTCCGGAGGGTCAGCGGCGGCGCGCGGCGCGGGCGGCGGGGTTGCG
>NC_041390.1:330497514-330501001 GCF_002162155.2 Triticum dicoccoides | reverse complement strand
AGTCCCGGGCGGGTACGCCCGAAGTCGGTTCCTCTTTTAAAAAAATATTCCGCGCAGAAAAATGAATAAAAGAAATACTAAACGGACTCCAAAAATCCTTAAATAAATTTTCCCCGTCCTCTAAAAATCTACCGGACAAGGTGAATATTTATTTGGGACTCTAATGCAATTTTGAAAAACAAATATTTTTTCTAATTCAAATAAAATAGCAATAAAACTCCGAATAAAAAAAATCTTATTTGATTTTAATATTAAATTTCCAACATTTCTTTTCTTTGAGGAAGTCATTTTATCCTCTCTCTTTTATTTTTATAAAATAAATATTCAAAGAGAAAATAATTAAAATCAAACGATCCTATTTTCAAAATTTGAGAAAACTCAAATATGAAAATAACGAAATTCCCGACTCTCTCCGTGGTTCCTTGAGTTGCGTAGAATTTCTAAGATCAAGCCAAAATGCAATAAAATATGATATGCAAAGATGACCTAATGTATAACATTCCAAATTGAAAATTTGGGATGTTACAAACCTACCCCCCTTAAGAAGAATCTCGCCCTTGAGATTCTGGTTTGCTAGAAAATAGGTGAGGGTGATCTTTCCATAGGTCTTCCTCTCGTTCCCAGGTGGCTTCATCTTCAGTATGGTTGCTCCACTGAACTTTACAGAAGTTGATAACTTTGCTGCATGTAACTCGGCTGGCAAACTCGAGAATCTTGACTGGCTTCTCCTCGTAGGTCAAGTTGCTGTCCAACTGTATCGCTTCCAGTGGCACTGTATCTCTCAGAGGGATATCAGCCATCTCTGTGTGGCACTTCTTCAACTGAGAAACGTGAAACACATCATGAACTCCTGACAATCCTCTGGGCAATTCCAACTTGTAAGCAACTTCTCCCATACGTTCCAAAACTTTGTATGGTCCCACAAAACGTGGTGCTAACTTTCCCTTAACTCCAAAGCGCTTCACTCCTTGAAGTGGTGATACACGAAGATACACTCTATCTCCGACTTCGTAAACTGTCTCCTTGCGTTTAGAATCCGCATAACTCTTCTGCCTGGACTGGGCTACCTTGAGTCTATCACGAATCAGCTTAACCTTCTCCTCAGACTCTTTAATCAAATCCGGTCCAAACAACTGTCGGTCTCCAACTTCATCCCACAACAACGGTGTCCTGCACCTCCTTCCGTACAATGCTTCGAAAGGGGCCATCTTCAAGCTGGCTTGATAGCTGTTGTTGTAAGAGAACTCTGCGTAAGGCCAATTGTCATCCCAACTAGATCCATAGTCTAGCACACAAGCTCTCAACATGTCCTCCAAAATCTGATTGACTCTCTCGGTCTGTCCATCTGTCTGCGGGTGAAAAGCTGTACTGAACTCTAGCCTGGTTCCCAAAGTTTCATGCAACTGATTCCAAAACTTTGAGGTAAACTGGGTTCCTCTATCTGATACAATGGTCTTCGGAACTCCATGCAAACATATGATCCTGGTCATGTATATCTTTGCTAACTTAGCACTGGTGTATGTGGTCTTCATTGGGATGAAATGAGCTACTTTCGTCAAATGATTGACTACAACCCATATCGAGTCATAGCCTGAACGAGTCCTGGGCAATCCCGTGATAAAATCCATACCTAGCTTGTCCTACTTCCATTCGGGTATCAATAATGGTTGTAGAAATCCTGCTGGCTTCTGATGCTCTGCCTTCACTCTCTGACATACATCACAAACTGCTACATACTCCGCAATATCCTTCTTCATTCCGGTCCACCAGAATCTATCCTTC
Organism: Triticum dicoccoides; assembly: GCF_002162155.2. Taxonomy (NCBI): domain Eukaryota; kingdom Viridiplantae; phylum Streptophyta; class Magnoliopsida; order Poales; family Poaceae; genus Triticum; species Triticum dicoccoides. Next base: position 330,499,219 of record NC_041390.1, on the reverse strand, counting down.
AAATCCAGATACATCTTGGTATTTCCTGGGTGAATCAAATATGGCGAATCATGGGCCTTGATACGTCTCCAACGTATCTACTTTTCCAAACACTTTTGCCCTTGCTTTGGACTCTAACTTGCATGATTTGAATGGAACTAACCCGGACTGACGCTGTTTTCAGCAGAATTACCATGGTGTTATTTATGTGCAGGAACAAACGTTCTCAGAATGACCTGAAACTTCACGGAGCCACTTTTCAGAAAATATGAAAAATACCTGCAAAAGATGAAGGCCAGGGGGCCCACCACCTCTCCACGAGGGTGGGGGGCGCGCCCCCCACCTCGTGGGCCCCCTGTTGCCTCTCCGACTCCAACTCCAAATCTATATATTATGTTTCGGGGAGAAAAAAACCAGGGAGAAGAAATCATCGCGTTTTACGATACGGAGCCACCGCCAAGCCCTAAAACCTCTCGGGAGGGCTGATCTGGAGTCCGTTCGGGGCTCCGGAGAGGGGAATCCGTCGCCATCGTCATCATCAACCATCCTCCATCACCAATTTCAAGATGCTCACCACCGTGCGTGAGTAATTCCATCGTAGGCTTGCTGGACGATGATGAGTTGGATGGGATCTATCATGTAATCGAGTTAGTTTGTTAGGGTTTGATCCCTAGTGTCCACTATGTTCTGAGATTGATGTTGCTATGACTTTGCTATGCTTAATGCTTGTCACTAGGGCCCGAGTGCCATGATTTCAGATCTGAACCTATTATGTTTTCATCAATATATGAGTGTTCTTGATCCTATCTTGCAAGTCTATAGTCACCTATTATGTGTTATGATCCGTTAACCCCGAAGTGACAATAATCGGGATACTTACCGGTGATGACCGTAGTTTGAGGAGTTCATATATTCACTATGTGTTAATGCTTTGTTCCGGTTCTCTATTAAAAGGAGGCCTTAATATCCCTTAGTTTCCGTAAGGATCCCGCTGCCACGGGAGGGTAGGACAAAAGATGTCATTGTAACATCCCAAATTTTCAATTTGGAATGTTATACATAGATCATCCATGCATATCATGATTTATTGCATTTCCGTTCTGCAATCCTCGAAATCCTAAGCAACTCAAGGACCCACGGAGAGAGTTGGGGATTTTCCTGTTTTCATATTTGATTTTTATCAAATAATGAAACGAGGATTTTGATTTTAATAATTTCTCTCTCCAAAATATTTCATATTAATCAAATGAGTGGAGATAATATGACTTCTCCGAAATAATTGAAATATTGGAGGAAACATATTAAAATCATTTATTGGATTTTATTTGGTTTTATTCAGATTTTATTTGCATTAGAAAAATTGCACGTTTTCAAAATTGCATTTTAGGGCCAAGAAAATGTTCAACTCGTCCTAAATATTTTATTTAGACGGTGAAAATTTGTTTTCGCATTTTTAGATTTTTATTTATTTTTCTAGGATTTTTCTTCTGTCGGCGAAATTATTAAAAAAAGATTATCTCACGCCCGACTGGGCCTAAGGCCCAGCCGAGCCAGGCCGTCCCGAGCCGCCACCGCCTCCCCCGCGCGCGTGCCGCCGCCGACCCGGACTCCAAGTCCGAGCCGGACTCCCCGCCGCCTACGCTGCCTTGCCCCTTCCCCAAGCAGCCGCTGCCCCCTCCCCTTTAAATACCGCCGCCGCCCCTCCTTGGAGCCCAAGCCACAGCCC
>NC_041390.1:330488817-330496881 GCF_002162155.2 Triticum dicoccoides | reverse complement strand
GCCGCCTCCCGCCGCCGCCGCCGCAGCCCCGCCACCCCATGCCGCCCCGCCGGAGCCGAGCCAAGGTAGCCGCCGCACCGCCCCGGTTTTTTAAGAAACCCTAGTTTTCGTTTTTTTCCTAAATAGATCGGTTTTTCTCTGGTTTATTTATTTAGCGAGCGTTCGCTCGTTCGTTCATTTTAACGAACGCGTTCTTCATTTAGATCCAGATAACGAACGTTCGTTCGTTAATCTGTTCATCGTTTTTCTTTTTCTCGGTTTTATTCCGTGATTTTTCTGATCACAATTTTGGATCCGATCTTAATTTTTGTTTTTCTTCTCGCTCGTTTATCGGAATCAGGCGATTCAAGCGCTTGGAGTTTCATCTCGAAACCCTCTTTCCGTTTAATCAACTCAAACAAGTTTTTGTTACTTTAAAATTTGGCCTAGTTTCAGATTAGTAAACGAAGCTTCTTTCTTTCGCCGTTTGACTTTTGTTGCTCCGTTTGATTTGATTCTTTTTGCGTACCGGAGTTCTTAAATTGAAATTTTTGGTCAACCTCTCTTATTTGAGTTTTGTTTGTGCATCGTTGCTTGTTACATATGTATGTTATTGTTTGCTCGCGATAGAATTCCCAGAGTGCGAAGCGTGTTACTACGAGTCTCTAGGATTCGCGGATCGTCAGCAAGGCAAGTAACACTTTGATCATATCCCATTATTACCCAGTTTTTTATGCATTAGTTCCAATCCTCAAACATTGCATGATTAGGATGTCATTAACTTGTGGGTTGGGAAGTAGTTGTTGAGGTAGAACCTATTGCCCTGTTACATTCAAACCCTTGGGAGTTACTTCTACGTATTGCTTATATTGCTATGCTATGCTCGTAGATGTGGTTTGGGTTTGAGTGAAATTCATGACATATGTGAGATTTTTAATTAATGGTTCAACTTAAGGTGGCAACTTAATCAAACAACTGGCTGGATTGAGGCACCTGGGGAACCCAGTGTTGTCTGTATTTTTTTTGGAAATCCCGGGGTACCCGTGTGATCTTCCTATGGACCGCCACCCAGGCTAAAAGGGAACTGAGATGATTCATGCTAGAAACTTCCGTCTGCATCCAGAAGCTATTATGGGCTCTAGCATAGTTGAGTAAGTTACATGAAGCTCTTGAAGAGGTAGATCAGCAGGTAGTGGGTTTTTGGTAGGTTTGGTATGGTCTACCCGGAGTAGAGAGTTAACGTTTCTGAAAGACTGTGTCTCGGTCATCCGTTTCTCAAACACAATGTAGTGCGAGAAATCCAACAGAGGCGATCGAGTCTTGTGGGGAAAAGTGCACAAACCTCTGCAGAGTGTACAATCTAATCATGGTTAGCCGTGTCCCCGGTTATGGACAATTCTTGAGTATCTAGTACTTGGGTTATCACATGTATCTCACCATGTTTAATTAATACTGTTGGGTTATTAATCACTTCAATTGGGATTGAGTTGGGGTTACCTTCTTAATGATGTTTCAACCACCATGATAGTTAAATTAAAATCTATTCCTTTGTTGTAGGGAAAATTGGCTTTTCGCAAAAACTATAACCATACAGCTTTCCACCCGCCATATATGCATGTAGTGATAGCATTATTCTGTTTCTGCTCTACTGTGTTATATTGCCAGCATATTCCATGTGCTGACCCGTTTTCGGGCTGCAACGTATTATGTTGCAGACTTTTCAGACGAGGAGTAAGGTTCGTTAGGTCGTTGCCGTGCAGCTCAGCTATGCCGTTGTAGTTGATGGACTCACTTTATCTTCCAAGCCTTCCGCTGTTATCGCATTAGATGGCCTTAAGCCATATTCGTGTAATAAGTTCTCTTCGGAGACATTCGATGTAATAAGTGTGTGATTGCTACTTATGATAAATCCTTCGAGTACTATGTGTGTCAGCATTACCGATCCAGGGATGACACTGAAGCACAGAGACTTGACCATCTGAGGTCGGGTCGCTACAAGATGGTATCAGAGCACACACTGAGTGTAGGACACGACCACTAAGATAAACCCTAGGTCACACTTCTCTTCTCATTTCTGACTCCTCTCCATTTTCTACTCTTTAGGATGGCGAAGATGAAGAACAAGTTTGCACAACCGGATGAAGACACATCTTTTGGACGCCACTTGAAGGAAGTCACTAGATACTTGAACATTGGAATACCAAGCTTCACCGGGACGTACAACGCCATTTTACCAAAAGAAGAGCGCTGGATGATTCAAGTACAAGTTCCAGGAAGGACGTTCTCGCCAACCTCTAAACCCATAGAATTTTCCTTCGATGCACCAACCTGGAGTTTAGGAAAGAGTATGGCAGCCCACATCACCATGGGAGGCATTGGAGAAGTTTACAACAGGGATCTCCAGGACACTATCTACCAAATATGTGGGCACCGAGACGAGCAATGGGAAGTAATCAGCACTAAGAAGGATAGATCCATTGCAGCTTTCATCCAGGAGTTAAACCAGCACATTCGACGTCAGGAGAACCAGATGTGTGCGGACATGATGGATTTGAAGGAGGCGGAGACTAGGATCATCGAGCTGGAGGAAGAACTCAAGTTTACCCGCGATGGATATGAGGAGGAAATCAAAATCCTACTGGAGAAGAATGACGACCTAGTCAAGAAGATCGGAGTATTCATGGGAGGACCAGCACCAATAGAAGAAGAATAAGAACCCAAGGAAATACGCCCCGAGGACTACATCATCATCGACGACACCGATTCCGATCCTAGTGATGAAGACTTTGAAGACGAAGCTGGAGCAGACATCATGGAGTCTTCCACCGATCAAAATTTCTAGATGACCACCAACTATTAGTAGTATTTCCCCCTTGTATATAGTAGTAGTGAGAACTTTTGCGATAGTTCTAGACCGTTTGTATGCCCTTGCTTGATTGATTGAGTGAAATGATTGTGTTTGTCTCATGTGCAGATGGGTAGTGCCTTCTCATTAGACCCCTTTTCTATTCTAAATCTCTTCCATCTAAACCCATCAGATGGCTCTGAGACGTGACACCGGTTTTTCCTTCCCGCCGGAGCTCACCCAGTTGATCCAGCAACAGAATGCCTTAATGCAATTGCTAGTTCAGAACCAGGGCAACAACAACAACAACAACAACAACCCACCGCCAGTGGACAACCTAGCCCGTTTCCTAAGGTTACAGCCGCCGGTATTTTCCAGTAGCACGGAGTCTATAGTTGCTGATGATTGGCTATGCCGTATTGGAAGGGAGTTGACCACCGCAGGTTGCACAGATGCTGAGAGGGTGCGCTTTGCCGCACATCAATTGGACGGACCAGCGGCCTCATGGTGGGAGAATTACACAACCACTTTTCCTCTAGCCAATGTCACTTGGGACCAGTTTCAGCAAGCTTTCCGCACCACACATGTCTCAACTTGAGCTATGCAGATGAAGAAGCGGGAGTTTCGCAACCTACGCCAGGGGAACCGTACTGTGGCTCAGTACGTGGATGAGTTTAGCAAGTTATCACGCTATGCCCCTGATGATGTGGCCACAGATGCGGCGAAGCAGGAGAAGTTTATGGAAGGGCTGAATGATGAGATGAGCATGCAGTTGATGGTAGCAACCTTCAACAACTACCAGGAGTTGGTAGATAAGGCTCTTATGATTGAAGGGAAACGGCAGCAGACTGAGAGCCGCAAGAGAAAGTATGGACAAGGGAAGTATAACTCAGGAGCTCAGCAGAAGCCTCGCCTAACCCCGAACTCGGGAGGACCTATCCATAACCATGGAGGTCACAACAACACTAGAGGAGGATCACATAACCACAATGGTGCTAAGAATGGGAATGGGAATAGAGCTAACAACAATCAGAACCGCTCCAACCTGTTCACTCCCGCCAAAAGAGACTTGAGTCAGGTTACCTGTTTTAAGTGCGGGAAGATAGGGCACTATCCCAATGATTGCCCCGAAGGAAGGAATGGAAACGGAAATGGAAGCGCTGGGAAGAAGCCCAATCCATTCAACAAAGGACAAGTGAACCATGTTAACGTGGAGGAGGTTGAAGAGCAGCCGGACGCGGTAATAGGTAAGTTTTTGGTTAAGTCATTTACCGCTCTTATTCTTTTCGATACCGGTGCATCGCATTCATACATATCAAGGGGATTCGTGGATAAGTTTAAACTACCAACCCAAACCCTTAGGACCCCTCTTTTAGTGAGTTCACCCGGAGAAGAATATATGGCTAGCCGATGGTGTGACCAGATACCCTTAACCATTGGCACACATGTGTTTCCGTCCGACCTAATTATCTTGGAGTCGCAAGGATTGGATGTGATATTGGGTATGGACTGGATGTCAAAGTATGGAGGAAGCATTGACTGTGCGAGTAAGTCAATTTATCTCACCACCCCGGAGGGAAAAAGGATTAAGTATGTGTCTACGCATGTGCCAAAAAGGAGCCAAGTGAATGCCCTTACGGGAGTTCTTCAGGAGGAAGTGCCGGTAGTAAAGGATTACCCGGATGTTTTCCCAGAGGAGTTACCAGGCATGCCGCCGGACAGAGACATTGAGTTTTTGATAGAGCTGTTGCCAGGTATAGGACCAATATCCAAGAGACCCTATCGGATGCCCGCAAATGATCTGGAAGAAATTAAGAAACAGATCAAGGAGTTATTGGAGAAAGGATACATCCGAAGAAGTTCATCACCTTGGGGAGCCCCAGTACTTTTGGTTGAGAAGAAAGATAAATCCCTAAGGATGGTTGTTGATTATCGAGCCTTGAATGAAGTGACGATAAAGAACAAGTACCCACTGCCGATGATCAACGATCTGTTTGATCAGTTGCAAGGAGCTAAAGTGTTCTCAAAGATCGATTTACGATCAGGGTATCATCAGTTGAAGATACGAGAGAAGGACATACGAAAGACGACGTTCACAACGCGATATGGATTATACGAGTACACGGTCATGTCGTTTGGACTGACTAACGCCCCTGCCTATTTCATGAGCATGATGAACAAGGTGTTCATGGAGTATTTGGTCAAGTTTGTTGTGGTGTTTATTGATGATATCATGGTATACTCGAAGAACGAGGAGGAGCACAAAGAGCATTTGCGTTTAGTTCTCGAGAAGCTCAGGGAACACCAGTTGTATGCTAAGTTTAGCAAATGCGAGTTTTGGCTGAAGGAAGTCGGATTCCTTCGATATGTTATATCGGGAGAAGGTATAGCAGTAGACCCCATCAAGGTTCAGTCAGTCATTGAATGGTTGGCACCCACCTCAGTTAGCGAGATCCGCAGTTTTCTTGGACTCGCAGGATACTACCGGAGATTCATTGAGAATTTTTCCAAGATTGCAAAACCAATGACTGAACTGTTGAAGAAGGATACCAAGTTTAAATGGATAGAAGATTGTGAAGCAAGTTTCCAGGAGTTGAAGAAACGTTTGACTACAGCCCCAGTGCTAGTACTGCCAGATATACATAAGGAGTTCCAAGTGTATTACGACGCCTCTCGCTTAGGACTTGGATGTGTGCTTATGCAGGATGGAAGAGTTGTTTCGTATGCCTCACGAACACTAAAACCTCATGAGTTGAATTATGCTACGCATGATTTGGAGCTAGCAGCCGTAGTGCATGCGTTGAAGACTTGGAGACATTACCTTATTGGAAACCGTTGTGATGTGTACACGGATCACAAGAGTTTGAAGTACATCTTCACCCAGAAGGAGCTGAACCTTAGGCAGACGAGATGGTTGGAGATTATAAAGGATTATGATATGAAGCTACACTATCATCCAGGAAAGGCCAATGTCGTAGCAGACGCATTGAGTCGGAAGAGTTATACTAATATCCTTGAAAGTAAAGGACTGCCGAAGAAATTAGCAAAGGACATCATGGAACTTCGATTAGAGATTGTACCTAGAAGGTTCATTGCCACAATGGAGGTTCAGTCGACATTTCTGGACAAGATTCGGGAAGCTCAGAAAGATGATAAAGAGATTGCCGAGATAAAGGAGAAGATGGGCAAAGGAAAGGCCAAAGGTTTTCGTGAGGATGAGCATGATACCCTATGGTTTGAGGACCGGATTTATGTGCCCAACAACCAGGAGATCAGGAAGTTAATACTTCAAGAGGCCCATGACTCACCATACTCGATACACCCCGGAAACACCAAGGTGTATTCGGATCTGAAGGAACGTTTCTGGTGGACTGGTATGAAGAAGGATATTGCCGAGTATGTAGTGGTATGTGATGTGTGTCAGAGAGTTAAGGCAGAACATCAGAAGCCAGCAGGACTGTTACAGCCTATGCCGATACCCGAATGGAAGTGGGATAAACTTGGCATGGACTTTATTACCGGATTACCTAGGACTAAAGCACTATATGATTCCATATGGGTAGTAGTTGATCGTTTGACCAAAGTAGCTCACTTCATCCCAGTGAAAACCACCTATACAAGTGCAAAGTTGGCCAAGATCTATATGTCCAGGATCATATGTCTGCATGGAGTTCCGAGGACCATCGTATCGGATCGAGGAACACAGTTTACTTCAAAGTTTTGGCATCGGTTACACCAGACTCTGGGAACGAGATTGGAGTTCAGTACAGCGTTTCACCCGTAGACAGACGGACAAACTGAGAGAGTCAATCAAATTTTGGAGGACATGTTGAGAGCCTGTGCGCTAGATTATGGATCTAGTTAGATGACAATTTGCCGTATGCAGAGTTCTCATACAACAATAGCTACCAAGCCAGTTTGAAGATGGCACCGTTTGAAGCCCTGTATGGACGCAGGTGCAGAACACCGTTGATGTGGGATGAGGTAGGAGACCGACAGTTGTTTGGACCAGACTTGATTAAAGAACCTAAGGAGAAGGTAAAACTGATCCGAGAACGACTGAAGATTGCTCAGTCCAGGCAGAAGAGTTATGCAGACTGAAAACGCAAGGAGGTAACCTACGAAATTGGAGATAGAGCATATCTGCGAGTATCGCCCTTGCAAGGAGTGAAACGTTTAGAGTTAAAGGAAAGTTAGCCCCGAGATTTGTAGGACCATATCACATTTTGGAACGGATGGGAGAAGTTGCCTACAAGTTGGAGTTACCTAAGGGATTGTCAGGAGCCCATGATATGTTCCATGTTTCACAGCTGAAGAAGTTTCATGCTGAGATGGCTGATATACCATTAAGAGATACAGTACACCTGGAGGCGATTCAGTTGGACAGTGATTTGACTTACGAGGAGAAGACAGTTAAGATTCTTGAGTTTGCCAGCAGAGTCACCCGTAGTAAGGTTATCAAGTTTTGCAAGGTTCAGTGGAGCCACCATACCGAGGATGAAGCCACCTGGGAATGAGAGGATGATCTCCGCAAGGACCACCCATACCTATTTTCTAGCCAACCCGAATCTCGAGGGTGAGATTCATCTTAAGGGGGGTAGGTTTGTAACATCCTAAATTTTCAATTTGGAATGTTATACATAGATCATCCATGCATATCATGATTTATTGCATTTCTGTTCCGCAATCCTCGAAATCCTAAGCAACTCAAGGACCCACTGAGAGAGTTGGGGATTTTCCTGTTTTCATATTTGATTTTTATCAAACAATGAAACGAGGATTTTGATTTTAATAATTTTTCTCTCCAAAATATTTCATATTAATCAAATGAGTGGAGATAATATGACTTCTCCGAAATAATTGAAATATTGGAGGAAAAATATTAAAATCATTTATTGGATTTTATTTGGTTTTATTCGGATTTTATTTGCATTAGAAAAATTGCACGTTTTCGAAATTGCATTTTAGGGCCAAGAAAATGTTCAACTCGTCCTAAATATTTTATTTAGACGGTGAAAATTTGTTTTGGCATTTTTAGATTTTTATTTATTTTTCTAGGATTTTTCTTCTGTCGGCAGAATTATTATATATATATATATATATATATATATATATATATATATATATATATATATATCACGCCCGATTGGTCTTAAGGCCTAGCCGAGCTAGGCCGGCCCGAGCCGCCACCGCCTCCCCCCCGCGCGCGCCGCCGCCGACCCGGACTCCCCGTCGTCGCC
>NC_041390.1:330469938-330488410 GCF_002162155.2 Triticum dicoccoides | reverse complement strand
GTAGCCCCGCCATCCCACGCCGCCCTGCCGGAGCCCTGCCGGAGCCGAGCCAAGGTAGCCGCCGCACCGCCCCGGTTTTCTAAAGAAAAACCGTTCGGTTTTTTTAGAAACCCTAGTTTTTGTTTTTTTCTAAATAGATCGGTTCTTCTCCGGTTTATTTATTTAGCGAGCGTTCGCTCATTCGTTCGTTTTAACGAACGCATTCTTCGTTTAGATCCAAATAACGAACGTTCGTTCGTTAATCTGTTCGTCGTTTTTCTTTTTCTCGGTTTTATTCCGTGATTTTTCTGATCGGGATTTCGGATCCGATCTTAATTTTTGTTTTTCTTCTCGCTCATTTATCGGAATCAGGCGATTCAAGCGCTTGGAGTTTCGTCTCGAAACCCTCTTTCCGTTTAATCAACTCAAACAAGTTTTTGTTACTTTAAAATTTGGCCTAGTTTCAGATTAGTAAACGAAGCTTCTTTCTTTCGCCGTTTGACTTTTGTTGCTCCGTTTGATTTGATTCTTTTTGCGTACTGGAGTTCTTAAATTGAACTTTTTGGTCAACCTCTCTTATTTGAGTTTTGTTTGTGCATCGTTGCTTGTTACTTATGTATGTTATTGTTTGCTTGCGATAGAACTCCCGGAGTGCGAAGCGTGTTACTACGAGTCTTTAGGATTCGCGGATCATCAGCAAGGCAAGTAACACTTTGATCATATCCCATTATTACCCAATTTTTATGCATTAGTTCCAATCCTCAAACATTGCATGATTAGGATGTCATTAACTTGTGGGTTGGGAAGTAGTTGTTGAGGTAGAACCTATTGCCCTGTTACATTCAAACCCTTGGGAGTTACTTCTACGTATTGCTTATATTGCTATGCTATGCTCGTAGACGTGGTTTGGGTTTGAGTGAAATTCATGACAGATGTGAGATTGTTAATTAATGGTTCAACTTAAGGTGGCAACTTAATCAAACAACTAGGTGGATTGAGGCACCCGGGGAACCCAGTGTTGTTTGTATTTTTTTTGGAAATCCCGGGGTACCCGTGTGATCTTCCTATGGACCGCCACCCAGGCTAAAAGGGAACTGAGATGATTCATGCTAGAAACTTCCGTGTGCAGCCACAAGCTATTATGGGCTCTAGCATAGTTGAGTAAGTTACGTGAAGCTCTTGAAGAGGTAGATCAACAGGTAGTGGGTTTTTGGTAGGTTTGGTATGGTCTACCCGGAGTAGAGAGTTAACGTTTCTGAAATACTGTGTCTCGGTCATCCGTTTCTCAAACACCATGTAGTGCGAGAAATCCAACGGAGGCGATCGAGTCTTGTGGGGAAAAGTGCACAAACCTCTGCAGAGTGTACAATCTAATCATGGTTAGCCGTGTCCCCGGTTATGGACAATTCTTGAGTATCTAGTACTTGGGTTATCACATGTATCTCACCATGTTTAATTAATATTGTTGGGTTGTTAATCACTTTAATTGGGATTGAGTTGGGGTTACCTTCTTAATGATGTTTCAACCACCATGATAGTTAAATTAAAATCTATTCCTTCGTTGTAGGGAAAAATTGGCTTTTCGCAAAAATTAAAACCGTACAGCTTTCCACCCGCCATATATGCATGTAGTGATAGCATTATTCTGTTTCTGCTCTACTGTGTTATATTGCCAGCATATTCCATGTGCTGACCCGTTTTCGGGACGCAACGTATTATGTTGCAGACTTTTCAGACGAGGAGTAAGGTTCGTTAGGTCATTGCCGTGCAGCTCAGCTATGCCGTTGGAGTTGATGGACTCACCTTATCTTCCAAGCCTTCCGCTGTTATCGCATTAGATGGCCTTAAGCCATATTCGTGTAATAAGTTCTCTTCGGAGACATTCGATGTAATAAGTGTGTGATTGCTACTCTATTATAAATCCTTCAAGTACTGTGTGTGTCAGCGTTACCGATCCAAGGATGACACTGAAGCACAGAGACTTGACCATCTGAGGTCGGATCGCTACTGTCATGCAAGTTCTTTTCCATAAGCACGTATGACTATATTCGGAATACGTGCCTACATTATATCAATGAACTGGAGCTAGTTCTGTGTCACCCTAGGTTATGACTGTTACATGATGAACCGCATCCCGCATAATTCTCCATCACTGATCCATTGCCTATGAGCTTTCCATATATTGTTCTCCGCTTATTTACTTTTCCGTTGTTATTGCTATCATCACTACAAAATACCAAAAACATTATTTTTACTACGGTTACCTTTTGTTACCGTTATCAGTATTATCATATTACTTTTCTACTAAACACTTTGCTGCAGATATTAAGTTTCCAGGTGTGGTTGAATTGATAACTCAGCTGCTAATACCCGAGAGTATTCTTTGGCTCCCCTTGTGTCGAATCAATAAATTTGGGTTGAATACTTTACCCTCGAAAACTGTTGCGATCCCCTATACTTGTGGGTTATCAAGACTATTTTCTGGTGCCATTGCCGGGGAGCATAGCGCTATTCTTTGAGTCACTTGGGATATATATCTGCTTATCATTATGAAGGACTTAAGAGATCCAAGAACCAAGATATGTCTCTCAACTACGAGGGGAGGTAAGGAACTGCCATCAAGCACTGCACTTGATTCACCTTCTGTTTTAAGTAAGCTTGCAACACCTACACCTGCTTCTGCTATTCGTTCTGATATGTCGCATGTTATTGATGATGCCACTTCTGCTATGCATGATACTTATGATGAAACTACTTCTATGCCTGATACTACTGTGCCACTTAGTGATTTTATTGATGAACAACTTGCTAGGGCTAGGGAAATTGAAAATATTGAATCTGATGATACTAAAGAAAGTGAGGATGAAGAATCACTTGTTATTCCTAAGGGTTATGTTTTTGATCAAGAAGCTTCTTTCGCTATTTTAGCTTGCAAAAATAGAAATGAACTAGAAAGGTTATTAGCTAAATGGAGTAAGCAATCTCTAAGTGCTAGAATGAAACCTGGCCCTCCTTTTGTTACTTCACCTATCTGTGTTACCGATAAGGATTATGAATTCTCTGTTAATCCTGATATAATTACTTTGGTTGAATCTGATCCTTTTCATGGTTATGAATCTGAAACTGTTGTGGCACATCTTACTAAATTGAATGATATAGCCACCCTGTTCACTAATGATGAGACAACTCGCTACTTTTACATCCTTAAAATATTTCCGTTCTCATTAAAGGGTGTTGCTAAGATATGGTTTAATTCTCTTGATCATGGTTGTGTGCGTAGTCCCCAGGATATGATTTATTACTTCTCTGCTAAATATTTCCCTGCTCATAAGAAACAAGCTGCTTTAAGGGATATATATAATTTTGTGCAAATTTAAGAAGAGAGTCTCCCACAAGCTTGGGGGAGGCTTCTCCAATTACTTAATGCTTTGCCTGATCATCCTCCTAAGAAAAATGAAATACTTGATATCTTCTATAATGGACTAACCGATGCCTCCAGATATTACCTGGATAGCTGTGCTCGTTCTGTTTTCAAGGAAAGAACACCGGATCAAGCTGAAATTTTATTGAACAATATGTTGACAAATGAAAATAATTAGACACCTCCAGAGCCAATTCCTGAGCCTATTCCTAAACCAACTCCGAAGAAGAGGGTATTCTATTTCTCAATCCTGAAGATATGCAAGAGGCAAAGAAATCTATGAAAGAAAAAGGTATTAAAGCTGAAGATGTTAAGAATTTACCTCCTATTGAAGAAATACATGGTCTTAATTTACCGCCTGTTGAAGAAATATATAATCTTAATCCATTACCTATTGAAGAAACGCATGGTCTTGATAACCCGACACAGGTAGTAAAGGTAAATTCTCTCTATAGATATGATAAAGCTGAAATCCCATTTACTAAATTTGCTAGCTCATGCTTAGATGAGTTTGATAAATTTATGGCTAAGCAAGAATACTTTAATGCTTATTTTGGTAGAAAATTGAAATACAATTCAAATATGCTTGAACACTTGGGTGATTATATGGCTAATGTCAAAGGTGAACTTAAACTTATTAGTAGACATGCTTCTATGGTTACCACTCAAGTAGAACAAGTACTTAAAGCTCAAAATGATTTGCTCAATGAATTGAATAATAAGAATAATGATAATGCTCTTAGAGTGGCTACTAGAACTGGTAGAATGACTCAGGAACCTTTGTATCCTGAAGGCCACCCTAAGAGAATTGAGCAAGATTCTCAGAGAAATAAAATAGATGCACCTAGTCCTTCTAAAAATAAGAAAAAGAAAAATGATAGGACTTTGCATGCTTCTAGTGAACCTGCTATTGAACCACCTGAGAATCCAAATGATATTTCTACTTCTGATGCTGAAACACAATCTGGTAATGAACCTGAAACTAGTGGTAATGTTAATGATAATGTTCATAATGATGCTCAACCTAGTAATGATAATGATATAGAAATTGAACCTGCTGTTGATCTTGATAACCCACAATCAAAGAATCAACGTTATGATAAAAAAGACTTTGTTTCTAGGAAACATGGTAAAGAAAGAGAGCCTTGGGTTCAGAAACCCATGCCTTTTACTCCCAAACCATCTAAGAAAAAGGATGATGAGGATTTTGAGCGCTTTGCTAAAATGGTTAGACCTATCTTTTTGCATATGCGATTAACTGATATGCTCAAAACCAATCCTTATGCTAAGTACATGAAAGATATCATTACAAATAAAAGAAAGATACCGGAAGCTGAAATTTCCACCATGCTGGCTAATTATACTTTTAAAGGTGGAATACCAAAGAAACTAGGAGATCCCGGTGTACCCACTATACAATGCTCTATTAAAGGAAACTATGTTAAAACTCCTTTATGTGATCTTGGAGCCGGTGTTAGTGTTATGCCTCTCTCTTTATATCGTAGACTTGATTTGAATAAATTGACACCTACTGAAATATCTTTGCAAATGGCTGATAAATCAACTGCTATACCTATCGGTATTTGTGAGGATGTGCCTGTTGTAGTTGCAAACATTACTATTTTAACGGACTTTGTTATTCTTGATATTCCCGAGGATGATAGTATGTCTATTATTCTTGGAAGACCCTTTTTGAATACTGCAGGGGCTGTTATTGATTGCAATAAAGCCAATGTCACTTTTCATGTTAATGGTAATGAGCACACGGTACACTTCCCGAGGAAACAACCTCAAGTTCGTAGTATCAACTCTATTGGAAAAATTCCATCGATTATATTTGGAGGTTTTGAATTTCCTCTTCCTACTGTAAAGAAGAAATATGATATTCTTATTATTGGGGATGTGCATATCCCCGTTGAGGTAACATAGTGTTATTCGAAATTTCTCTGGTTCCATGTTATTCGGAATGAGTTCGTTAACAAGACTTGATCAACCTTGTTAGTGGATTACTTTTGATGATCATGAGATGGATGAAACTAGAAGGCACAACCTTCTGTACCCCACTTTTACTTTCAGTTATTTATATTAAATAAAATAAAAATAAATATTTTTCTGTCTGTTATTTGATTATCCGTGCAATATAAAAATACCCTGAAAATAAAAGTTCTCCAAATGCCCTGAAATTTAAATATGATTTTTTCTAGAATATTTGAGAATGTTTGGCACTGAGAACACAACAGGGGGGCCAACCACCTGCCCACGAGGTGGAGGGCGCGCCCTACCCCCCTGGGCGCGCCCCCTGCCTCGTGGGCCCACGGTGGCCCTCCTCCACTTATTCTTTCACGCATACACTTCTTCTTCCTCCCACAAACACGAATATCCAGCTCAAGCACGAGTTCTAGCTCATCTTGCTGCCATTTTCGATCTCCTTGCTCAAAGCACCTCTCACAAAACTGCTTGGGAGATTGTTCCTTGGTATGTGACTCCTCCATTGGTCCAATTAGTTTTTGTTCTAGTGCTTTATGCATTGCAAATTTTTGCTACTTAGGTGATCCTGTTCTTGATCTTGCATGTCAAATTTATATGGTCAAAAGTAGTTTTGATGCATGATATAGACTCTAGGCACTTGTAGGGGTAGCTGCTATCAATATTATTGAGTTTGGTTTACTTTTATTTTGAAGTTACTAAAAAAAATTCAGAATTTTTCAGAGGAAGAAATATGCTTAGGAAAATGTTCCAAGGTGGTTCTTCAAGAAAGCAAGGACCCAGGCTTGCAATGTGTGATGCTGATGACGAGCCACTAAGAGACGCTCCAGTGCGTCCTTGTGAATGGCCTTCTAAGAATTTTATGGATCGAGCAGGAATTAAGGAAGAATTCAACGCATATTTGCGTAACACTGAGCTTGTGAGCTTCGAGGAAGAGAAGTGCAGCCAGTATCACAACCTCACCAGTACCTTTGTGAGGAGGTTTGAATTTTCAACTTCACGTAATTCTCCAACTGTCCTGTTTGATCTTTATGATAATTCTTACACTATGTACTTAGAGGATTTTACCACTGCATGCAAACTTACACAATGGGGTAGTATAAGGGATCCTCGCAAATCTGAATTTAGAGATTTTCTTGCTAGCATAACTGTGGGAGAATCTAGAGATATTACACAAGCTACCTTAGGGAGCATTCACTTTCCTGCTATATATTATTTTGCTCTCTTCATAGGTAGATGCATCAATGGTAAAGATGAGGTATGTCACATGTGTGTCCCCGATCTCAATATTCTTAGGAGTGCTGTGTTAGGAGACCAATCTTATAATTTGGGAGCCATTGTTGCACGTAGGTTGCATCTTAATAGATTTAATGGAGATTTCTTTGGTGGAATTTATGCAACCCTCATAGCTAATTTTTCTTGGTGTAGCCATATGCGAAGATGATATTGAATTACCTCCTGCTTATCTAGATTTTAATGCTATGGTTCACCACCAGTTTATTGAGAGGAATGAATCACCTCTCCAGTATCGACTAATCTTTGACAGACATCGTGATGTCCATATTACTCTCCCTGCTCCTGCCTTCTTTGATCATCAGGCAAAAGGAAGATATACTGTTACCAGAGAGGAGGCAGATGAGTACGAGAGGAGAGCGGAGGCCGCTCGTCGCCACGCTGCAGTTCAGCAAGCGATAGCCGCTGCGTCGCAGTACGACCCCAACTATTATTATGGATATCCGGCAGGCCAGCCGTGGCCATAGACCAACTTAGGCCAAAAGCCTAAGCTTGGGGGAGTACGTATTTCCCACCGACATTACATTTATGTTCACACACTCATTGCTAGATGTCGATGCTCATACTTTTTCATTGTATCATCCATGCTAGTTTAATTTCCTTTTTATGCTTTCTTCTTGTGTGTTTAATAAACCTTAAGAAAAACCTAAAAAATAGTTGTAGCTTTTAATCAGTTTAATTTCCATGCTTGTAGTAGTAATTAAAAAGAAAACCCAAAAATATTTCCTGTTCTTCTTTTGCTTGTTGGGAGCTTTTCCGTGTAAATATTTTTATTTCTTTTCTTTTCTTTGGGGGTCGATAGGAGAAGACCATGATTAAATTGTTGAACTGGCTCTCATATGCATAAATGTTAATCTGACAAAAGAGCCCATATTGCCTTGTCTTCTCCTGTTTATTGAATGCCTGCAGATTCCAGCTTAGTCCAATGCACGTGCACTATTATTATTATTCACACTATTCGGTCGTGCAAGTGAAAGGCAATTATGATGATATATGATGGACTGGCTGAGATGAGAAAAGCTGGTATGAACTCGACCTCTTTTGTTTTTGTAAATATGAAGTTCCTGATTCAGCCTATTATGAATAAACATGTTTGCAATGACAACCAGAGATCATAGTTTCTTCTGCCATGCTTGATTAGCTATGAGTTATAATGGTTTACCTTGCATGCCAACATGCTATCGAGATAGTTATGATGTGGTATGATAGGGTGGTATCCTCCTCTGAATGATTTAAGTGACTTGACTTGGCACATGTTCATGCATGTAGTTGAAACAAAATCAACATAGCCTTCACGATATTTATGTTCATGGTGGATTATATCCTACTCATGCTTGCATTCGGTGATGATTAATTTTAATGCATGTTCATGACTGTTGTCGCTCTCTAGCTGGTCGCTTCCCAGTCTTTTGCTAGCCTTCACCTGTACTAAGCGGGAATACTGCTTGTGCATCCAATCCCTTAAACCCCAAAGTTATTCCACATGAGTCCACTATACCTACCTATATACGGTATCTACTTGCCGTTCCAAGTAAATTTGTATGTGCCAAACTCTAAACCTTCAAATAAATAACCTATTTTGTATGCTCGAATAGCTCATGTATCAACTAGGGCTATCTGTATCTTCCATGTTAGGCGGGTTATTCTCAAGATGAGTGGACTCCGCTCCTCACTCACGAGATAAATGGATGGTCACCGGGATGCCCAGTCCCATGCTTTATGCAAACTAAATCAAAATAATTGCAAACAAAACTCCCCCTAGGACTCTTGTTAGTTGGAGGCACTCGTTGTTTCGAGCAAGCCATGGATTGATGCTTGTTGGTGGAAGGGGGAGTATAAACCTTAACATTCTATTTGGGAACCACCTGTAATGTGTGTAGCATGAAAGATATCGCCATTGCTTGGTTGTTATGTTGACAATGAAAGTATACCGCTCAAAATATTATTCACCTCTGTTTCAAAACCGAGCTCTGGCACCTCTACAAATCCCTGCTTCCCTCTGCGAAGGGCCTATCTATTTACTTTTATGTTGAGTCATCATCCTCTAATTAAAAAGCACCAGTCGGAGAGCACCGCTGTCATTTGCATTCATTGTTGTTAGTTCACATTGAGTATGACTTGACTGGATCTCTTTTACCATGAATTACAATGTCTAATCAGTCCTTGGTCTTTAAAGGTGCTCTGCATTTATGTTTTGCGGTCTCAGAAAGGGCTAGCGAGATACCATCTTGTTATATCATATTATGATTGTTTTGAGAAAGTGTTGTCATTCGAGATTTATTATTATTGCTCGCTAGTTGATTATGCTATTGATATGAGTAAACTTGAGACCTGAGCGTTATTGTGAATGTGTTTAGTTATAATCTTTGCTGAAAACCTGAATGCTGGCTTTACATATTTACAACAACAATAGCAAACAGAGTTTGTAAAAGTTTTTCTTTATCACTTTCAGCTTGTCAACTGAATTGCTTGAGGACAAGCAAAGGTTTAAGCTTGGGGGAGTTGATACGTCTCCAACGTATCTACTTTTCCAAACACTTTTGCCCTTGTTTTGGACTCTAACTTGCATGATTTGAATGGAACTAACCCGGACTGACGCTGTTTTCAGCAGAATTACCATGGTGTTATTTATGTGCAGGAACAAACATTCTCAGAATGACCTGAAACTTCATGGAGCCACTTTTCAGAAAATATGAAAAATGCCTGCAAAAGATGAAGGCCAGGGGGCCCACCACCTCTCCACGAGGGTGGGGGCGTGCCTGCCCCCCTAGGGCGCGCCCCCCTACCTTGTGGGCCCCCTGTTGCCTCTCTGACTCCAACTCCAACTCTATATATTGTGTTTTGGGGAGAAAAAAACCAGGGAGAAGAAATCATCGTGTTTTACGATACGGAGCCGCCGCCAAGCCCTAAAACCTCTCGGGAGGGCTGATCTGGAGTCCGTTCGGGGCTCCGAAGAGGGGAATCCGTCGCCATCGTCATCATCAACCATCCTCCATCACCAATTTCAAGATACTCACCGTCGTGCGTGAGTAATTCCATCGTAGGCTTGCTAGACGGTGATGGGTTGGATGGGATCTATCATGTAATCGAGTTAGTTTTGTTAGGGTTTGATCCCTAGTGTCCACTATGTTCTGAGATTGATGTTGCTATGACTTTGCTATGCTTAATGCTTGTCACTAGGGCCCGAGTGCCATGATTTCAGATCTGAACCTATTATGTTTTCATCAGTATATGAGTGTTCTTGATCCTATGTTGCAAGTCTATAATCACCTATTATGTGTTATGATCCGTTAACCCCGAAGTGACAATAATCGGAATACTTACCGGTGATGACCGTAGTTTGAGGAGTTCATGTATTCACTATGTGTTAATGCTTTGTTCCGGTTCTCTATTAAAAGGAGGCCTTAATATCCCTTAGTTTCCGTAAGGACCCCGCTGCCACGGGAGGGTAGGACAAAAGATGTCATGCAAGTTATTTTCCATAAGCACGTATGACTATGTTCGGAATACATGCCTACATTATATCAATGAACTGGAGCTAGTTCTGTGTCACCCTAGGTTATGACTGTTACATGATGAACTGCATCCGCATAATTCTCCATCACTGATCCATTGCCTACGAGCTTTCCATATATTGTTTTCCACTTATTTACTTTTCCGTTGCTATTGCTATCATCACTACAAAATACCAAAAACATTACTTTTACTACTGTTACCTTTTGTTACCGTTATCACTATTATTATATTACTTTGCTACTAAACACTTTGCTGCAGATATTAAGTTTCCAGGTGTGGTTGAATTGACAACTCAGCTGCTAATACTTGAGAGTATTCTTTGGCTCCCCTTGTGTCGAATCAATATATTGGGTTGAATACTTTACCCTCGAAAACTGTTGCGATCCCCTATACTTGTGGGTTTTCAGGCCTCCTACAAAATCAGCTTCATGATCTCTTGATCATTTGGCACATATACGCGGTCCTCAAACCATAAGGTATCGTGCTCATCCTCACGAAATCCCTTGGCTTTTCCCTTGCTCATCCTTTCCTTAATCTCGGCAATCTCCTTGTCCGTCTTCTGAGCTTCTCTGATCTTATCCATCAAAGTAGACTGAATCTCCAATGCTGCTACATAACGTCTCAGAACTATCTCCAAACATAGCTCGCGAAGATTCTCTGCTAACTCCTTGGGTAACTCTCTAGTCATGAGTGTATTGACATGACTCTTGCAGCTCAACGCATCGGCTACTATGTTAGCCTTTCCGGGATGATAGTGCAACTTCATATCATAATCCTTAATGAGTTCCAACCATCTCCTATGCCTGAGATTCAACTCCTTCTGCGTAAAGATATACTTCAAACTCTTGTGATCCGTATATACCTCACAATGGTTTCCGATGAGAAAATGTCTCCAAGTCTTCAACGCATGCACTACGATTGCTAACTCCAAATCATGCCTAGCATTATTTAACTCATGGGGTTTAAGCTGTCGTGAGGCATATGAAACAACTCTTCCTTCCAGCATAAGCACTGCTCCAAGTCCTCGACGAGAAGCGCCGCAATACACTTCATAATCCTTGCGTTGATCTGGTAGGATCAACACTGGTGATGTAACCAAGCGTTTCTTCAACTCCCGAAAACTGGCCTCACATTCCTCAATCCATTTGAACTTGGTGTCCTTTTTTAAAAAACTTCGTCATAGGCTTTGCAATCTTCGAGAAATTCTCAATGAACCTCCGGTAGTACCCTGTGAGTCCAAGAAAACTCCGGATCTCTCCAACTGACGTGGGCGCCTCCCAATTTGTCACAGTGATGACTTTGGCAGGGTCTACCGCTATTCCTTCTCCGGATATAACATGTCCAAGGAATCCAACTTCCTTCAACCAAAACTCACACTTGATGAACTTGGCGTATAGCTGATGTTCTCTAAGTTTCCCAAGTACTAATCGCAATGCTCTTTATGCTCCTCTTCATTCTTCGAGTAGACCAGAATATCATCAATGAACACCACAACGAACTTATCCAAAAACTTCGTAAACACCTTGTTCATCATGTTCATGAAATAGGCAGGTGTGTTAGTCAGGCCAAATGACATAACGGTATACTCATATAGCTCGTACCTCGTGGTAAAAGTTGTCTTAGGTATATCCTGCTCTCGAATCTTCAGTTGGTGGTACCCTGATCGCAGATTGATCTTGGAAAACACCTTAGCTCCTTGCAACTGATCAAACAAATCATTGATCATTGGCAGTGGGTACTTGTTCTTGATCGTCACCTCATTCAATCCTCGATAATCAACAACCATCCTCAACGATTCCATCCTTCTTCTCCACTAGAAGTACTGATGATCCCCAAGGTGACGAGCTTGGGCAAATATATCCTTTATCCAGTAACTCCTTAATTAGCTTCTTAATTTCCTCTAAATCCTATGCGGGCATCCTGTACGGTCTCTTAGATATTGGCCCTTTGCTTGGCAAAATCTCAATCAAAAACTCGATGTCTCTATCTGGTGGCATGCCTAGCAACTCTTCTGGAAATACATCCAGGAAATCCCTCACCACTAGTACTTCCTCTTTTACAACTCCTGATAAGGAATTTACTTGAGTCCTAATCGGCACATGCCGGGATACATACTTGATCCTTCTTCCTTCTGGGGTGGTGAGCAAAATTGACTTACTGGCGCAATCGATGTTTCCTCCATACATCGATAGACAATCCATACCCAGAATCACATCCAAATCTTGCGACTCCAAAATTATCAGATCTGAGGGGAAAACATGCCTACCTATGGTCAATGGCATCTGAAAACATCCTTGGCTTGCCATATACTCTGCTCCTGGCGAGCTCACTAACATAGGTGTACTAAGAACTTTGGTGGGCAGCTTATACTTATCCACAAATCCCCTTGATATGTATGAATGCGATGCATCAGTATAAAAAAGAATGACTATAGTAAATGACTTAACCAAAAACTTACCTATTACCGCATCTGGCTGGGCTTCAATCTCCTCCACGTTAACATGGTTCACTTGTCCCTTGTTGAAAGGGTTGGGCTTCTTCCTAAAACTTCCATTGTCGTTTCCATTCTTAGCTTCAGGACATTCATTGGCGTAATGTCCGGTCTTCTGGAACTTGTAGCAAGTAACGTGGCTTAGATCTTTCTTGGCGGGGGTTGCTAGGTTGGAACGGTTCTGTCCGTTGCTTCCTCCATTACCATTTCCATTCTTGGAGCCACTATGGTTGTGCGAACTTCCTCTTGTGTGATTGTGACCTCCATGGTTATGTTGTAGGGGTCCTCCCGAGTTCGGGGTGAAACGGAGTCTCTGCTGAGCTCCAAAATTATACTTCCCTTGTCCATACTTCCTCTTGCGGTTGTCAATCTGCTGCTGCTTCCCTTCAATCATTAGAGCTCTATCTACTAACTCCTGGTAGTTATTGAAATTTGCCACCATCAACTACATGCTCAGCTCATCATTCAGTCCTTCCAGAAACTTCTCCTGCTTAGCTGCATCTGTAGCAACGTCATCTGAGGCATAACGTGCTAGCTTACTAAAATCATCAACATACTGGCCAACTGTGCGTCCTCCTTGGCGTAAGTTGCGAAACTCACGCTTCTTCATGGCCATAGCTCCTGCTGATACATGAGCAGTGCGAAAAGCCTGCTGGAACTGGTCCCATGTAACATTGGCTATAGGATAGGTGACAGTGTAATTCTCCCACCATGAGGCTACTAGTCCATCCAATTGGTGCGCGGCAAAACGCACCTTCTTAGCATCTGTGCATCCTGCAGTGGTTAACTCCCTTCCAATCCTGCGGAGCCAGTCATCTGCCACTATCGGCTCGGTGCTACTGGAAAACACCGGCGGCTGCAACCTCAGAAAACGGGCTAAGTTGTCAACTTGGGGTGGTGGTGGGTTGTTGTTGTTGTTGTTGTTGTTGTTGCCTTGGTTCTGAACTAACAACTGCATCAAGGTATTCTGCTGCTGGATCAACTGAGTGAGCTCTGGTGGAAAGGTAAATCTAGGGTCACGTCTCGAAGGCATCTGAGGGTTTAGAGGGAAGAGAATAGAATAGAATGTGGTCTAGTGAGAAAACACTACCCATATGCACATGAGACGAACACAATCATATCACTCAATCAACCAAGCAAGGGCATACAATCGGTCTAGAACTATCATGACAAAAGTGCTCGGACTATACTATATACATGGTGGAATACTACTACTGATATGGTGGTCGACTAGAAAAATTGATCGGTGGAAGACTCCATAATATCCGCTCCAGCTTCATCAACATAGTCATCATCGCTATCGTCGGGGTCCGAGGCGGTGTTGTCGATGATGATGTAGTTCTCCGGGCAAGTAGAATCATCGTCTTCTCCTCCTGGCGCGGGGTCTCCCATGAATACTCCTAGCTTCCTTGTCAGATCATCATTCATCTCCACTAGTATCGTCATTTCCTCCTCGTATCCATCGTGTGTAGACTTGAGTTCTTCCTCCAACTCTGTGATCCTTGTCATAGCCTTCTTCAGATCTATCATGCTTGCGCACATCTGGTTCTCCTGGCGACGAATGTGCTGGTTTAACTCCTGGATGAAAGCTGCAATGGATCTATCCTTCCTGGTGCTAATCATCTCCCAATGCTCATCTCGGCGCCCACAAATTTGGTAGATAGTATCCTTGAGATCCTTATGGTAAACTTCTCCAATGCGTCCCATGGTGATGTGGGCTACCATACTCTTTCCTAGACTCCAGGTTGGTGCATCAAAGGAAAACTCTATGGGCTCAGTGACTGGCGTGAATGTCCTTCCTGGAACTTGAACTTGAATCTGAAGGAAATACGCCCTAGAGGCAATAATAAAGTTATTATTTATTTCCTTATATCATGATAAATGTTTATTATTCATGCTAGAATTGTATTAACCGGAAACATAATACTTGTGTGAATACATAGACAAACAGAGTGTCACTAGTATGCCTCTACTTGACTAGCTCGTTGATCAAATATGGTTATGTTTCCTAGCAATAGACATGAGTTGTCATTTGATTAACGGGATCACATCATTAGGAGAATGATGTGATTGACTTGACCCATGCCGTTAGCTTAGCACTCGATCGTTTAGTATGTTGCTATTGCTTACTTCATGACTTATACATGTTCCTATGACTATGAGATTATGCAACTCCCGTTTACCGGAGGAACACTTTGTGTGCTACCAAACGTCACAACGTAAGTGGGTGATTATAAAGGTGCTCTACAGGTGTCTCCAAAGGTATTTGTTGGGTTGGCGTATTTCGAGATTAGGATTTGTCACTCTGATTGTCGGAGAGGTATCTCTGGGCCCACTCGGTAATGCACATCACTTAAGCCTTGCAAGCATTGCAACTAGTGAGTTAGTTGCGGGATGATGTATTACGGAACGAGCAAAGAGACTTGCCGATAACGAGATTGAACTAGGTATTGAGATACCGACGGCAGAATCTCGGGCAAGTAACATACCGATGACAAAGGGAACAACGTATGTTGTTATGCGGTCTGACTGATAAAAGATCTTCGTAGAATATGTGGGAGCCAATATGAGCATCCAGGTTACACTATTGGTTATTAACCGGAGACGTGTCTAGGTCATGTCTACATAGTTCTCGAACCCGTAGGATCCGCACGCTTAAAGTTTCGATGATGGTTATATTACGAGTTTATGAGTTTTGATGTACCGAAGGTTTTTCGGAGTCCCGGATGTGATCACGGACATGACGAGGAGTCTCAAAATGGTTGAGACATAAGGATTGATATATTGGAAGCCTATATTTGGATATCGGAAATGTTCCGGGTGAAATCGAGATTTTACCGGAGTACCGAGGGGTTACCGGAACCCCCCGGGGCTTAATGGGCCATAGTGGGCCTTAGTGGAGAAGAGGAGAGGCGGCTAGGGCAGGGCCGCACACCCCTCCCCCTCTTGTCCGAATAGGACAAGGAAAGGCGGGCGGCGCCCCCCCCCCCCTCTTTCCTTCCTCTCTCCCTCCTCTTTCCCCCTTCTCCTAATCCAACAAGGAAGGGAGGGAGTCCTACTCCCGGTGGGAGTAGGACTCCTCCTGGCGTGCCTCCTCCTGGCCGTCCGCACCTCCCCCCCTTGCTCCTTTATATACGGGGGCAGGGGGCACCCCATAGACACAACAATTGATTTGATCTTTTAGCCATGTGCGGTGCCCCCCTCCACCATAGTCCACCTCGATAATACTGTAGTGGTGCTTAGGCGAAGCCCTGGGTCGGTAGAACATCATCATCGTCGCGACGCCGTTGTGCTGACGAAACTCTCCCTCAACACTCGGCTGGATCGGAGTTCGAGGGACGTCATCGGGCTGAACGTGTGCTGAACTTGGAGGTGCCGTGCGTTCGGTACTTGATCGGTCGGATCGTGAAGACGTACGACTACATCAACCGTGTTGTGCTAACGCTTCTGCTTTCGGTCTACGAGGGTACTTGGACAACACTCTCCCCTCTCGTTGCTATGCATCACCATGATCTTACGTGTGCGTAGGAATTTCTTTGGAATTACTATGTTCCCCAACAGAATCCTCTTCTGGTAAAGTGGCGTTGTAAGTTCCGGTGAAGCTTGGTATTCCAATGTTTAGGTACCTAGTGACTTCCTTCAAGTGGCGTCTAAAAGGTGTGTCTTCATCTGGTTGTGCAAACTTGTTCCTTGCGTCCGCCATCCTAAAGAGTAGAAAATGTAGAGGAGTCAGAAATGAGAAGAGAGTAGTGATCTAGGGCTTTAGCTTAGTGGTCGTGTCTTACAGTCAGCTTGTGCTCTGATACCATCTTGTAGTTACCAGACCTCAAACATTCTGATCTCTGTGCATCAGTGTCATCCCTCGGTAATGCTGACACGCACAGTACTTGAGTATTTATAACAGAGTAGCAATCACACACTTATTACATCGAATGTCCCAAAAGAGAACTTATTACAATAAATATGGCTTAAGGCCATCTAATACGATAACAGCGGAAGGCTTGGAAGATAAAGTGAGCCCATCAACTCCAACGACATTACTGAGTGAAAGACCACGACGTAAGGCTCCTTACTCGTCGTCTGAAAAGTCTGCAACATGATACGTTGCCCGAAATGGGTCATCACATGGAATACGCTGCCAATGTAACACAAGAGAGCAATGAACAGAATAATGCTATCACTACATGCATATATGGCTGGTGGAGGCTGTATGGTTAATATGTTTTGTGGAAAGCCAATTTTTCCCTACAACAAAGGAATAAATTTTATTTAACTATCATGGTGGTTGTTAAACATTGAGAAGGTTCACCCAACTCAATCCCAATTAAGCATCATCATTAAACCCAATCAAATTATATTAAGAGTGATGAGATCCACATGATAATCCAAGAACTAGATACTCAAGATGTCCATAACCGGGGACACGGCTAACCATGATTAGTTTGTACACTCTGTAGAGGTTTGCGCACTTTTCCCCACAAGATTCGATCTCCTCCGTTGAATTTCTCGCACTACATGGTGTTTGAGAAATGGATGACCGAGACACAGTTTTTCCGAAGAGGTCACCTTAACCGATAGATAGGCCCGTACACCTACAATCCTCTACATCTGCTAGCCCATCATGGAAAGGTTTCCCACAACTTACTCAACTATGCTAGAGCCCATAATGGCATGCGTCTGCACATGGAAGTTTCTAGCATGAATAATCTTATGATCCCTTTGAGCCTGAGTGGCAGTTCATAGGAGAATCACAGGTACCCCGGGATTTCCAAAAATACAGGCAACACTGGGTTCTCCATGTGCCTCAATCCACCCAGATGTGTATTAAAGTCGCCACCTTAAGTTAACCATTAATTAACAACTCACATCTATCATGAATACACTCAAACCCAAACCACGTCTACGAGCATAGCATAGCAATATAAGCAATGTAAAAGTAACTCCCATAGGTTTGATAATAAACATGTGAATAGGTACTACCTCATCTACTTCCCAACCCACAATTTATTTAGATCCTAACCATGCAATTGTTTGAGGATTGATCTAATGCAATAAAACTAGGTAGTAAAGGGGTATGATCAAAGTGTTACTTGCCTTGCTGATGATCCGTGAAACCTAGAGACTCGTAGTAGCACGCTTCACACTCCGGGTACTCTATCGCAAACAAACAATCATACAATAAGCCATCAAGCAAAGATGCACGAGTAAAACTCAAATAAGAAGATCTAACCAGAAAGTTCAACTTAAGAACTCCGGTTTGCAAAAAGAATCAAAACAAACGAAGCAACAAAACTCAAACTGCGAAAGAAAGAAGCTTCGATTACTAATATGGACTAAAGTCAAATTTAAAGTAGCAATAACTCGTTTAAGTTGATTAAACAGAAAGAGGGCTTCGAGACAAAACTCTAGGCGCTTGAATCGCCCGATTCCGATAAACGAGCGAAAAGTTAAACTAAAACAAAAATCGGATCAGAAATCGCGATAGAAAATAATCGCGAAAAAATTCGAGAAAAAGAAAAACTGACGAATAGGCTAACAAACAAACGTTCGCTGTCTGCGGTTAAACGGTGAAAATCGTTCGTTAAAATGAACGAACGAACGGGCGTTCACTAAATAAATAAGCCGAAAAAACCAATCTAAAAAACGCATCTAGGTTTTTACCGAAAAACCAAACCGGTCAAAGGAAACTGGCGGCGGCGAACTTCGGCGGCTCCGGCTCCGGCGGCGGGGCGGCGCCGCACGGCATGCTGACGCAGCTAGGGTTTCGGCGGGGCGGGCTGGTGGGC
>NC_041390.1:330432000-330469790 GCF_002162155.2 Triticum dicoccoides | reverse complement strand
GAGCGGGTAGGGCCCAAAGTCGGTTCCTCTTTTTTTTAATATTCCACGCAGAAAAACGAATTAAAGAAATACAAAACAGACTCCAAAAGTCCTGAAATAAATTTTCCCCGTCCTCTAAAAATCTATCGGACAAGGTGAACATTTATTTGGGGCTCTAATGCAATTTTGAAAAACGCATATTTTTTCTAATTCAAATAAAATAGCAATAAAACTCCAAATAAAAATCTTATTTGATTTTAATATTAAATCTCCAATATTTCTTTATTTTGAGGAAGTTATTTCATCCTCTCTCTCTTTTATTTTTATAAAAGAAATATTCGAAGAGAAAATAATTAAAATCAAACGATCCTATTTTCAAAATTTGAGAAAACTCAAATATGAAAATAATGAAATTCTCAACTCTCTCTGTGGTTCCTTGAGTTGCGTAGAATTTCTAGGATCAAGCCAAAATGCAATAAAATATGATATGCAAAGATGACCTAATGTATAACATTCCAAATTGAAAATTTGACATGTTACATACAGAGGTTTGCGGTGGCGGAACTTTCGATCTAGGGTTACCCATGGGGGTTTTGGAATATTTGGGAATTTGTAGGGTGAAGAGGCGGTGCGGGAGGCCACCAAGGTGGGCACAACCCACCTAGGCGCGCCTGGGGGCCCAGGCGCGCCCTGGTGGGTTGTGCCCCCCTCGGGGCACCCCCCAGGTGCTTTTTCGGCCCATCTGGTGTCTTCTGGTCCAAAAAATCCACAAAAAGTTTCGCTGCATTTGGACTCCGTTTGATATTGGTTTTCTACGATGTAAAAAACAAGCAAAAACATCAACTGACACCGGGCACTATGTCAATAGGTTAGTCCCAAAAAATGATATAAAGTTGCTATAAAATGATTCTAAAACATCTAAGAATGATAATATAACAGCATGAATACTTCATAAATCATAGATACGTTGAAGACATATCAAAACTCATAATATGTGATGAATAAAAATATAGTTTCACGTAAAATACCGATGGTCGTTAGAAGAAAGAGGGGATACCACTCGGGGGCATCCCCAAGCTTAGTTGCTTGATACTTCTTGAATATTATCTTGGGGTGCCATGGGCATCCCCAAGCTTAGGCTCTTCTTACATGTTATTCCTTCATCCATCATAATATCACCCAAAACTTGAAAACTTCAATCACACAAAACTTAACAAAACCTTCATGAGATCCGTTAGTATAAGAAAGCAAATCACTACTATAAGTAATGTTGCAAACCCATTCATATTTTATTTTTGCATTATATCTATTGTATTCCAATTTTTCTATGTCAAAAACTCCTCAAAGAAAACCATAGAATCATCAAAACAAGCACACAGCGCAAAGAAAACAGAATCTGTCAAAAGCAGAACAGTCTGTAGAAATCTAGATATTTCGAATACTTCTGTAACTCCAAAAATTCTGAAAAAATAGGACAACGTGATAAATTTGTATAATAATGTTCAGCAAAAAGAATTAGTATTTTATCGTGCTTCTTTTAAAAATGAGCATTATTTTCGTGAGCGCAAAAGTTTCTGTTTTTCAGCAAGATCAAATCAACTATCATTCAACATGATCCCAAAGGCTTTGCTTGGCACAAACACTAATTAAAACACAAAAAACACAATCATAACAGTATCATAATTGTGCAGACACTCAAGAATAGAAATAAAAAGACGAAAATAAATTTTTTCATTGGGTCGCCTCCCAACAAGCGCTATCGTTTTATGCCCCTAGCTAGGCATTGATAATTTTAATGATGCTGACATGAAAGATAGCAGATGAAACATGAAGAGAGCATCATGTAGCATGTGAAAAGCAAGTTTAAGTCTAACATACTTCTTATGCATTGGCATTTTATAAGAAAACAATTTATCAAGACAAGAAATATATAGAATATGCAAGGAAGAAGAAAGAAACAATAGCAATCTCAACATTAAGAGAGGTAATTTAGTAACATGAAAATTTCTACAACCATATTTTCCTCTCTCATAATAATTACATGTAGGATCATAACCAAATTCAACAATATAGCTATCATATAAAATTTTCTCTTCATGATCCACATGCATAAAAGTTTTATAATCTTCCAAGATAGTGTGATTAACATCAACTAAAGTCATGACCTCTCCAAACCCACTTTTATAAAAAAAAATCACAATATTGAACACTCTCCAAGTATGTGGGATTATTTTTACCTAGAGTTGACACTCTTCCGAACCCAGTTTCAATATTATTTCAAACATATTCATCATGAGGCTTAAATAAACTATCAAGATCATAGGAATCATTATCACCCCAATCATGATCATTGTAATAAGTAATGGATATAGCGATATTAGCATCCCCAAGCTTGGGGTTTTGCACATTATTAGCACAATTTACATTAATAGAATTTTGAATAACATCATTGCAATAATGCTTTTCATCCAAGAAGCTATCATGAATCACTTTATAAATTCCTTTGTTTAACACTTCATCACAATTTTTAGATTCATAAATCTCAAGCAAAACTTCATAAAGATAATGTGACGCCCCCGATTTGACCATACACTAATCATACACGCAAATGTGTACGATCAAGATCAAGGACTCATGGGAAGATATCACAACACAACTCTAGACACAAATTAAAATAAGACAAGCCTTATATTATAAGCCAGGGGCCTCGAGGGCTCGAAT
Source organism: Triticum dicoccoides (assembly GCF_002162155.2). Classification (NCBI taxonomy): domain Eukaryota; kingdom Viridiplantae; phylum Streptophyta; class Magnoliopsida; order Poales; family Poaceae; genus Triticum; species Triticum dicoccoides. Next base: position 330,467,090 of record NC_041390.1, on the reverse strand, counting down.
ACATAAGCTCGAAAACAAAAGAGTCAGCGGAAGCAACATTATATGAGTACAGACATAAGTTACACAAGATTGCCTTAAGAAGGCTAGCACAAAAGCAACAACGACCGAAAAGGCAAGGCCTCCTACCTGGGAGCCTCCTAACTACTGCAAGTCGTCAGCGGTCTTCACGTAGTAGTAGGCATCCTCCGGGTAGTAGTAGTCCTCAGTGGCGTCGTCTGGCTCCTGGGATCCGTCATCTGGTCGCAACAATCGGGTATGGGGGAAAAAGAAGTAGCAAAGCAACCGTGAGTACTCATCCAAAGTACTCACAAGACTTACATCAGATCTAAACTTAGTATGCATCTGTATCAAAGGAATGGGTTGTATATGTGGACTAAACTGCAGAATGCCAGAACGGAAGGGGAAAAAGCCTAGCCTATCGAAGACTAGCATCTTCTGGAAACCACCATCTTGCAGCAACAGGAGGGAGTAGAGTAGCATAAAGTAAAGTAGCAGTAATGTTATCAACCTCGGCCAGAGATCCTTTCTCGACTCCCTGCGAGAAAGCAATCCCAGAGCCGTACTATCCATTTATCATCTCATATCCAAGTATCATCACAATCCATTTCTCACCACAAGTATCCAGTTCTAGTTGTATCGATCGGGATACAACTCCAAGTGTCCGTTACCGTAGGACAGGCTATCGATGGATGTTTTCTTCCCTGCAGGGGTGCACCAACTTACCCACCACGCTCGATTAACTCCGGTCGGACACACTTTCCTGGGTCATGCCCGACCTCGGCCAAACAATACGCCGCAACCCGACCTAGGCTTAATAATAGAGAGGCCAGCACGGCGGACTAAACCTATGCCCCCAGGGGTCATGGGCCATCTCCCTGGGAACTCTTGCACGTTGCGTACGTGGCCGGTGAGCAGACCTAGCTACCTCCTTCAACAAGGTTGGTGCTTTCCAGTCCAACCCGGCGCGTGCCGCTCAGTCGCTGACGTCTATTAAGCTTCGGCTGATGTATACGACGCAGAATGCCCATACTATGCCCACATGATGGTTAGTGTTATCAGGCCAGAGACCCCTCGGATCAAATATCCAAATTGTAGTGGATTAGGAACGCGCGATAACGAGCAGAGACTCATGATCGATATGACCCCATCGCCCCATCTCGAGTACTTGCGACAAGGGCTAAGAATGCCCGGCCACGCCTCGTAGGTATCTCGCGGGCACCTTCCAGGTCAACCCGACTCCACATCACTCGCGATTAAGCTCGTGCGGGTACCCCTCAGGGTCGACCCGTCTTTAGTAACATGGCTCAGTGTAAAGTCATAATAACCATAGTAACTGTGTGTCTAACACCAAGGGAAAAACCCGAGGAATCACCCCCGGTGAATCCCACTCGATGTTATCATCAAGGTGAACATAAGAGGATCCACCCTCGAGGTTCACACTTGAGGGGTTGCACGACAGAGCAGTAACAGAAGTGGTTAAGGAGGAAATCACCCTCGATGACCTCGACCGTATAGCTACACTACAGAGATCTCATCAGGAGTGATGTATGAGGTTCACCCTCGACACTCGATAGTAACTCTGCAGTGACGTACAACTAGGGGGGGTGATGTGCGGTGTCGGGGCCTGGACGTCGATCACATTGATCGAGTCATCGAACATAAAGTGAGGCAACTGGGACAAGGTGGGGGTCACTTATGGATCACTAACCAACCTATACTAAGCAGTTTAGGATAAGCAGGTAAGGTATAAAAGCAGGTAACAACAACAGGCTATGCATCAGAGTAGGATTATACAGAAAGCAGTAGCAGTTCTAATGCAAGCATGAGAGGAAAGAAATGGGCGATATCGGAATGCTCAAGGAGGGTTTGCTTGCCTGGTTTCTCTGGCAAGGAGGGGTCGTCGGGGATGTAGTCGTACTCAGTCGCATCAACGTCGGTCTCGGGGTCTATCGGAGAAGAAGAGGGGGAGAAACAGTAAATACGGGGCAAACAAGCATCACAAAGTATAACAAGGCAAAACGCGGTGCCAGGGGTGAGCTAACGCAGTACTAGGCGATACTGGCGAAGCGGGGAAACATCCGGGAAAGTTTTCCCAGAGTTAGGCATTTTCGGACAGATGAAACGGAGGGGGACGGTTGTAGGTTTGCTATGCTAGGGACGTGTGGCGGACGAACTGGTTGCGTATCCGGGTTCGTCTCGTCGTTCTGAGCAACTTTCATGTATAAAGTTTTTTCATCCGAGCTACGGATTAATTTCTATGATTTTTCAAAAATTTAAACAATTTTTGCATTTATTTTAATTCACAAATAAACAGAAAATACTAAGTGTACCCAGCCATGTGCTAGACACACAGGCTGACTGGTGGGGTCCAGGGGGTGTCCAGTCAACTATTAACTGGTCAACAGGGTCAAAATGGGGCCACATGTCATTTGCTCTATAGACTAAACTAGTACTAAAAATACTCCTAAACTAAACCTACTACTAATAAAAAAGGGCAAGCTAGTGCCAAAGGCAAAACGCCTCATGGTTGTGCTCACACACGCCACGCCGAGGCACTTGGCCATGGCTAGCTTCAGTGTATAGCAGCAGCAGCGGCAAGCAACGCCATAGTAGTAGGAGGCAAACAACAACAGCAGTAGAAGAGCAGCGGCGCAAGAGCAACAACAGGAAGATAGAGTAGCAGCGAAGCAAGCACTAGCGGCAGAGCAGCGGCAAGTGCAGCAAGCGGAGCAGCAACAGAGCCGGCAGCAGTAGCAGGGACGTGGGCGCGCGCGCAGCAGGCATCAGCAGCGACCAGCAGTAGACCACGGCGAGGCCGGCGCGCGCACAGAAGCAGCCCCAACACGCACGCACGTACGCGTACACGGCAACTCGGACTAGCTCGGGGACAGCGGCTACCACGACGAAAACGAGAGGGGAGAGGGGGGTTTGGAAGAGGAGCTCACAACGGTTCCAACGGAAGCGACGGGGAGGCCGGAGGTGGACCGGAGATGAGGCAATCGACGACGGCGGCCGCGATGTACGCGATAAAGAAGTCGGCGATGGCGAGCGTACGAGCCGCCCCGGCTTGAGCTGATGCCCGGGACGGACAAAGCCGGCGGTTGCAGTCCTGCGCGGAGGTGACGACGTTGGTTGCGACGGTGACGATGGCACGGCGACAGTAGTTTCAGGCGTATGCAGGGGAGCGAGCAACGACGCGAGGGGAAAGAAGTGGCGGCTAGGGTTCGACCGAGGGAGAGGGGAACATTCAGGGGGGGAGACATAGGCGCTGGAGGGGGCGTGGATGGGCGCCACGATGATCGCTGAGGCCGTGGCGGCCATCGGCGCTATCCACGCCTCCTCTGTGAACAGAGAGGAGAGGGAAGCAGTGCGTGAAGGAAATATGCCCTAGAGGCAATAATAAAATTATTATTTATTTCCTTATATCATGATAAATGTTTATTATTCATGCTAGAATTGTATTAACCGGAAACATAATACATGTGTGAATACATAGACAAACTTAGTGTCACTGGTATGCCTCTACTTGACTAGCTCGTTAATCAAAGATGGTTATGTTTCCTAACCATGAACAAGGTGTTGTTATTTGATTAACGAGGTCACATCATTAGTTGAATGATCTGATTGACATGACCCATTTCATTAGCTTAGCACCCGATAGTTTAGTATGTTGCTATTGCTTTCTTCATAACTTATACATGTTCCTATGACTATGAGATTATGCAACTCCCGTTTACCAGAGGAACACTTTGGGTGCTACCAAACATCACAACGTAACTGGATGATTATAAAGGAGCATTACAGGTGTCTCCAAAGGTACATGTTGGGTTGGCGTATTTCCAGATTAGGATTTGTCGCTCCGATTGTCAGAGAGGTATCTTTGGGCCCTCTCGGTAATGCACATCACATAAAGCCTTGCAAGCATTACAACTAAAATGTTACTTGTGAGATGATGTATTACGGAACGAGTAAAGAGACTTGCCGGTAATGAGATTGAACTAGGTATTGGATACCGACGATCGAATCTCGGGCAAGTAACATACCGATGACAAAGGGAACAACGTATGTTGTTATGCGGTCTGACCGATAAAGATCTTCGTAGAATATGTAGGAACCAATATGGGCATCCAGGTCCCGCTATTGGTTATTGACCGGAGACGTGTCTCGGTCATGTCTACATTGTTCTCGAACCCGTAGGGTCCGCACGCTTAAGGTTACGATGACAGTTATATTATGAGTTTATGCATTTTGATGTACCGAAGGTTGTTCGGAGTCCCGGATGTGATAACGGACATGACGAGGAGTCTCGAAATGGTCGAGACATAAAGATTGATATATTGGAAGCCTATGTTTGGATACCGGAAGTGTTCCGGGTGAAATCGGGATTTTACCGGAGTACCGGGAGGTTACCGGAACCCCCCGGGGAGCTATATGGGCCTTAGTGGGCCTTAGTGGAAAAGAGAAGGGGCTGCCCTAGATGGGCTGCATGCGACCCTCCCTCCCCTAGTCCTATTAGGACAAGGAGAGGTGGCCGGGCCCCCCTCTCTCTTTTCCCCCTCCGCGAATCCTATTCCAACTAGGATTGGGGGGGGGGGGGAATCCTACTCCCAGAGGGAGTAGGACTCTCCTGGCGCGCCAAGCTTGGCCGGCCAGCCTCCCCCCTCTAGTCCTTTATATACTGAGGCAGAGGCACCCCAGAAACACACAAGTTGATCCACGTGATCTATTCCTTAGCCGTGTGCGGTGCCCCCAGCCACCATATTCCTCGATAATACTGTAGCGGAGTTTAGGCGAAGCCCTGCTGCTGTAGTACATCAAGATCGTCACCACGCCGTCGTGCTGACGGAACTCTTCCCCGACACTTTGCTGGATTGGAGTCCGGGGATCGTCATCGAGCTGAACGTGTGCTCGAACTCGGAGGTGCCGTAGTTTCAGTGCTTGATCGGTCGGATCGGGAAGACGTACGACTACTTCCTCTACGTTGCATCAACGCTTCCGCAGTCGGTCTGCGTGGGTACATAGACAACACTCTCCCCTCTCGTTGCTATGCATCACCATGATCTTGCGTGTGCGTAGGAATTTTTTTGAAATTACTGCGTTCCCCAACAGTGGCATCCGAGCCTATGTTTTATGGTTTGATGTTATATGCACGAGTAGAACACAAGTGAGTTGTGGGCGATATAAGTCATACTGCCTACCAGCATGTCATACTTTGGTTCAGTGGTATTGTTGGACGAGACGACCCGGACCGACATTACGCGTACGCTTATGCGAGACCGGTTCTCCCGACGTGCTTTGCACATAGGTGGCTTGCGGGCGACAGTCTCTCCAACTTTAGTTGAACCAAGTGCGGCTACGCCCGGTCCTTGCGAAGGTTAAAACGGAGTCTATTTGACAAACTATCGTTGTGGTTTTGATGTGTAGGTGAGATTGGTTCTTGCTTAAGCCCGTAGCAGCCACGTAAAACTTGCAACAACAAAGTAGAGGACGTCTAACTTGTTTTTGCAGGGCATGTTGTGATGTGATATGGTCAAGGCATGATGCTGAATTTTATTGTATGAGATGATCATGTTTTGTAACCGAGTTATCGGCAACTGGCAGGAGCCATATGGTTGTCGCTTTATTGTACGCAATGCAATCGCGATGTAATGCTTTACTTTATCACTAAACGGTAGCGATAGTCATGGAAGCATAAGATTGGCGAGACGACAACGATGCTACGATGGAGATCAAGGTGTCGCACCGGTGACGATGGTGATCATGACGGTGCTTCGGAGATGGAGATCACAGGCACAAGATGATGATCGCCATATCATATCACTTATATTGATTGCATGTGATGTTTATCTTTTATGCATCTTATCTTGCTTTGATTGACGGTAGCATTATAAGATGATCTCTCACTAAATTATCAAGAAGTGTTCTCCCTGAGTATGCACCGTTGCGAAAGTTCTTCATGCTGAGACACCACGTGATGATCGGGTGTGATAGGCTCTAGTTCAAATACAACGGGTGCAAAACAGTTGCACACGCGGAATACTCAGGTTATACTTGACGAGCCAAGCATATACAGATATGGCCTCGGAACACGGAGACCGAAAGGTCGAGCATGAATCATATAGTAGATATGATCAACATAGTGATGTTCACCATTGAAAACTACTCCATCTCACGTGATGATCGGTTATGGTTTAGTTGATATGGATCACGTAATCACTTAGAAGATTAGAGGGATGTCTATCTAAGTGGGAGTTCTTAAGTAATATGATTAATTGAACTTAAATTTATCATGAACTTAGTCCTGGTAGTATTTTGCAAATTATGTTGTAGATCAATAGCTTGTGTTGTTGCTTTCATATGTTTATTTAGATATGTTCCTAGAGAAAAATTGTGTTGAAAGATGTTAGTAGCAATGATGCGGATTGGATCCGTGATCTGAGGTTTATCCTCATTGCTGCACAGAAGAATTATGTCCTTCATGCACCGCTAGGTGACAGACCTATTGCAGGAGCAGATGCAGACGTTATGAACGTTTGGCTAGCTCAATATGATGACTACTTGATAGTTTAGTGCATCATGCTTAACGGCTTAGAATCGGGACTTCAAAGACGTTTTGAACGTCATGGACCATATGAGATGTTCCAGGAATTGAAGTTAATATTTCAAGCAAATACCCGAGTTGAGAGATATGAAGTCTCCAACAAGTTCTATAGCTAAAAGATGGAGGAGAATCGCTCAACTAGTGAGCATGTGCTCAGATTGTCTGGGTACTACAATCGCTTAAATCAAGTGGGAGTTAATCTTCCAGATAAAATAGTGATTGACAGAATTCTCTAGTCACCATCACCAAGTTAGTAGAACTTCGTGATGAACTATAATATGCAAGGGATGACTAAAGTGATTCCCAAGCTCTTCGTGATGTTGAAATCGACGAAGGTAGAAATCAAGTGTTGATGGTAGACAAGACCACTAGTTTCAATAAAAGGGCAAAGGGAAGAAAGGGAACTTCAAGAAGAACGGCAAGCAAGTTGCTGCTCAAGTGAAGAAGCCCAAGTCTGGTCCTAAGCCTGAGACTAAGTGTTTCTACTGCAAAGGGACTGGTCACTGGAAGCGGAACTACCCCAAGTGATTGGCAGATAAGAAGGATGGCAAAGTGAACATAAGTATATTTGATATACATGTTATTGATATGTACTTTAGTAGTGTTTATAGCAACCCCTCAGTATTTGATACTAGTTCAGTTGCTAAGATTAGTAACTCGAAACGGGGGTTGCAGAATAAACAGAGACTAGTTAAGGGAGAAGTGACGATGTGTGTTGTAAGTGGTTCCAAGATTGATATAATCATCATCGCACACTCGCCTATACTTTCGGGATTAGTGTTGAACCTAAATAAGTGTTATTTGGTTTTTGCGTTGAGCATGAATATGATTTGATCATGTTTATTGCAATTCGGTTATTCATTAAAGTCAGAGAATAATTATTGTTCTGTTTACATGAATAAAACCTTCAATGGTCATACACCCAATGAAACAAGTTCATTGGATCTCGATCGTAGTGATACACATATTCATAATATTGAAACCAAAAGATGCGAAGTTAATAATGATAGTGCAACTTATTTGTAGCACTGCCGTTTAGGTCATATTGGTGTAAAGCGCATGAAGAAACTCCATGCTGATGGAATTTTGGAATCACTTGATTATGAATCACTTGATGCTTGCGAACCATGCCTCATGGGCAAGATGACTAAGACTCCGTTCTCCGGAGCGAGCAACTGACTTATTGGAAGTAATACATACTGATGTATGCGATCCGATGAGTGTTAAGGCTCACGGCAAGTATCGTTATTTTCTGAACTTCATAGATGATTTGAGCAGATATGGGTATATCTACTTGATGAAACATAAGTCTGAAACATTTGAAAAGTTCAAAGAATTTCAGAGTGAAGTGGAAAATCATCGTGACAAGAAAATAAAGTTTCTACGATCTGATCGCGGAGACAAATATTTGAGTTACGAGTTTGGTCTTCAATTAAAACAATGTGGAATAGTTTCACAAACTCATGCCACATGGAACACCACAGCATAATGGTGTGTCCGAACGTCATAACCGTACTTTATTGGATATAGTGCAATCTATGATGTCTCTTACCGATCTACCACTATCGTTTTGGGGTTATGCATTAGAGACAGCTACATTCACGTTAAATAGGGCACCATCTAAATCCGTTGAGACGACACCATGTGAACTATGGTTTGGCAAGAAACCTAAGCTGTCGTTTATTAAAGTTTGGGGTTGCGATGCTTATATGAAAAAGTTTCATCCTGATAAGCTCAAACTCAAATCGGAGAAGTGCGTTTTCATAGGATATCCAAAGGAAACTATTGGATACACCTTCTATCACAGATCCGAAGGCAAGACTTTTGTTGCTAAATTCGGAAACTTTCTGGAGAAGGAATTTCTCTCGAAAGAAGTGAGTGGGAGGAAAGTAGAACTTGACGAGGTAACTGTACCTGCTCCCTTACTGGAAAGTAGTACATCACAGAAAACTGTTTCAGTGACACCTACACCAGTTAGTGAGGAAGCTAATGATAATGATCATGAAACTTCAGATCAAGATACTACTGAACCTCGTAGATCAACCAGAGTAAGATCCGCGCCAAAGTGGTACGGTAATCCTGTTCTGGAAGTCATGCTACTAGATCATGATGAACCTACGAACTATGAAGAAGCGATGGTGAGCCCAGATTCCGCAAAGTGGCTTGAAGCCATGAAATCTGAGATGGGATCCATGTATGAGAACAAAGTATGGACTTTGGTTGACTTGCCCGTTGATCGGAAAACAATTGAGAATAAATGGATCTTCAAGAAGAAGACTGACGCTGACGGTAATATTACTGTCTACAAAGCTCGACTTGTCGCAAAAGGTTTTCGGCAAGTTCAAGGGATTGACTACGATGAGACCTTCTCACCCGTAGCGATGCTTAAGTCTGTCCGAATCATGTTAGCAATTGCTGCATTTTATGATTATGAAATTTGGCAGATGGATGTCAAAACTGCATTCCTGAATGGATTTCTGGAAGAAGAGTTGTATATGATGCAACCAGAAGGTTTTGTCGATCCAAAGGGAGCTAACAAAGTGTGCAAGCTCCAGCGATCCATTTATGGACTGGTGCAAGAATCTCGGAGTTGGAATATATGCTTTGATAAGTTGATCAAAGCATATAGTTTTATACAGACTTGCGGTGAAGCCTGTATTTACAAGAAAGTGAGTGGGAGCACTACAACATTTCTGATAAGTATATGTGAATGACATATTGTTGATCGGAAATAATGTAGAATTATTCTGCAAAGCATAAAGGAGTGTTTGAAAGGAGTTTTTCAAAGAAAGACCTCGGTGAAGCTGCTTACATATTGAGTATCAAGATCTATAGAGATAGATCAAGACACTTGATAAGTTTTTTCAATGAGTACATACCTTGACAAGATTTTGAAGTAGTTCAAAATGGAACAGTCAAAGAAAAGGTTTCTTGCATGTGTTACAAGGTGTGAAGTTGAGTAAGACTCAAAGCCCGACCACGGCAGAAGATAAAAAGAGAATGAAAGTCATTCCCTATGCCTCAGCCATAGGTTCTATAAAGTATGCCATGCTGTATACCAGATCTATTGTATGCCCTACCACTGAGTTTGGCAAGGGAGTACGGTAGTGATCTAGGAGTAGATCACTGGACAGCGGTCAAAATTATCCTTAGTGGAATAAGGATATGTTTCTTGATTATGGAAGTGAAAAAAAAGGTTCGTCGTAAAGGGTTACGCCGATGCAAGTTTTGACACAGATCTAGATGACTCTAAGTCTCGGTCTAGATACATATTGAAAGTGGGAGCAATTAGCTAGAGTAGCTCCATGCAGAGCATTGTTGACATAGAAATTTGCAAAATACATGCGGATCTGAATGTGTCAGACCCGTTGACTAAGATTCTCTCACAAGCAAAACATGATCACACCTTAGTACTCCTTGGGTGTTAATCACATAGCGATATGAACTAGATTACTGAATCTAGTAAACCCTTTGGATGTTGGTCACATGGCGATGTGAACTATGGGTGTTAATCACATGATGATGTGAACTATTGATGTTAATCACATGGTGATGTGATCTAGATTATTGACTCTAGTGCAAGTGGGAGACTGAAGGAAATATGCCCTAGAAGCAATAATAAAATTATTATTTATTTCCTTATATCATGATAAATGTTTATTATTCATGCTAGAATTGTATTAACCGGAAACATAATACATGTGTGAATACATAGACAAACTTAGTGTCACTAGTATGCCTCTACTTGACTAGCTCGTTAATCAAAGATGGTTATGTTTCCTAACCATGAACAAGGTGTTGTTATTTGATTAACAAGGTCACATCATTAGTTGAATGATCTGATTGACATGACCCATTTCATTAGCTTAGCACCCGATCGTTTAGTATGTTGCTATTGCTTTCTTCATAACTTATACATGTTCCTATGACTATGAGATTATGCAACTCCCGTTTACCAGAGGAACACTTTGGGTGCTACCAAACGTCACAACGTAACTAGGTGATTATAAAGGAGCATTACAGGTGTCTCCAAAGGTACATGTTGGGTTGGCGTATTTCGAGATTAGGATTTGTCACTCCGATTGTCGGAGAGGTATCTCTGGGCCCTCTCGGTAATGCACATCACATAAAGCCTTGCAAGCATTACAACTAAAATGTTAGTTGTGAGATGATGCATTACGGAACGAGTAAAGAGACTTGCCGGTAACGAGATTGAACTAGGTATTGGATATCGACGATCGAATCTCGGGCAAGTAACATACCGATGACAAAGGGAACAACGTATGTTGTTATGCGGTCTGACCGATAAAGATCTTCGTAGAATATGTAGGAACCAATATGGGCATCCAGGTCCCGCTATTGGTTATTGACTGGAGACGTGTCTCGGTCATGTCTACATTGTTCTCGAACCCGTAGGGTCCGCACGCTTAAGGTTATGATGACAGTTATATTATGAGTTTATGCATTTTGATGTACCGAAGGTTGTTTGGAGTCCCGGATGTGATCACGAACATGACGAGGAGTCTCGAAATGGTCGAGACATAAAGATTGATATATTGGAAGCCTATGTTTGGATATCAGAAGTGTTCCGGGTGAAATCGGGATTTTACCGGAGTACCGGGAGGTTACCGGAACCCCCCGGGGAGCTATATGGGCCTTAGTGGGCCTTAGTGGAAAAGAGAAGGGGCTGCCCTAGATGGGTTGCGCGCCACCCTCCCTCCCCTAGTCCTATTAGGACAAGGAGAGGTGGCCGGGCCCCCCTCTCTCTTTTCCCCCTCCGTGAATCCTATTCCAACTAGGATTGGGGGGGGGGGAATCCTACTCCCAAAGGGAGTAGGACTCTCCTGGCGCGCCAAGCTTGGCCGGCCAGCCTCCCCCCTCTAGTCCTTTATATACTGAGGCAGAGGCACCCCAGAAACACACAAGTTGATCCACGTGATCTATTCCTTAGCCGTGTGCGGTGCCCCCAGCCACCATATTCCTCGATAATACAGTAGTGGAGTTTAGGCGAAGCCTTGCTGCTGTAGTACATCAAGATCGTCAACACGCCGTCGTGCTGACGGAACTCTTCCCCGACACTTTGCTGGATCGGAGTCCGAGGATCGTCATCGAGCTGAACGTGTGCTCGAACTCGGAGGTGCCGTAGTTTCGGTGCTTGATCGGTCGGATCGGGAAGACGTACGACTACTTCCTCTACGTTGCGTCAACACTCTCCCCTCTCATTGCTATGCATCACCATGATCTTGCGTGTGCGTAGCAATTTTTTTTGAAATTACTGCGTTCCCCAATAGTGCGCCTGGGCTGGCCCAAGTGGGACTGGTGGGCCAAGTGGCCCAGGGTGAGGGGGAAAGGCTTTTCTCCTTTTTTTTAATTTGTATCTATTTCCTTTCATTGTTTTGCATTTAGCTGGGACACCAAATGATTTTTTATCACAACTTGGCACATAATTTTAAACACTGTATACTGAGATGGCACAAAAAGTTTGGGGCCAAAAGAAGTCGCCTAACGAGTTTTAGGAAAAAAAAGGCCAATTTAATTGCTTTTGGACCACTAAATTAAATTCCAGGGGCATTTTGGGAACTCAAATGAGGTTGGTTTCAACATGAAAAATAACCAGAGATTATTTTCCACACTTTGAAAATTTTAGCTTTCATGTCTGACAAATATGAATTTTGACTTTAGATTGGATTTGAATTTGAATTGTGATTTGGATCAAGTGAGGATTAGCAACAGTAATGTGATGACGGGGCACCATTAACATGGGATTACTGTAGCATGACACTGGGGGCGTTACAAATCTCCTCCACTACAAGAAATCTCGTCCCGAGATTTAAGTGGGGAAGTAAAGAGTAACTTCGGGAGAACTGGGCCTTATAGGGTTAATTATCTGGTGAACAATTCAGAGAATGAGGCAGAAGTATCTCTTGAGTTGAAACTTAATAAAACATTGAGAGCAAAGTATGAAGGTACCATGAGAAGTTTTAACGGGCAGGCAATCATTCGATGCCTAATCAAAAGGTGAAATGGGCTCAAAGCAACAACAACAAAAATTATTGCGTCTGATACTAGAATAGATCACTAGGAAGGTGGCTCATGAATTATATACGAAGGCAAGTGAAAAGGATACTTCGGAATCAAGGATGTACAGGAGTTAGGTTTCGATCCTGGGACCTATGGGTTATGGGCCCACCGGGTGGGTTAAAAAGTAGGAAGGGTGCTGACATCTTGTACGGTCCAGATAGTAAGGCATGTCAGAGTGTAACTTGTCAGTTTTGTCGGCAACAACGTCAGTACCAAGGGCGAGGGACGAAGAGAACCATTTTCCTGCTCGTTGAACAAGGTGGCCATTAGGCAAAGTTCTCGTCCATTGGTGGCTACCAGAATGTCATCAACAATAGTAACAGGGTCTTACTGACAGAGTGATACAATGAGGTGTTTACATAAGCAGGGAAATATTACTGCTTATATAATATAGATCACAATAAGGTTTAAACAAACCAATGCAAAGGAAAATGTAATTGTCAGATTAAACAGAACAATGGAAAGGAAAATGTGTTTAAACACATACTTCAGGGGTATATACTTCCCAAGGACAAGCCGAGCATGGTATCCATGACAGGATAGAAGTATAAAACCATTTAGGTAAGGGCAAAGAAAATTCATGACATTACCCATACAACGGTGTTTGGATAATTGATATAGAAAATTTAGTATCGTGCTTCAAATGTTCTTATTGGAGATTGGATTACCACAGACATGCTTCGAGATAGCATTGACATGGTTTCAAGCAAAGGTCAGACTTTGGATACACCAAGGATCCATCGAGAAATTCTAGAACATATCATGTTATTTTATCAGGAAAAAGATGAGGAGGTGACTGATGGGTTCAGTAGCAATCCATCGACATGTCAACAAGGATGTATTCCCAAAATTAATATGATCAAATTTGTGTTGGGGGGAAGACAAGAATGTTGTTGATGCTGACACAAATCATCGAGAGGCAAGGATGGTATTTCTAGCCATGAATTCAATTGACATATCTGAAGAAGCCAAAGTGTGTCGGTGATCAAGACAAAGTTTGTCGAGAGACTCTATGAAGATGCCCTCGAGCAGAAAAGGGGGGATGAAGTGAAAGGCTATGAGAACCACGGATTCGACACAAGCTCAAAGTCAAGCTTGTTGTTTGAGGTGAAATGATAAGATGAGGAAGATCGACGTAAGCTTAGCTCATCATCAGAAGTTGCTTCGGGCATAAGGACCAGGTAGCACGGTTAAAAAGTTGACATGATAAAAATATAGCCGATCAGGCTAGGAATGATGTGATGGGGTATAAAGCTTCTCAGTATCAAGTACTAGGTGCAATGCCAGAAGGTAAATCAGAGTAGAGGTTGGACGGGGGAAATGATTTGCAGAGGATAAGTAATTTTCACTTACCCAGTAAATGGGATCAAGGAGGAAATATGGTCAGGACCATAACTGCAAGGGATCCAATTTACGGTACCGGAAGAATATTTAGCTGATTAAATATCCTTGCAAGAAGCTTTCATGATAAGTCCCACACTGTGTCTGTGGGCATGAACACAAGGTTTAGGGTCGACTCCCACTTCTACAATGCATAACCTTTCATTTTACTTCTCGCTCTTGATGAAGCTGTAGTTTTGAAATTTTAACTAACGAAAAGCCAGTAGAGTATAACCCGCATAACTTTCGAGTTCACACAAGTTAGGGAAGGCATAGGTTCAACCCATCGGGGCATCTTAGGATCATATATCATAAATTTCACGAGTAAAAAAACTCAAGCTCGAAAGTAGAGCATGGTTGAGGAAGCAGGGGATACAATTTACCAATGGCATTATGTATCCAAGGAAAGGCTCACAAGGTGATTGAATATGAAGGACGCTGTCGGATAAAACCCAACAAAAGATCTGGTGGTTCACAAGGGATCTGATGTGAGCATTAGTACTCAACCAGAAGAAGAAAGAATGCAAGGATATCATATTATAGAAACAACTGACTAACTCAGAGCTCAAATGTAAATGAGTTATGATTTCAAAATCAAGGAATCAGAAGCAAGTGCTCTGATTAAGAATGGATAAGTAGAATAAACTTAGGAGTGCATTCGATGACAACTTGATTGGTCAAGGACCAGCTCATGTTCAAAATGACGCCTAAGCCGGAAGGATGAATTCTAGGATCTGGTTGAGGATTGCGAGCAATCACAACATATTAAATCAACAAACTCAGAATGATAATGACAATGAATGCCAATAAGATTATCAGACTTATAGGATTAATCATAATGCAGGCAAGCAAGACTTCCAAAGCAATAGGTTGCAGAGGGTTCTTGAAAGATCGAATAGTATTTCGAAGACTTTTGTGAAACACATGAACAACTGGGAAAAACAAATCCTCAATATGTGGGGGGATTAGTTTGTAGGTGTATTCAGGCGACAAGGAACTGCAAGGCAGTGAGCACAAAGGATTCTCGGAACAACGACGAGTATTTCGGGGAATCTTGTAATAACAAGAGCAGCTCCGGACGAAAGTAAGAATGGAAAGTGTATGTAGTTATCCATAGGGGTTGACGGTGGAAGGGAATTTCCATTGCAATGAGCACAGGTTATTGGGATAACATTGAAGAGTATCTTCGGGGTCTTCTGTTGAATCAAGCCATCATCTGGAATGAAGGGGCTATCCGGGAGGAAGTGGTTACGAGATCCTAGATTCCGAGTTAGTAAAATCTTTAACCGAATAGACGAGAGATCAGAGTCCCAGAGTATAGACGAGGAATAAAAAGATCCTAATACCACCCAATGGCGACGTGGGCCCGTAAGCCACACAGCCAAGTTAGTAAAATAGTTTTGGACGACTAGACTCAACTTCGGCCAAGGAGTTGGAAAGGGGGATACCTACAGGAAGTCGGCTCTGATACCAACTTGTGACGCCCCCGATTTGACCATACACTAATCATACACGTAAATGTGTACGATCAAGATCAAAGACTCACAGGAAGATATCACAACACAACTCTAGACACAAATTAAAATAATACAAGCCTTATATTACAAGCCAGGGGCCTCGAGGGCTCGAATACATAAGCTCGAAAACAAAAGAGTCAGCGGAAGCAACATTATCTGAGTATAGACATAAGTTAGACAAGATTGCCTTAAGAAGGCTAGCACAAAAGCAACAACGATCGAAAAGGCAAGGCCTCCTGCCTGGGAGCCTCCTAACTACTCCAAGTCGTCAGCGGTCTTCACGTAGTAGTAGGCATCCTCCGGGTAGTAGTAGTCCTCAGTGGCGTCGTCTGGCTCCTGGGATCCGTCATCTGATCGCAAAAATCGGGTATGGGGGAAAAAGAAGTAGCAAAGCAACCGTGAGTACTCATCCAAAGTACTCGCAAGACATACATCAGATCTAAACTAAGTATGCATCTGTATCAAAGGAATGGGTTGTATCTGTGGACTAAACTGCAGAATGCCAGAACGGAAGGGGAAAAAGCCTAGCCTATCAAAGACTAGCATCTTCTGGAAACCACCACCTTGCAGCAACAGGAGGGAGTAGAGTAGCATAAAGTAAAGTAGCAGTAATGTTATCAACCTCGGCCAGAGATCCTTTCTCGACTCCCTGCGTGAAAGCAATCCCAGAGCCATACTATCCATTTATCATCTCATATCCAAGTCTCATCACAATCCATTTCTCACCACAAGTATCCAGTTCTAGTTGTATCGATCGGGATACAACTCCAAGTGTCCGTTACCGTAGGACAGGCTATCGATAGATGTTTTCTTCCCTGCAGGGGTGCACCAACTTACCCACCACGCTCGATTAACTCAGGCTGGACACACTTTCCTGGGTCATGCCCGGCCTCGGCCAAACAATACGCCGCAACCCAACCTAGGCTTAATAGAGAGGCCAGCACGCCGGACTAAACCTATGCCCCCAGGGGTCATGGGCCATCTCCCCGGGAACTCCTACATGTTGCGTACGCGGCCGGTGAGCAGACCTAGCTACCTCCTTCAACAAGGTAGGTGTTTCCAGTCCAACCCGGCGCGCGCCGCTCAGTCGCTGACGTCTATTAAGCTTCGGCTGATGTATACGACGCAGAACGCCCATACTATGCCCACGTGATGGTTAGTGCTATCAGGCCAAAGACCCCTCGGATCAAATATCCAAATCATAGTGGATTAGGAACGCGTGGTAACGAGTAGAGACTCACGATCGATGTGACCCCGTCGCCCCATCTTGAGTACTTGTGACAAGGGCTAAGAATGCCCGGTCACACCTCGTAGGTATCTCGCGGGCACCTTCTAGGTCAACCCGAGTCCACATCACTCGCAATTAAGCTCGTGCGGGTACCCCTCAGGGTCGACCCGTCTTTAGTAACATGGCTCAGTGTAAAGTCATAGTAACTATAGTAACTGTGTGTCTAACACCAAGGGGAAAACCCGAGGAATCACCCCCGGTGAATCCCACTTGATGTTATCATCAAGGTGAACGTAAGAGGATCCACCCTCGAGGTTCACACTTGACGGGTTGCACGACAGAGCAGTAACGGAAGTGGTTAAGGAGGAAATCACCCTCGATGACCTCGATCGTATAGCTACACTAAAGAGATCTCATCAGGAGTGATGTATGAGGTTCACCCTCGACACTCGATAGTAACTCTGTAGTGTCGTACAACTAGGGGGGTGATGTGCGGTGTCGGGGTCTGGACGTCGATCACATTGATCGAGTCATCAAACATAAAGCGAGGCAACTGGGACAAGGTGGGGGTCACCGATGGATCACTAACCAACCTATACTAAGCAGTTTAGGATAAGCAGGTAAGGTATGAAAGCAGGTAATAACAACAGGCTATGCATCAGAGTAGGATCATACAGAAAGCAGTAGCAGTTCTAATGCAAGCATGAGAGGAAAGAAATGGGCGATATCGGAATGCTCAAGGGGGGTTTGCTTGCCTGGTTGCTCTGGCAAGGAGGGGTCATCGGGGATGTAGTCGTACTCAGTCGCATCAATGTCGGTCTCGGGGTCTACCGGAGAAGAAGAGGGGGAGAAACAGTAAACGCGGGGCAAACAAGCATCACAAAGTATAACAAGGCAAAACGCGGTGCCAGGGGTGAGCTAACGCAGTACTAGGCGATACTGGCGAAGCGGGGAAACATCCGGGAAAGTTTTCCCAGAGTTAGGCATTTTCGGACAGATGAAACGGAGGGGGACGGTTGTAGGTTTGCTATGCTAGGGACGTGTGGCGGACAAACGGGTTGCGTATCCGGGTTCGCCTCGTCGTTCTGAGCAACTTTCATGTATAAAGTTTTTTCATCCGAGCTACGGATTAATTTCTATGCTTTTTCAAAATTTTAAACAATTTTTGCATTTATTTTAATTCGCAAATAAACAGAAAATACTAAGTGTACCCAGCCATGTGCTAGACACACAGGCTGACTGGTGGGGTCCAGGGGGTGTCCAGTCAGCAGTTGACCAGTCAACTATTAACTGGTCAACAGGGTCAAAATGGGGCCACATGTCATTTGCTCTATAGACTAAACTAGTACTAAAAATACTCCTAAACTAAACCTACTACTAATAAAAAAGGGCAAGCTAGTGCCAAAGGCAAAACGCCTCATGGTTGTTCTCACACACGCCACGCCGAGGCACTTGGCCATGGCTAGCTTCAGTGTATAGCAGCAGCAGCAGCAAGCAACGCCATAGTAGTAGGAGGCAAACAACAGCAGCAGTAGAAGAGCAGCGGCGCAAGAGCAACAGCAGGAAGATAGAGCAGCAGCGAAGCAAGCACTAGCGGCAGAGCAGCGGAAGAGCAGCAAGCGGAGCAGCAACAGAGCCGGCAGCAGTAGCAGGGACGCGGGTGCGCGCACAGCAGGCATCAGCAGCGACCAGCAGTAGACCACGGCGAGGCCGGCGCGTGCACAAAAGCAGCCCCAGCACGCACGCACGTACGCGTACACGGCGACTCGGACTAGCTCGGGGACAGCGGCTACCACGACGAAAACGAGAGGGGAGAGGAGGGTTTGGAAGAGGATCTCACAACGGTTCCAACGGAAGCGACGGGGAGGCCGGAGGTGGACCGGAGATGAGGCAATCGACAACAGCGGCCGGCGATGTATGCGATAAAGAAGTCGGCGATGGCGAGCGTACGAGCCGCCCCGGCTTGAGCTGATGCCCGGGACGTCCTCCTGCGCGGAGGTGACGATGTTGGCTGCGACGGTGACGATGGCGCGGCGACAGTAGTTTCGGGCGTATGTAGGGGAGCAAGAAACGACACGAGAGGGAAGAAGTGGCGGCTAGGGTTCGACCGAGGGAGAGGGGAACATTCAGGGGGGAGGTATAGGCGCTGGAGGGGGCGTGGATGGGCGCCACGATGATCGCCGAGGCCGTGGCGGCCATCGGCGCTGTCCACGCCTCCCCTGTGAATAGAGAGGAGAGAGAAGCAATGCGCCTGGGCTGGCCCAAGTGGGACTGGTGGGCCAAGTGGCCCAGGGTGAGGGGGAAAGGCTTTTCTCCTTCTTTTTTTAATTTGTATCTATTTCCTTTCATTGTTTTGCATTTAGCTGGGACACCAAATGATTTTTTTATCACAACTTGGCACATAATTTTAAACACTATATACTAAGATGGCACAAAAAGTTTGGGGGCAAAAGAAGTTGCCTAACCAGTTTTAGGAAAAGAAAAGGCCAATTTAATTGCTTTTGGACCACTAAATTAAATTCTAGGGGCATTTTGGGAACTCAAATGAGGTTGGTTTCAACAGGAAAAATAATCAGAGATTATTTTCCACACTTTGAACATTTTAGCTTTCATGTCTGACAAATATGAATTTTGACTTTAGATTGGATTTGAATTTGAATTTTGATTTGAATCAAGTGAGGATTAGCAACAGTAATGTGATGACGTGGCACCATTAACATGGGATTACTGTAGCATGACACTGGGGGCGTTACAGATAATCTAGTGAACTCAACTTACTAGCAATTGGTTCATCATAATGGGATCTCTTGAAAAGATTAGCAAGTGGATGAGGATCCATATCGATAGATTTTTAGCAAGCAAAGATGAAAGCAAATAGAAAACACATGACAACACAAGCAAACATGAGATCTGATGAGAAAACGACGAACGAAAAAGAGGGCGAATGAAATGGCAAATTTTTGTGAAGTGGGGGAGAGGAAACGAGAGGCAAATGGCAAATAATGTAAATTGCAAGGAGATGAGATTTGTGATTAGGAACCTGATAGATGTTGGTGGTGTCTCCCCAGCGACGGCGCCAGAAATTCCTTTTGATGCGGCTTCAACTACGTCGCTATTTCTCCAAAGAGGAAGGGATGATGCAACACAAGTACAGTAGGTATTTCCCTCAGTGATGAGACCAAGGTTATCGAACCAGTAGTAGAACCACGCAACACGACGTAAGCAGCTCCTGCACATAAAGAACAAATACTTGCAACCCGACGTAAGAGAGGGTTGTCAATCCCTCACGGGTAAAAAGATAGGTAAAATTGTAGTAGATTGGATAAATAGATCTCGCAGGAACGCGAGATAAAATAAATAAATAAAATTGCAGCAAGGTATTTTTGTATTAATAGATCTGAAAATAAAAGCAAATAAAAATAGACCGTGAAGGAAAATATAATAAAGAAGAGACCCGGGGGCCGTAGATTTCACTAGTGGCTTCTCTCGAGAAAAATAGCATACGGTGAGTAAACAAATTACTGTTGGGAAATTGATAGAACTTCAAGTAATCATGACGATATCCAGGCAATGATCATTATATAGGCATCACATCCAAGATTAGTAGACCGACCGCTGCCTGCATCTACTACTATTACTCCATACATCGACCGCTATCCAGCATGCATCTAGTGTATTAAGTTCATGGAGAAACGGAGTAATGCAATAAGAACGATGACATGATGTAGACAAGATCTATTTATGTAGAAATATACCCCATCTTGTTATCCTTAATAGCAACAATACATACGTGTTATTTCGCCTTCTATCACTGGGATCAAGCACCGTAAGATCGAACCCATCACAAACCACCTCTTCACATGGCAAGAAAAATCGATCTGGTTGGCCTAACTAAACCAAAGATTCGAAGAAGAAATATGAGGCTATAAGTAATCATGCATATAAGAGATCAAAGAACTCAAAGAACTTTCATGGATAAAAACATAGATCTGATTATAAACTCAAAGTTCATCGGGTCCCAATAAACACACGGCAAAAAGAGTTACATCAAATATATCTCCAAGAGGCCATTATATTGAGAATCAAGAGAGAGAGAGAGAGAGAGAGAGAGGAAGTCATCTAGCTACTAACTACGGACACGTAGGTCTACAATGAACTACTCACGCATCATCAGAGTGGCACCAATGAGGATGATGAACCCCTCCGTGAAGGTGTCTAGACTGGATTTGTGGTTTATGGAACTTGCGGCGGCTGGAATTGATTTTCGTCGACTCCCCTAGGGTTTCGGGAATATTGGGGTATTTATAGAGCAAAGAGGCAGTGCAGGAGGCCACCGAGGTGGGCACAACCCACCTTGGCGCGCCTGGGGGCCAGGCCCTAGGTGCGCCCTGGTGGGTTGTGCCCCCCTCGGGGCACCCCCAGGTGCTTCTCTAGCCCATCTAGTGTCTTTCGGTCCCAAAAAATCCACAAGAAGTTTCGCTGCATTTGGACTCCGTTTGATATTGATTTTCTGTGATGTAAAAAACAAGCAAAAAACAGCAACTGGCACTTGGCTCTATGTCAAAAGCTTCGTCCCAAAAATTGATATAAAATGATTGTAAAACATCCAAGAATGATCATATAACATCATGGAACAATCAAAACTTATAGGTACGTTGGAGATGTATCATAGATGCACGCAGGAGTCAGTCTACTTATCACGGACGTGATCCCTATATTCATGATCATTGCCTTAGATATCATCATAACTATTCGTTTTTCTAGTAATTGCTCAATAGTAATTTGTTTACCCACCGTATGCATTTTTTCATGAGAAAAGCCTCCAGTGAAAACTATGGCCCTAGGGTCTATTCTTACCATATTATTTTCATATCTATAAAATAAAAAACCCAAAAATACCTTGCTTAAATTTATTTACCTTTACTTTGTTTTGCACTTTTATTTATCTTTTACACCTATCTCCATCAGATCTCATCCTTGCAAGTAACCGTGAAGGGATTGACTGTAGCGACCAGACCTCAGACAGTCTGATCTTTGTGCATCAGTGTCATCCCTGGATCGGTAATGCTGACATGCACAGTACTTTATGATTTATAACAGAGTAGAAATCACACACTTATTACATCGAATGTCTCAAAATAGAACTTATTACAATAAATATGGCTTAAGGCCATCTAATATGATAACAGCGGAAGGCTTGGAAGATAAAGTGAGTCCATCAAGTCCAATGACATCACTGAGTGAAAGACCACGACCTAAGGCACCTTACTCATCGTCTGAAAAGTCTGCAACATGATATGTTGCAGCCCAAAAATGGGACAGCACATGGAATATGCTGGCAGTGTAATATAAGAGAGTAATGAACATAATAAAAATATCACTACATGCATATATGGCTGGTGGAGGCTGTATGGTTAATAGGTTTTGCGAAAAGCCAATTTTTCCCTACTACAAAGGAATATATTTTATTTAACTACAAAGTTTGTTGAAAATATTGAGAATGGTAAACCCCATCTCAATCCCAATTAAAAGTAATTAATAACACAATCAAATTATATTTAAGAGTGATGAGATCCACATGATAATCCAAGAACTAGATACTCAAGATGTCCATACCGGGGACACGGCTAACCATGATTTGTTTGTACACCCTGCAGAGGTTTATGCACTTTTCCCCATAAGACTCGATCTCCTCCGTTGGATTTATCGCACTACATAATGTTTGAGAAACGGATGACGGAGACACAGTCTTTCCAAAGAGGTCCCCTTAACCGATAGATAGACCGGTACACCTACAATCCCCTACATCTGCTAGCCCATCATGGAAAGGTTTCCCACAACTTACTCAACTATGCCAGAGCCCATAATGGCATCTGGCTGCACACGGAAGTTTCCAGCATGAATAATATTATGATCCCTTTGAGCCTGGGTGGCAGTCCATAGGAAAAACACACGGTATCCCGGGATTTCCAAAAATACAGGCAATCACTAGGTTCCCCAGGTGCCTCAATCCACCCAGATGTGTATTAAAATTGCCACCTTAAGTTAACCATTAATTAACAACTCACATCTGTCATGGATACACTCAAACCCAAACCACGTCTACTAGCATAGCATAGCAATATAAGCAATGTAGAAGTAACTCCCAGGGTTTGATAATACTAATAATTGGCACGTGCTTTGCACGTTTGTAGCATGCATGTCAATGATTCATGCTGACTTCTTCAATTTTTAAATAGCTAAAACTCATTATTTATTTTTCCTAGCCATGCAACCATTTAACTTTCCAGTAGCTATAACTCATTTTCGAGATGTTGCTTTACATTAGCTTTACATGTTTTTAGCAACTATTTATGCATTTTTAGCAAGGTTCTGGCATCAACGCGCCAGATATCATCTTATTTTGTAAAATATATATACTCGATAAATGTGTAGCACTTGACTATAATTATCTTTTTTTGCTTAGATACAATTTCTTATGTCGCATTTTCCCTTTCTTCAGGTGTATATTGTGGAAACTATTGTGTTTGTGCGGATCTTTAGAACATAGCGGCCAATGCATCCGAATTGAAAATCAATTAAAAATAAAGATTCAAGACTTTCTAAAACTTATTTAACAAACATGACCTAGCATAATACTCGTGTAAAAAGTTTCACGGGGGAATGGCTGTCGTGGTATCCTCGGCAACAAAAACCACAAGTCCAAAAAATATGAATAATAACTTTTATATAGTATCAGTTTTGTTTTTTTCCTTGTCCAGAACACCACGCTTACATGTGCAATGCACGTCTTACAGTCATGGAGTGATTTTTTTTTTGAGAAACTTGCTGAATGTAAGTATTTTTTAGCAAGTATTGTTTTTTAGACAATTTAGTAATAAGTATTCTAATGTAGCAAGTATGGAAGCCCATCCTTATGACACATAGAAGAATTTGCAAATTCTGCCTTGGGCTTAGCACGTCCTCCACTCAATCTGCAACATGGCCCAAGATGTATCACGTATTGAGCCTCTTTTCTAGGAAGTGGGAGGCAATGGTTCCAGAACACCGTGGAGGTTGTTACGTTCTACTGTTCATTACGAATTCCACCGCTGTCAGCCATTAGATTTAGCACACCAACGGTTATGATTGATGCTTTAGACCCAGTTCAAAACTGGTACACTATATAGTAGTATAGAAAAACAGGTGAATAGGTACTACCTCATCTACTTCCCAACCCACAATTTATTCAGATCCTAACCATGCAATTGTTTGAGGGTTGATCTAATGCAATAAAAACTGGGTAGTAAAGAGGTATGATCAAAGTGTTACTTGCCTTGCTGATGATCCGTGAAACCTAGAGACTCGTAGTAGCACACTTCGCACTCCGGGTACTCTATCGCAATCAAACAAGCATACAATAAGCAATAAAGCAAGAAGCACAGGTAAAACTCATATAAGAAGATCTAACCAGAAATTTCAACTTAAGAGCTCTGGTTTATAAAAAGAATCAAATCAAACGAAGCAATGAAACTCAAACTGCGAAAGAAACAACTCTGATTACTAATCTAGACTAAAGTCAAATTTTACACCAGCAAAAACTTGTTTAAGTTGGCTAAACAGAAAGAGGGCTTCGAGACGAAACTCTCGGCACTTGAATCACCTGATTCCGATAAACGAGCGAAAAGAAAAACTAAAACGAAAATCGGATAAGAAATCGCGATCGAAAATAATCGCGAAAAATACGAGAAAAAGAAAAACTGACGAACAGGCTAACGAACGAACGTTCGCTGTCTATGGCTAATAGACAAAAAACTGTTCGTTAAAACGAACGTACGGACGAACATCCGCTAAATAATTAAATCGGAAAAAAACTGAACCGGATCTAAAAATGAATCTAGGGTTTCGAAAAAAACCGATCGGTTTTCTCATGAAAACCGAGGCGGCGACGACTACCTCCGGCGAGGTCTGGCGAACGGCGGTGCTGGCGGCGGCGGCGGATCGGGCGGGGCTAGGGTATGGGCGGCGAGGCGCGGGTTTGGGCTGCGGTGCCCCGGATTATAAAGCACCCCGGGCAGAGTCCCGCTCGGGTACGGCCCGGAGTCGGTTTCTTTTTATAAAAAAAGTTATTTCGCGCTAAAAACAAAGAAAAGAAATACTAAACGGACTCCAAAAACCCTGAAATAAATTTTCCCCGTCCTTTAAAAATCTACCGGACAAGGTAAACATTTATTTGGGACTCTAATGCAATTTTGAAAAACGCAATTTTTTCCTAATTCAAATAAAATAGCAAAAAAAACTCCGAAAAAAACTTATTTGATTTTAATATTAAATCTCCAATATTTATTTATTTTGAGGAAGTCATTTTATCCTCTCTCTTTTATTTTTATAAAAGAAATATTCGAAGAGAAAATAATTAAAATGAAACGATCCTCTTTTCAAAATTTGAGAAAACTCAAATATGAAAATAACGAAATTCCCAACTCTCTCAGTGGGTCCTTGAGTTGCGTAGAATTTCTAGGATCAAGCCAAAATGCAATAAAACATGATATGCAATGATGATCTAATGTATAACATTTCAAATTGAAAATTTGGGATGTTACATTGGCAACCCCTTTATCGCATTGGGTGCAAGTATTTGTTTATTTGTCTAGGTGCTATCATTAGAGACTTGTGTGTTCCTTATACTAGATTGATACCTTGGTTCTTAACTGAGGGAAATATTTATCTCTTCTTTGCTACATTACCCTTTCCTGTTCATGGGAAAAACCAACGCAAGCTCAAGAAGTAGCAGGAAGAATTTCTGGCGCCATTCCCGAGGAGGATGTACATCAAGCCTAGCAAGTACCTATCATAAATTATCATCTCTTGCATTTACATTATTCGCCATTTGCCTCTCGTTTTCCTCTCCCCCCACTTCTAAAATGTTTAGAAAAACACAAAAATATTTGCCTTTTATTTTCTTTCTTTTTGTTCATCTTTTCTTTGCTTTTTGTTTGTTTGTGTGCTAGATTGCTTGCTTTGTCATGATGTCTCAAGAAAATACTAAGTTGTGTCACTTTTTCAACACTAATATTAATGATTTTATTATCACTCCTATTGCACCAACCACTAGTGTGGAATCTTATGAAATTAATGCCGCTTTGTTGAATCATGTTATGAAAGAACAATTTTCTGGTAGTCCTAATGAAGATGTTGCATCCCATTAAAATACTTCAGTTGAATTGTGTGATATGCAGAAGTAAAGAGATGTGCATAATGATATTGTTAAATTGAAGCCATTTCTGTTCTCGCTACGGGCTCGTGTTAAAACTTGGTTTTCGTCCTTACCTAAAAATAGTATTGATTCATGGAATAAGTGTAAGGATGCTTTTTATTTCCAAGTATTTTCCTCCCGCTAAGATCATCTACCTTTGGAAAGATATAATGAATTTTAAGCAATTTGATCATGAACATGTTGCACAATCACGGCAGAGGATAAAGTTAATGATAAGAAATTTCCCTACTCATGGTTTAAGTTTATGGATGATCATACAAACTTTTTATGTTGGATTGAATTTCACACCTAGAAATCTTTTAGATTCTACCGCGAGTGGTACTTTTATGGAAATCACATAAGGAGAAGCTAATAAACTCCTTGATAATATTATGTCAAATTACTCTTAATGGCACACCGAAAGATATTCTACTAGTAAAAAAGTGCATGTTATTGAAGAAATTAATACTTTGAGTGGAAAGATGGATGAACTTATGAAATTGATTGCTAGTAAGAGTGCTCCTATTGATCCTAATGATATGCATTTGTATACTTTGATTGAGAATAATAATGAATCTATGGATGTGAATTTTGTTGGTAGGAACAATTTTGGTAATAATGCATATAGAGGTAATTTCAATCCTAGGTCGTTTCCTAGTAATTCCTCTAATAATTATGGTAATTCCTACAACAATTCTTATGTAAATTATAATAAGATACCCTCTAATCTTGAGAATAATATTAAATATTTTATTAACTCCTAAAAGATTTTCAATGCTATGGTGGAAGAAAAATTGCTTAAGATTGATGATTTTCAATGCGATAAAATTTCTCATGAGATTGACTCTTTTAAGATGAGATATATGCCACCCAAGCTTGATATTAATAATTCTCTGAAAGCTATCCAAATTTATATTAATGAAAGTAGGGAGAGAACCGCTAGGATGTGTGCTAAGAGAGAATGGCTAGAAAAAGTATGTTCTTCTAGTTTTTGCGGTAATCATGATGAAGATCTTAAAGTGATTGGTGTGACTCCTATTGAATCTTTGTTTGCTAATACAAAACTTGATAAATAAGTGACTGGAGATTATTCAACTTTAGCTAGAAGGTGTCCCAATAATTTGGAGGGTGAAGATCTTAATGAAAAAAATGATAAAGGTGGGTTTGGTGAGGTCAAAACTTTAACTAGTGATGAGCCCACTCTTTTGGATTTCAAGGACTTTAATTATGATAGTTGTTCTTTGATTGATTGTACTTACTTTTTACAATCTATGCTTAGTTCACCTCATGCTTATAGTCAAAATAAAGCTTTTACTAAACATATCATTGATGCTATGATGAAACCGTTTGAAGAAAAACTTGACTTGGAAGTTTCAATCCCTAGAAAGCTTTATGATGAATGGGAACCTACTATTAAGATTAAGATTAAATATTATGAGTGCAATGCTCCGTGTGATTTGGGTGCTAGCGTTTCCACTATTCCCAAACTTTATGTGATCTGCTAGGGTTTGATACGTCTCCAACGTATCTATAATTTTTTATTGTTCTATGCTATTATATTATCTGTTTTGGATGTTTTATATGCATTAGTAGGCTATTTTATATTTTTTTTTGGACTAACTTATTAACCCAGCGCACAGTGCCAATTTCTTTTTTTTTTCTTGTTTTTGAGTTTCGCAGAAAAGGAATACCAAACGGAGTCCAAACGGAATAAAACTTTGCGATGATTTTTCTTCGAACAAAAGACACTTGAAGGACTTGGAGTCCAAGCCAGAGGAGCCACGAGGCGGTGACAAGGGTGGAGGGCGTGCCCCCTACCTTGTGGCCCCCCTCGGGCTCTCCTGACCTACCTCTTCGTCCTATACATTCACATATATTCCAAAACCCTCAGGGGGAGCCACGAAAACACTTTTCCGCCGCCACAATCTTCTATACCCATGAGATCTCATCTTGGGACCTTCTCTAGCAATCTGCTGGAGGGGGATTTGATCATGGAGGGCTTCTACATCAACCCTATTGCCCTTCCGATGACGCGTGAGTAGTTTACTGCAGAACTACGAGTCCATAGCTAGTATCTAGATGGCTTCTTCTCTCTCTTTGATTCTCAATACCATGTTCTCCTCGATGTTCCTGGAGATCTATCCGATGTAATCTTCTTTTGCAGTGTGTTTGTCGAGATCCGATGAATTGTGGATTTATGATCAGATTATCTATGAATATTATTTGAATTTTATCTGAATGCTTATATGCATGATTTGATATCTTTGTATTTCTCTTCGAATTACTGGTTTGGTTTGGCCAACTAGATTGGTATTTCTTGCAATGGGAGAGGTGCTTAGTTTTGGGTTCAATCTTGCGGTGTCCTCACCCAGTGACAAAGTAGGGGTAGCGAGGCACGTATTTGTATTGTTGCCATCAAGGATAAAAAGGTGGGGTTTTCATCATATTGCTTGAGTTTATCCCTCTACATCATGTCATCTTACTTAAGGCATTACTCCGTTCTTTATGAACTTAATACTCTAGATGCATGCTGGATAGAGGTCAATCTATGCAGTAATAGTAGTAGATGTGGGCAGTATTCAGTCTACTTGACACGGACGTGATGCCTATATGCATAATCATTGCCTTGGATATAGTCATAACTTTTCGCTTTTCTATCAATTGCTCGACAGTAGTTTGTTCACCCACCGTGTTATTTGCCTTCATGAGAGAAGCCTCTAGTGAAACCTATGGCCCCTAGGTCTATTTTCTATCATATTTGTTTTTGATCTAATATTTTGCAATCTTTTATTTTCTGATCTATAAACCAAAAACCCAAAAATATTTAGTTATCTTTTATTTAGTTTTATCTATCTCTATCAGATCTCACCTTTGCAATTGACCGTGAAGGGATTGGCAACCGCTTTATCATGCTGGGTGTAAGTGTTTGATTGTTTGTGCAGGTGCATAGATTGCGGACTTACTTGTACCTCCTACCAGATTGATACCTTGGTTCTCTAACTGAGGGGAATACTTATCTCTACTTTGTTGCATCACCCTTTTCTCTTCAAGGGAAAAACCAACGCAAGCTCAAGAAGTAGTAGGAAGAATTTCTAACACCATTGCCGGGGAGGTCTACATCAAGCCTACCAAGTACCCATCATAAACTCTCATCTCTTGCAATACATTATTTGCCATTTGCCTCTCATTTTCCTCTCCCCCACATCTAAAACAATTTTCGGAAAAACACAGAATGATTTGCCTTTTTATTGGCCCTTCTCCTGTTCGTCTTTTCGTTTGCTTTTTGGTTGCTCGTGTGTTAGATTGCTTGATTTTTCATGATTAATCAAGAGAATACCAGGTTGTCTGACTTTTCCAATACAAATAACAATGATTTTACTAGTACTCCGATTGCTCCCGCCACTAGCATGGAATCTTATGAAATTAATGTCGCTTTGTTGAATCTTGTTATGAAAGAACAATTTTCCGGCCTTCCTAGTGAAGATGCCACCTCCCATCTAAATACTTACATTGAGTTGCGTGATATGCAAAAGAAGTAAGATGTGGATAATGATATTGTCAAATTGAAGTTGTT
This sequence comes from Triticum dicoccoides, assembly GCF_002162155.2. Taxonomy (NCBI): domain Eukaryota; kingdom Viridiplantae; phylum Streptophyta; class Magnoliopsida; order Poales; family Poaceae; genus Triticum; species Triticum dicoccoides. The sequence goes on along the minus strand of NC_041390.1, from coordinate 330,437,474 downwards.
TTCGTTCTCACTTTGAGATAGAGCTAAAACTAGGTTTTCATGTTTTCCTAAAAATAGCATTGATTCATGGAACAAGTGTAAAGGTGCTTTTATTTCCAAGTATTTTCCTCCCGCTAAGATCATCTCCCTTAGGAACGATATTATGAATTTTAAGCAACTTGATCATGAACATGTTGCACAATCATGGGAGAGGATGAAATTGATGATAAGAAATTGCCCTACGCATGGTTTGAGTTTATGGATGATTATACCGAAATTTTATGCCAGATTGAATTTTGCTTCTAGAAATCTTTTTGATTCGACCGGGAGATACATTCATGGAAATCACATTAGTAGAAGCTACTAAACTCTTACACAATATTATGGCTAATTATTCTCAATGGCACACCGAAAAATCCTCTACTAGTAAAAAAAGTGCATGTGATTGAAGAAATTAATGTTTTGAGTGGAAGATGGATGAGCTTATGAAAGTGTTTGCTAGTAAGAGTGATCCTATTGATCCTAATGTTATTCCTTTGTATACTTTGATTGAGAATAATAATGAATCTATGGATGTGAATTTTTTTGGTAGGAACAATTTTGGTAATAATGCGTATAGAGGTAATTTCAAACCTAGACCTTTTCCTAGTAATTCCTCTAATAAATGTGGTAATTCCCACAACAATTCTTATGGAAATTATAATAAGATGCCCTCTGATCTTGAGAACAATATTAAAGAATTTATTAGTTCTCAAAAGAATTTCAATGCTTTGGTTGAAGAAAAATTGCTTAAGATTGATGATTTAGCTAGGAACGTGGATAGAATTTCTCTTGAGATTGATGCTTTGAAAATTAGATCTATTCCACTCAAGCATGATATTAATGAGTCTCTGAAATCTATGATAATTTCTATTGATTAATGTAAAGGAAGAACCACTAGGATGCGTGCTAAGCGAGATTGGTTTGTAAAAGCATGTTCTTCGATTTCTTGTGAAAATAATGATGAAGATCTTACAGTGATTGATGTGACTCCTATTGAATCTTTGTTTTATAATATAAATCTTGATAAATATGGGACTGTACATGAGTCAACTTTAGCTAGAAGGCGCCCCAGTGATTCGGAGTTTATAGGGCTTGATGCAAAAATTGATAAAAGTGGGGTTGGAGAGGTCAAAACTTTGCAATGAACCCACTCTTTTGGATTGCAAAGATTTTAATTATGATAATTGTTCTTTGATAGATTTTATTTCCTTATTGCAATCCATGTTGGATTCTTCTCATGCTTATAATCAAAATAAAGCTTTTACTAAACACATTGTTGATGCTATGATGAAATCTTTTGAAGAAAAACTTGAGTTGGAAGTTTCTATCCCTAGAAAGCTTTATGATGAGTGGGAACCTACCATTAAGATTAAAATTAAAGATTATGAGTGCCATGATTTGTGTGATTTGGGTGCTAGCGTTTCCACTATCCCGAAAACTTTATGTGATGTGCTTGGTTTCCGTGAATTTGGTGATTGTTCTTTAAATTTGCATCTTGCAGATTCCACTATTAAGAAACCAATGGGAAGGATTAATGATGTTATCATTGTTGCAAATAGGATTTATGTGCCTGTAGATTTCATTGTTCTTGATATAGATTGCAATCCTACATGTCCTATTATTCCTGGTAGACCTTTCCTTAGAACGATTGGTGCAATATTGATATGAAAGAAAAAAACATAAGATTTGAATTTCCGTTAAGGAAGGGCATGGAACACTTTCCTAGAAAGAAAATTAAGTTGCCATATGAATCTATTATGAGAGCTACTTATGGATTGCATACCAAAGATGACAATACCTAGATCCATTGCATTATGCCTAGCTAGGGGCGTTAAACAATAGCGCTTGTTGGGAGCCAACCCAATTTTATTTTCATTCTTACTTTTTTGGTCCTGTTTTTCAATAAATTTTTTATCTTGCCTATGGTTAGATGTGTTTTATGTTTTAATTAGTTTTTGTGCCAAGTAAGACCTTTGGGATGGCTTACGGTGATAGTTGATTTGATCTTGCTGAAAAACAGAAACTCTTGCGCCCAGAAAAAATAATTTTCTTTTTAATAGAAGCGTGATAAAATACTGATTCTTTTTGAAGAAGATTCATATACAAATTGTATCCATTTTCTATTTTTTCAGAATTTTTGGAGTCACATAAGTATTCGAGATTTACAGATTGCTACAGACTGTTATGGTTTTCACAGATTCAGTTTTCTATGTGTTGTTTGCTTATTTTGATGAATCTATGGGTAGTATCAGGGGGTATGAACCATGGAGAAGTTGGAATAAAGTAGATATGACAACAATATAAATAAATAATGAGTTCACAACAGTACCAACAGTGGTGAATTATTTTCTTATACTAACGGATCTCATGAGTTTTCTGTTGAGTTTTGTGTTGTGAAATTTTCAAGTTTTGGGTAAAGATTTGATGGACTATGGAATAAGGAGTGGCAAGAGCCTAAGCTTGGGGATGCCCAAGGCACCCCAAGGTAATATTCAAGGAAAACCAAGAGCCTAAGCTTGGGGATGCCCCAGAAGTGATCCCCTCTTTCGTCTTCGTCTTCGTCTATCGGTAAATTTACTTGAGGCTATATTTTTATTCACCACATGATATGTGTTCTGCTTGGAGCATCTTATATGATATGAGTCTTTGCTTTTTAGTTTTCCACAATCATCCTTGCTGTACACACATTTTGAGAGGGACATGCATGAATCGTGATTTATTAGGATACTCTATGTGCTTCACTTATATCTTGAGTTAGGCACTTTTGCTCTAGTGCTTCACTTATATCTTTTTAGAGCACAGCGGTGGCTTTATTTTATAGAAATTGTTGAACTCTCTTACTTCACTTATATTATTTTGAGAGTCTCTCTAAACATCATGGTAATTTTCTTTGGTTATGAATTTAGTCGTAATATGATGGGCATCCAAGAGGGATATAATAAAAACTTTCATATAAAGTGCATTGAATACTATGAGAAGTTTGATTCTTCATGCTTGTTTTGAGATATAAGGATGGTGATATTAGAGTCATGCTAGTGAGCAATTGTGGATTGGTAGAAATACTTGTGTTAAAGTTTGTGATTCCCGTAGCATGCACGTATGGTGAACCGTTATGTGATGAAGTCGGAGCATGCTTTATTTATCGATTGTCTTCCTTATGAGTGGCGGTCGGGGATGAGCGATGGTCTTTTCCTACCAATCTATCCCCCTAGGAGCATGCGTCTATTATTTTGTTTTGATAACTAATAAATTTTTGCAATAAGTATGTGAGTTCTTTATGACTAATGTTGAGTCCATGGATTATACGCACACTCACCCTTCCTCCATTGCTAGCCTCTCTAGTACCGTGCAAATTTTTTCGGTGCATTAAACCCACCATCACCTTCCTTAAAACAGCCACCATACCTACCTATTATGGCATTTCCATATCCATTCCGAGATATATTTCCATGCAACTTCCACCGTTCCATTTATTATGACATGCTTCATCATTGTCATATTGCTTTGCATGATCATGTAGTTGGCATCGTATTTGTGGCAATGCCAGCCTTTCATATTTTTTATACATGTAACTCTTGATTCATTGCACATCCCGGTACACCGCCGGAGGCATTCATATAGAGTCATATTTTTGTTCTAGAATTGAGTTGTAAGTAAATAAAAGTGTGATGATCATCATTATTAGAGCATTGTCCCATGTGAGGAAAGGATGAAGGAAGCTATGATTCCCTGGCAAGTTGGGATGAGTCTCTGGACTTTACAAAAAATAAAAGAGGCCAAAGAAGCCCACAAAAATAAAAGAGGCCAAATAAGCCCACCAAAAAAGGAGAGAAAAGAGAGAAGGGGCAATGTTACTATCCTTTTTCCACACTTGTGCTTCAAAGTAGCACCATGATCTTCATGATAGAGAGTCTCCTATGTTGTCACTTCCATATACTAGTGGGAAATTTTCATTATATAACTTGGCTTGTATATTCCAATGATGGGCTTCCTCAAATTGCCCTAAGTCTTCGTGAGCAAGCAAGTTGGATGCACATCCACTTAGTTTCTTTTTGATCTTTCATACACTTGTAGCTCTAGTGGATCCGTTGCATGGCAATCCCTACTCACTGACATTTATATCTATTGATGGGTCAAGCGGCTTGAAGCTACGTCGGTATTTCCCCAAAGAGGAAGGGATGATGCAGCACAACAATGGTAGGTATTTCCCTCAGATGTGAAACCAAGGTTATCGAACTAGTAGGAGAACCAAGCAACACAACGTAAACAACACCTGCACATAGATAACAAAACCTCGCAACCCGACGTGTTAAAGGGGTTGTCAATCCCTTCCGGGTACGGCACCTCAAGATAGGCAAACGGACGTGAGATACAATGTAGTAGATTGATAGATCGAACGCCAAATAAAATAAATAAGAATAAATTGCAGCAAGGTATTTTTGTGTTTTTAGTTTAATAGATCTGAAAATAAAAGCAAAGGAAAATAGACCGCAAAGGCAAATAATATGAGAAAGAGACTCGAGGGCCGTAGGTTTCACTAGTGGTTTCTCTCGAGAAAAATAGCAAATGGTGGGTGAACAAATTACTGTTGGGCAATTGATAGAACTTCAAATAATCATGACGATATCCAGGCAATGATCATTACATAGGCATCACCTCCAAGATTAGTAGACCGACTCCTACCTACATCTCCTACTCCACACATCAACCGCTATCCAGCATGCATCTAGTGTATTAAGTTCATGGAGAACGGGGTAATGCAATAAGAATGATGACATGATGTAGACAAGATCTATCTATGTAGAGATAGACCCCATCGTTTTATCCTTAGTAGCAACGATACATACGTGTCGGTTCCCCTTCTGTCACTGGGATCAAGCACCGTAAGATCGAACCCACTACAAAGCACGTCTTCCCATTGCAAGATAAATAGATCAAGTTGGCAAAAAAACCAAATATCAGAGAAGAAATACGAGGCTATAAGTAATCATGCATAAAAGACATCAAAGAAACTCAAATACTTTCATCGATATAAAAAGATAGATCTGATCATAAACTCAAAGTTCATCGATCCCAATAAACACACCACAAAAGAGTTACATCATATGGATCTCCAAGAGACCATTGTATTGACAATTCAGAGAGAGAGAGAGAGAGGAAGCCATCTAGCTACTAACTACGGACCCGAAGGTCTACAAAGAACTACTCACGCATCATCGGAGAAGCACCAATGGTAGTGGTGAACCCCATCCGAGATGGTGTCAAGATTGGGTCTGGTGGTTCTGGACTCTGCGGCGGCTGGATGAATATTTTGTCGACTCCCCTAGGCTTTTGGGAATATTGGGGTATTTATAGAGCAAAGAGGCGGTCCGGGGGGCACCCGAGGTGGGCACAACCCACCAGGGCACCTGGGCCTCCTGGCGCGCCCTGGTGGGTTGTGCTCTCCTCGGAGC
>NC_041390.1:330348355-330431585 GCF_002162155.2 Triticum dicoccoides | reverse complement strand
CAGGGCCCATTAGGTGTCTTGTGGTCCATAAAAATCTTCGTAAAGTTTTGTGGCATTTGGACTCCGGCTGGTGTTGATTTTCTGCGATGTAAAAAACATGCAAAGAACATCAACTGGCACTTGGCACTATGTTAATAGGTTAGTACCAAAAAATGATACAAAATGATTATAAAACATCCAAGATTTATAATATAACAACATGGAACAATCAAAAATTATAGATACGTTGGAGACGTATCAGCATCCCCAAGCTTAACTCCTACTCGCCCTCGAGTAGGTAAGTGATAAAAACAGAATTTTTGATGTGGAATGTTGCCTATCATGTCATATCATATTTCTTTTCATTATAGCATGCACATTTGGACTTTTATATTGTTCAAAGCAATGGTCTAGTTTTGACATGATAATTTACATACTCAAGCATATCAACAAGCAACCATGTCTTTCAAAATATCAACGCTAAAATAAGTTATCCCTAGCCCATCATGCTCAATCATTGATCCATTCATGAAACACACTCGCGTATTAGCTACACCCAATACTCAAGTACGATCATATTGCCTCCTAGTTGGTGCTTTTATAAGAGAAGATGGAGACTCAAATAAAAATAAAAATTGCATAAAGTAAAAGAAAGGCCTTTCACAGAGGGAAGTAGGGATTTGTAGAGGTGCCAGAGCTCAAAGAGAAAAACTTAAAGATAAAAACATTCTGGGAGGTGTATCCTTCCCACCAACGAAAACGACTTAGAGTTCCCAACACTTTCCATGCTAGATATATCATAGGCGGTTCCCAAACAGAAAATAAAATTTATTCCTTTTTCCACCATATTTTCACTTTCCATGGCTAACCATATCCACGGGTGCCTTCCATACCAACACTTTCCAAGGAATTTATTATTTGACAACATAAAGTAAATTCATTTTTCATTTCGTCACTGGGCATCCCTAATACCTTTGCCTTACTCTCATGCAATGACAAGTGAATAAACACTCATCTTGAGAATAACACATCTACCATGAAAAATATTAGCCATCCCTCACCGCTTCGCGAGCGAAACGAACACACAAAAGAGAAGTTTATTTTGAAAATTAGAGATGGCACATGCAAATTTTCTTAGAATGGCAAAAGAATACCGCATATAGGTAGATATAGTGGACTCATGTGGCAAAATTGGTTTAAAGGTTTTTGGATGCACAAGTAGAGATCATACTTTGTGCAAAATGAAGGCTAGCAAACGATTGAGAAGCGACCAACCAAGAAACGAATAATCTCATAAGCAAGCATTAAGCATGATTAACATCGAATAATGCACCACAAGTAGGATATAATTTCATTGCATAATTATTGACTTTCATGTGTGCATCGGGAATCACAAACCTTAACACCAATATTCTTACTAAAGCATAATTACTCATCAACATAACTCACATATCACATCATCATATCTCAAAACTATACTAAGAATCAAGTTTATTTTGTCCAATGATCGTCATGAAAGTTTTTATTATATCCTTCTTGGATATCTATCACTTTGGAACTAATTTTCATGTGTTGCTTTTGACAAGCTCAAACCAATATAAGTGAAGATCATGACCATATTTTTTCTTTCTCTCAAATTAATTTAAGTGAAGCAAGAGAGAATTTCTTTAAAAAAATTAATAACTCTCAAATAAATCTAAGTGAAGAAATAGAGCATTTCTTCAAAAATACTAAGGCACACCGTGCTCAAAAAGATATAAGTGAAGCACTAGAGCAAGTCCATAGCTCATAAAAAATTTAAGTGAAGTATAGAGAGCAATTCTAACAAGTCATGGCATAACTTTGGCTCTCTCAAATAGGTGTGTCTAGCAAGGGATCAAGACTTAAAACACAAAATAAAACAAGCAAGGACTCATATCATACAAGATGCTCCAAGCAAAACACATAATATGTGATGAATAAAAATATTGCTTCGAGTAAAATACCGATCGTCGTTAGAAGAAAGAGGGGATGCCACTCGGGGTCATCCCCAAGCTGAGTTGTTTGCTCATTTTTTGATGATAGCTTGGGATGCCGGGGCATCCCCAAGCTTAGGCTCTTCTTACTCCTTATTATTTCATCCATCATAAGATAACCCAAAACTTGTAAACTTCAATCACACAAAACTCAACAAAACCTTCATGAGGTCGGTTAGTAAAAGAAAGCAAATTACTACTATAAGTATTGTACCAAACAAATTCATATTTTGTTTTTGCATTATATCTACTGTATTCCAACTTTTCTATGGCAAAACTCATCAAAGAAAACCATAGAGCCATCAAAATAAGCACACAACGCAAAGAAAACAGAATCTGTCAAAACAGAACAGTCTATAGCAATCTGACTATTTAGAAAACTTCTGGAACTCCAAAAATTCTGAAAATAGGAAGACCTGAGAAATTTGTATATTAATCTACTGCAAGAAGAATTGGCATTTTACCACGCTCTAGTAAAAAATGAGAATTGTTTTCGCGAGCACAAAAGTTTCTGTTTTTCAGCAAGATCAAACAACTATCACTCAAGAAGATCCTATAGGTTCTACTTGGCACAAACACTAATTAAAATGGAAAAAACACAATCATAACAGTAGCATAATTGTGTTAACACTCAAGAACAGAAAGCAAAAGGTAGAAATAAATTTTATTCATTGGGTTGCCTCCCAACAAGCGCTATAGTTTTATGGCCTTAGCTAGGCATAAAGCAAGGATCTAAGTTTTGTCATCTTTCTTCATTATTTTCTTAGAGGTATTTTCATCATGGGGTTTTGTAAACACAACATAAAACATATTATCCATAGAAACCTTAGCATTCCTAAGTTGGTTTTCATCATACCCCCTTTGATTTCCCGCAACAATCCAGGAGTGATGCTGATTAACATTATTAAAAACTTGTTGCATTATATCTAAAACGGGGACTTCCTTTTTAAGACTTTCATCAAAGATTTTATTATCCCCAAGCAAATGTCTTAAAGCATAGTCACTATTGTAAATAATTTCATCTATCGCCGTTTTTTCACGATTCAAACCATAAAAATCAAAGATTTCCCTAGCTTCCCGTATTATGTAGACAAACTCATTCATAAGAACGAGAGTGGCCAACTCTTTAGCCCTATGATTCTTTATAACGGGAAGCTCAAAAAACAATCTTTGTAAAGTAGGATGGGTATGAACAAATTTACTTTCAAGTTTCAGAACTAGTGCTGAAATAGCATCCGCATAAGATCTAGTAGTTTTAAATATAGGAGCATCATCAAGACTCAAATTTCCCATACAACTGAAAAATTCTTGGATACATTCTTTTTGTGACGCCCGGATAATTAAGCTACAATAATCCTCAGTTAATGATGCCATGTCACCACTGTTACTCTTGCTAAACCTCACTTGTTTCAAACACAGGTCAAATTCAAATTCCGAAAACAAGTCAAATTCTTATTTCTTCAAACTGTCAAGTAAAAATGTTCGATGGGTTGAAAATATTCACTAACTAATTGTCATGAATGGTTCAAAATCATTTGAGATATTTAATTTCCCTTGGAAATTAAAACAGTTCCAAATCAGCTTTTTCTTATACTTTTCCATTTGTGAAAAATCCAAATCAATTCAAACTCCTCCCAAACTTTTTGTGGTAGTGCCAATTATTGTAATGTATTTATGTGGCCAAGTTCCACATTTTTACAAAGACCAATTGGCAGCTCAAAATATCGCAAACATATTCTGCAACAGAGTAAAAATTATAAAAAGGGCCTAACTACTATGTGCTAATGGGCTCTAGTGCCATTATGCAATTTGGCCCGTCTAACAACATTGGCCCAGCCCACACCTCATCCCCAACCTCGCTACAGGAGGCGGGGGGATCGTGGCGGCCATCCCATGGCGCCCCTGGTCCGTGGCGGCCATCCCCGCTCCCTCCCTGTGGTTAAGAGGACGCCCTCGTCCTCCTCCCTCCCTTGCCGAACCCTAGCGCACCCCTTCCCTTTCCCCTCGCCAGATCCGCTCATTCTCGAACGCCTCCGTCGCCGCTGTTGCCGTCGACCTCGCGGCCACCGTCGCCCCCACGCCGAGCTGGGATGTCCCGCGGATCCGCCATCGTCTGCTTCCTCCTCCTCGTGCACGGAATCAAGCTAGGCCGGCCCCGAGCTCCGCCATCGACCTCGCCTTCAACTCGGACCCGACGCCGTTCGTCTTTGATTCCGGCGTCGTCGAGCCCACTTAGCACCTCTACAGGCTCGCAGTGAGCTTCTCCTCCGATTCCCCCTATTTTTCCCCTTTGAATCCATCATCGTAGACGCCGTCCCACGCGCGCGGCCGCTCACCATGGCCGGAACTCGTCCGCGTATGCTTGCTCATGTGCTCCTGCTGCTCGTGGTTGTGCTTCTATTGCTATTACCGTGTAGCTGCTGCCAGGTACTGCCGCTTGCCGCCGCCGCCGCCGGCTGCTCGCCGTGCAGCCGTCCTCCTAGCCCCGCCGTGGCCGGCGCCTGTTCACACGCCCCCGCTCGCCGCTGTGTGCTGCCGGCTGCTGCTGCGTCCGTGCGCCGTGCGCGCCTGGAACCTTTTGCTAATGCTGCTTGCTGCCGCTGCTGCCCACCTCCGCTGGCACCAGGACCGTTTCGTGCGTGCGCGCCTTTGCCCGCGAGCTTGCTGCTACTGCTCTTCGCTGCTGCGTTGCTGCTGCCCTACGCTACCACTGTTCGTTGCTTACCTGCTGCTATACACTGAAGCTAGCCATGGCCAAGTGCCTCAGTGTGGCGTGTGTGTGCGTGAGTTATGTGTGTGCGCCGTGTGTGTGCGTGAGTTGTGTGTATGGCTGGCTTTTGCCACAGCCATGTGTGGCCGGCCCTTTGCTAGCTTAGGAACCAATCCCTAGTTAAAACAAGCCTTTTTGTTAGACTAATTTATATTAGGCTTAGTTTTAGTTGGGCCTATGACAGCGGGGCCCCACGCCCCTTTTTCTAAGAAAATATAATTAAAAAAATAATTACTTAAATAATTAATTGGTAATTGATTAATTTAATGAATCCTGTTAATTAACCTAACTTAATTAGTCTGATTAGTTAGCTAATTAACTGTTAACTAATTAAATAGACAATGACAATTGGGCCTTGCTGCCCCTTTGACCAGTCAACCCGGTTAGAGTTGACTGTTGACCCTGCCGATGTCATGATGACATCATGCTGATGCAATAACTATATTTTAGTTTTTAAAATAATTACAGAAATTGTTTTAAACTTCGAAAATTCATATAAAATAACCCGTAACTCATATGAAAAAGTTTTATACATGAAAGTTGCTCAGAACGGCGAGACGAATCCGGATACGTAGCCCGTTCGTCTGCCACGGATTCCTAGCATAGCGAACACGCAACTTTCCCCCTCCGGTTCATCTGTCCGAAAACGCGAAACACCGGTAATACTTTCCCGGATGTCTTCCCCCTTCACCGGTACCACCTCATACCGCGTTAGGGCACACCTAGCATCACGCTTTGACATGTCATGCATCGTCATGCATTTGTTTGTACTATATTTATTGTTTCTTCCCCCTCTTCTCTCGCTAGACACCGAGACCGACGTCGCTGCTACCCAGTACGACTACGGTGTTGACGACCCCTCTCTCTTGCCAGAGCAACCAGGCAAGCCCCCCCCTTTGATCACCAGATATCGCCTACTCTTCTCTCTACTTCTTGCATTAGAGTAGTGGAGCATGTTACTGCTTTTCGTTATCCTATCCTGATGCATAGCCTGTCCTTGCTACTACTGTTATTACCTTTACCTGCAATCCTAAATGCTTAGTATAGAATGCTAGTGTTCCATCAGTGGCCCTACACTCTTGTCCGTCTGCCATGCTATACTACTGGGTCGTGATCACTCGGGAGGTGATCACGGGCATATGACATATACTTATACTGTTACATTACTTATGATATTGTTCGGAGATGGGGGCTGAAGGGGCAGGTGGCTCCATCCCGGTAGAGGTGGGCCTGGGTTCCCGACGGCCCCCAATTGTTACTTTGAGGCGGAGCGACAGGGCCGGTTGAGACCACTAGGAGAGAGGTGGGCCTGGCCCTGGTCGGCGTTCGCGGATACTTAACACGCTTAACGAGATCTTGGTATTTGATCTGAGTCTAGCTACTGGCCTATACGCACTAACCATCTACGCGGGGACAGTTATGGGCACTCGACGTCGTGGTATCAGCCGAAGCCTTCGGACGTCAGCGACTGAGTGGCGCGCGCCGGATTGGACCGTAAGCCTGCTCTTGTATTAAGGGGGCTAGTTCTGCTTCCGGCCGCGTTCGTAACGTGCAGGTGTGCAAAGGGCGATGGGCCCAGACCCCTGCGTCATAGGATTTAGACCGGCGTGCTGACCTCTCTGTTGTGTCTAGGTAGGGCTGGGACGTGTTGATCTTCCGAGGCCGGGCATATGACCCAGAAAAGTGTGTCCGGCCAAATGGGATCGAGCGTGTTGGGTTATGTGGTGCACCCCTGCAGGGAAGTTAATCTATTCGAATAGCCGTGATCTTCGGTAACAGGACGACTAGGAGTTGTACCTTGACCTTATGACAACTAGAACCGGATACTTAATAAAACACACCCTTCCAAGTGCCAGATACAACCCGGTGGTCGCTCTCTAACAGGGCGAGGAGGGGAGGATCGCCGGGTAGGGTTATGCTATGCGATGCTACTTGGAGGACTTCAGTCTACTCTCTTCTACATGCTGCAAGACGGAGGCTGCTAGAAGCGTAGTCTTCGACATGATTAGCTATCCCCCTCTTATTCTGACATTCTGCAGTTCAGTCCACCGATATGGCCTTTACACATATACCCATGCATATGTAGTGTAGCTCTTTGCTTGCGAGTACTTTGGATGAGTACTCACGGTTGCTTCTTCTTCTTTTCCCTCTATCCCTTCTACCTGGTTGTCGCAACCAGATGTTGGAGCCCAGGATCCAGACGCCACCGTCGACGACGACTCCTACTACACCGGAGGTGCCTACTACTACGTGCTGCCCGCTGACGACGACCAGGAGTAGTTAGGAGGATCCCAGGCAGGAGGCATGCGCCTCTTTCGATCTGTATCCCAGTTTGTGCTAGCCCTCTTAAGGCAGACTTGTTTAACTTATGTCTGTACTCAGATATTGTTGCTTCCGCTGACTCGTCTATGATCGAGCTCTTGTATTCGAGCCTTCGAGGCCCCTGGCTTGTATTATGAAGTTTGTATGACTTATTTTTATTTGTAGAGTTGTGTTGTGATATCTTCCCGTGAGTCCCTGATCTTGATCGTACACGTTTGCGTGTATGATTAGTGTATGATTGAATTGGGGGCGTCACACTTTTCCCATAACATTCCCTTGCCCCCAAGATAAAAGTTTTAGCATCCAGATTGCCCGTACGGCCAACCTTAGGAGTTAGGCTATCATCTGTTGGTGCCATACCGAAATCACTCATGATTGAAAGCAAAGGATAGATCTGACGAGAAAATGGCGAACGAAAAAGAGAGGCGAATAAAATGGCAAATTTTTGTGAAGTGGGGGAGAGGAAATCGAGAGGCAAATGGCTAATAATGTAAATTGCGAGGAGATGAGGTTTTTGATTAGGAACCTGGTATATGTTGAAGATCCTCCCCGGCAACGGCGCCAGAAATTCCTTTTGATGCGGCTTGAAGCTACGTCGGTATTTCCCCAAAGAGACAGGGATGATGCAGCACAGCAGCGGTAGGTATTTCCCTCAGATGTGAAACCAAGGTTATCGAACCAAGCAACACAACGTAAACAACACCTGCACATAGTTAACAAATCCTCGCAACTCGGCGTGTTAAAGGGGTTGTTAATCCCTTCCGGGTATGACGCCTCAAGATAGGCAAACAGACATGAGATAAATTGTAGTAGATTGATAGATCGAACACCAAATAAAATAAATAAGAATAAATTGCAGCAAGGTATTTTTTGTTTTTAGTTTAATAGATCTGAAAATAAAAGCAAAGGAAAATAGATTGCAAAGGCAAATAATATGAGAAAGAGACCCGGGGGTCGTAGGTTTCACTAGTGGCTTCTCTCGAGAAAAATAGCAAACGGTGGGTGAACAAGTTACCGTTGGGCAATTGATAGAACTTCAAATAATCATGACGATATCCAGGTAATGATCATTACATAGGCATCACGTCCAAGATTATTAGACCCACTCCTGCCTGCATCTACTACTATTACTCCACACATCGACCGCTATCCAGCATGCATCTAGTGTATTAAGTTCATGGAGAAACGGAGTAATGCAATAAGAACGATGGCATGATGTAGACAAGATCTATCTATGTAGAGATAGACCCCATCATTTTATCCTTAGTAGCAACGATACATACGTGTCGGTTCCTCTTCTGTCACTGGGATCAAGCACTGTAAGATCGAACCCACTAGAAAGCACCTCTTCCCATTGCAAGATAAATAGATCAAGTTGGCCAAACAAAACCCAAATATCGGAGAAGAAATACGAGGCTATAAGTAATCATGCATAAAACAGATCAAAGAAACTCAAATACTTACATGGATATAAAAAGATAGATCTGATCATAAACTCAAAGTTCATCGATCCCAACAAACACACCGCAAGAGAGTTACATCATATGGATCTCCAAGAGACCATTGTATTGAGAATTCAGAGAGAGAGAGAGAGGAAGCCATCTAGCTACTAACTACGGACCCAAAGGTCTACAAAGAACTACTCACGCATCATCGGAGAGGCACCAATGGAGGTGGTGAACCCCATCCGAGATGGTGTCTAGATTGGATCAGGTGGTTCTGGACTCTGCGGTGGCTGGATGAATATTTCATCGACTCCCCTAGGGTTTTGGGAATATTGGGGTATTTATAGAGCAAAGAGCCGGTCCGGGGGCACCCGAGGTGGGCACAACCCACCAGGGCGCGCCTGGGCCTCCTGGCGCGCCCTGGTGGGTTGTGCTCTCCTTGGAGCACCCCCAGGCACAGCTAGGACCCATTAGGTGTCCTCTGATCCATATAAAACCTTCGTAAAGTTTCGTGGAATTTGGAGTCCGTTTGGTATTGATTTTCTGTGATGTAAAAAACATGGAAAAAATAGCAACTGGCACTTAGCACTATGTGAATAGGTTAGTACCAAAAAATGATATAAAATGGCAATAAAATGATTACAAAAAAACCAAGATTGATAATATAATAGCATGGAACAAAAAAATGTATATACGTTGGAGACGTATCAATGGGCATCTCCATAACCCATTGATACGCCTAGTTGATGTGAGACTATCTCTTTCTTTTTGTCTTCTCCACAACCACCATATTCTATTTCACCTATAGTGCTATATCCATGGCTCACGCTCATGTATTGTGTGAAAGTTGAAAAAGTTTGAGAACACCAAAATTAAGAAACAATTGCTTGGCTTGTCATCGGGGTTGTGCATGATTTAATACTTTGTGTGATGAAGATGGAGCATAGCCACACTATATGATTTTGTAGGGATAACTTTCTTTGGCCATCTTATTTTGAGAAGACATGATTGCTTTGTTAGTATGTGATACTTCTCCATCGTATCTACTTTTCCAAACTGTTTTGCCCTTGTTTTGGACTCTAATTTTCATGATTCGAATGGAACTAACCCGGCCTGACGCTGTTTTCAGCAGAATTGCATGGTGTTATTTTTGTGCACAAATAAAAGTTCTCCGAATGACCTGAAAATTCACGGAGATCATTTTGGAATTAATAAAAAATATTGGCAAAAGAATCAACTGAAGGTGTCCCACACCCTGGCCACAAGGGTGGGGGCGCACCCTCCGTCCTTGTGGCCCCCTGGACCTCCACCGACCTCTAATCCAACTCCATATATTCACGCTCGGGGAGAAAAAAATGAGAGACAAGGATTCATCACGTTTTACGATATGGAGCCACCGCCAAGCCCTAAACTCTCTCAGGAGGGCTGATCTGGAGTCCGTTCGGGGCTCCGGACAGGGGAACCCGTCTCCATTGTCATCATCAACCATCCTCCATCACCAATTTCATGATGCTCCCTGCCGTGCGTGAGTAATTCCATCATAGGCTTGCTGGACGGTGATGGGTTGGATGAGATTTATCATGTAATCGAGTTAGTTTTGTTAGGGTTTGATCCCTAATATCCACTATGTTCTAAGATTGATGTTGCTATGACTTTGCCATGCCTAATGCTTGTCACTAGGGCCCGAGTGCCATAATTTTAGATATGTGCCTATTCTGTTTTCATGAATATATTTGTGTTCTTGGTCCAATATTGCAAGTTATAGTCACCTACTACGTGTTATGATCCGGCAACCCCGAAGTGACAATAGTCGGGACACTTCCCGGTGATGACCGTAGTTTGAGGAGTTCATGTATTCACTAAGTGCTAATGCTTTGGTCCAGTACTCTATTAAAAGGAGGCATCAATATCCCTTAGTTTCTAATAGGACCCCGCTGCCACGGGATGATAGGACAGTTCTTTTCCATAAGAACATATGACTATATTCGGAATACATGCCTACATTATATTGATGAATTAGAGCTAGTTATGTGTCACCCTATGTTATAACTGTTGCATGATGAATGCCATCCGACATAATTATCCATCATTGATCCATTGCCTACGAGTTCTATTCATATTAATCTTTGCTAAGTTACTTTTCCGTTGCCACTGTTACAATTTCTACGAAACTACTACCGTTACTTATGCCACTTTTACCGTTACTCCCATACTACTTTGCTACTAAATATTCTGCTATAGATATTAAGTCTTTTAGGTGTGGTTGAATTGACCACTCAACTACTAATACTTGATAATAATCTTTGGCTCCCCTTGTGTCGAATCAATAAATTTGGGTTGAATACTCTGCCCCCAAATATTGTTGCGATCCCCTATACTTGTGGGTTATCAAGTCCTTTTTCTGGCGCTGTTGCCGTGGAGCAAAGCTCTATTCTCTGAGTCACTTGGGATTTATATTTGTTTATCACTATGAGGAATTTGAAAGACCAAAGAACCAAGATTTTTCCCTCAACCACGAGGGGAGGTAAGGAACTGCCATCTAGCTCTACACTTGATTCTCCTTCTATTTTGAGTAAACTTGCGACACCTACACCTGTTATTGATTCCGATATGTCACATGTTATTGATGATGCCACTTCTGCTATGCATGATGCTTATGATGAAAGTACTTCTCTTCTTAATAGCATTATGCCACTAGGTGAATTTCTTGATGAACAACTTGCTAGGGTTAGAGAGAATGAAATTACTGAAACTGATGATGAAGATTATGATTCTCCCCCTAGACATGGATTGCTTGTTGTACTTGAGGGTTATGTTATGGATGAAGAAACTGCTAGAGACTTCTTTGCTTGCAATGATAGAGAGGATCTTAAGAAACTGTTATCTAAGCTAAAAGAAAAATCTTGAATGCTAGAATGAAATATGACCCCAATTTGGTACTTCACCTATCTTTGTTACTGATAAGGATTATGAATTCTTTGTCGAACCTGAGTTAATTACTTTGGTTGAATCTGATCCTTTCTATGGCTATGAGTCTGAAACAGTTGTGGCACATCTTACTAAATTGAATGATATAGCCACCCTATTTGCTCTTGAGGAAAAATTCGCTATTACTATATTATCAAATTGTTTCCTTCCTCATTAAAGGGTGATGCTAAGTTATGGTTTAATACTCTTGCTCCTGGTTGTGTGCGTAGTCCCCAGGATATGATTTACTACTTCTCTCAAAAATATTTCCCTGCTCATAAGAAACAAGCTGCTTTAAAGGAAATATTTAACTTTGTGCAAATTGAAGAAGAGAGTCTCCCACAAGCTTGGGGGAGGCTTCTGCAATTACTTGATGCTTTTCCTAATCAGCCTCTCAAGAAAAATGAGATACTTTATATCTTTTATAATGGACTAACCGATGCTTCCAGAGACCACCTGGATAGTTGTGCTGGTTGTGTTTTCAGGGAAAGAACTATTGAGCAAGCTGAATTTCTATTGAATAATATATTGAGTAATGATATTGACTGGACACTTCCTGGACCAACTCCTAAGCCAACTCCAAATAAAAGGGGTATTCTATTTCTAAGTCCAGAAGATCTGCAAGAGGCAAAGAAATCTATGAAAGCAAAAGGTATTAAAGCTGAAGATGTTAAAAATTTACCGCCTATTGAAGAAATACATGGTCTTGATAACCCAACATAGGTAGTAGAGGTAAACTCTCTCTGAAGATTTGATGAAGGTGATATTCCTCATAATAAGTCTGCTAGTCAATGCTTGGATGAGTTTGATAATTTTATTGTTACACAAGAAAATTTCAATGCTTATGTTAGTAGACAGTTGAAATGTAATGCTTACATGCTTGACCACTTGGGTGATTTTTTTGTGTAGAACCATTAATGATCTTAAGCTTACTAGTAAACATGCTTCCATGGTTACAACTCAAGTAGAACAAGTACTTAAGGCACATGATGATTTGCTTAATGAGTTGAATAGTAAGAACAATGATAATGTTGTTAGGGTTATGACTAGAGGTGGTAAGATGACCAGGAACCTTTGTATCCTAAGGGCCGTCCTAAGAGAATTGAACAAGATTCTCAGACAATTAATACTGGTGCACCTAGTCCTAGTTATAAAAAGAAGAAGAAAACTAATAGGACTTTGCATGCTTCTAGTGAACCTGTTTTAGACACACCTGAGAATCCCAATGATATTTCTATTTCTAATGCTGAGACACAATCTGGCAATGAACATGAACCTAGTGCTAATGTTAATGATGATATTCATGTTGCTGCTCAACCTAGTAATGATAATGATGTAGAGATTGAAACAGATGTTGATCTTGATAACCCACAATCAAAGAATCAACGTTATATAAGAGAGACTATGTTGCTAGAAAACATGGTAAAGAAAGAGAACCATGGGTTCATAAACCCATGCCCTTTCCTCCTAATCCATCCAAGAAAAAGGATGAAGAGGATTTTGAGCGCTTTGCTGAAATGATTAGACCTATCTTTTTGCATATGAATTTAACTTATATGCTGAAAATGTCTCCTTATGCTAAGTATATGAAAGATATTGTTACTAATAAAAGAAAGATACCAGAAGCTAAAATTTCCACCATGCTTGCTAATTATACTTTTAAGGGTGGAATACCAAAGAAACTAGGAGACCCAAGAGTACCAACTATACCATGCTCCATTAAAGGAAACTATGTTAAAACTGCTTTATGTGATCTTGGAGCCGGTGTTAGTGTTATGTCTTTCTCTTTGTATCGTAGACTTGAATTGAATAAGTTGACACCCACTGAAATTTCTTTGCAAATGGATGATAAATCAAGTGCTATACCTATCGGTATTTATGAGGATGTGCCTGTTGTGGTTGCAAATGTTACTATCTTAACAGACTTTGTTATTATTCATATTCCCGAGGACGATAGTATGTAGATCATCCTTGGTAGACCCTTTTTGAATACTGCAGGGGCTGTTATTGATTGCAACAAAGGCAATGTCACTTTTCATGTTAATGGTAATGAGCATACGGTACACTTTCTGAAGAAACAACCTCAAGTTCATAGTATCAATTCTATCAGAAAAATTTCAACTATTACTATTGAAGGTTTTGAATACCCTCTTCCTACTGTCAAAAAGAAATATGATATTCTTATTGTTGGGGACATGCATATCCCCGGTGAGGTAACCTAGTGTTATTTGAAAATTCTCCGGTTTCATGTCATTCAGAAGAAGTTTGTTAATAAGACTTGATCAACCTTGTTAAAGGATTCCTTTTGATGAGCATGAGATGGATGAATTTAGAAGGCACAACTCTCTCTACCCATCTTTTACTTTCTTTTATTTAGAATAAATAAAGCAAAAATAGTATTTTCTGTCTGTTTTTTGAATTATCCATGCAATAAAAAATGTCCCGAAAATAAAAGTTCTCCAAATGCCCTGAGAATTTGATATGATTTTTTATAGAATATTTTAGAATTTCTTGCACTAAGAACACACCAGGGGGCCTCACCAGCTGGCCACAAGGGTGGAGGGTGCTCCCTACCCCCTAGGCGCGCCCCTCTCCTTGTGGGCCCCACATGCCCCCCCACTTATTCCAGCACCCATCCTCTCCTTCTTCCTCCAGAAAAATCACTCTATAGCTCAAACTCGTGTTCTTGCTCATTTTGCTGCCATTTTCAATCTCCTTGCTCAAAGCTCCATTCACAAAACTGCTTTGGGGGATTGTTCTTTGGTATGTGGCTCCTCCAATGGTCCAATTAGTTTTTGTTCTAGTGCTTTATTTATTGCAAATTTTTGCTGCTTTGGTGACCCTGTTCTTGAGCTTGCATGTCAAATTTATATGGTCCAAAGTAGTTTTGATGCATGATATAGCCTCCAGGCACTTGTAGTAGTAGTTGCTATCAATACTGTTGAGTTTGGTTCAGTTTTATTTTGAGTCACTAAAATTTCAGAAAATTTTAGAGGAAGAAAATGATGAGGAAATTGTTGAGAGGCTCCTCAAGCCGGGGTTCGAAGGAAAAGGAAAATGAGGAGAAAAAGAAGCCCAAGTATAATCTTCCTCGTGTCGCGGAGATTCGGCCATGCAAATGTCCATGTGATGCATTCTTACAAGCGGCCGGAATTTATGAGGATTTCTATTATTTGGCTGAGAATGCAGGCATCACCGACTTCCTCCTCGACCAGTGTGATCAGTGTCTCCTAGTCACTAATACTTTCGTGCAAAATTTTCATTTTCATGCTAGGAGATCACCACCCATGGTAGACTTTTACTTATATGATGAGTACAAGGAAATGACACTTTATGACTTTTGTGAGGTTTGTAAATTACCTTATGAGGGTAGCATCGAGGAACTACGTCCTAGTGATGTGGAAGATTTTATTAATGAAGTCACCGTAGGGGAAGGGAGAAGGGCGTCGGAAGCAAGAGTGGCTAGTTTACATTTTCCTGTTTTGCGCTACTACTCATTATTTGCTAGGAGATGTTTAATTGGTCATGGGGAGAGTGGAGGCCTTAGTGCTCCTGACCATGCCATTTTGCGCCATGCTTTACTTCGTGATAGAACTTTCATTTTAGGCGCTATGGTTGCTAAATGGTTGAGTTTAAACCGTACAAAGGGTCCTATTTTCGGAGGTATCTTCGCTTCCCGCCTTGCAAGGCGCTTCGAGATACCCATTAGGCATTATGAAAAGAGGAGAAACTGCTACCCACTATATATTTAGATTATGACAACATGGTAGCACATAAGTTTATTCGCCATGATGAGGAAAAGAGACTCATTTATAACTTAATATTTAGCGAGGATGCTATTCAGATTATTACCTTGCCTGCACCTAATTTGTTCGATATTCATTCAAGCAGGTACTTCGTTTTGCCCACGGACATTCATGCATACTGGGAGGGGACAGGATCCCCACCTCCTGAGCCATAGCCATCACCTGATCCATAACAGGAGTCTATTTATCAGGGGGCTCCATAGGAGCTCGCTAACCAGTGGAACCCCCAGGATCCTCCTCAGTACACTGGACAGGGCTACTTTGACCCATGGACATATACCAACTTAGGCCAAAAGCCTAAGCTTGGGGGAGTACGTATTTCTCACCGACATTACATTCACATTCACACACTCATACCAGTTGTCGATGTTCATACTTTTTCTTTGTATTATCCTTGTTAGTTTATTTCTTTTTCTCGCTTTCTTTTTGTGTGTTTGATTAACCTTGAGAAAAAAACTAGTTGTAGTTACTTTACTTTCCATGCATGCTTAGTATTACTATTAAAAGAAAACCCAAAGAGATTTCTCATTCTTCTATTGCTTGTTGGGAGCTTTCCCGTGTAAATAGTTTTGCTCGTTCTTGTTTTACTTTCTTCAGAAAAACAAAACTCCAAAAACATTTCAGTGTGTTTCTTTGAAATTCTTTTCTTCTCTTTGGGGGTCGAGAGGATGAAAGTGCAACTATCCCTAGGTGGTTTTGGTAATTCATAACAACATATAGCTCATTGAGCTAATGCTATTCCAAGATGATTGTTTCAGGAAAGCTCAATGATTGGCATGGCATGGATGTGAAAGTGGAACCCTCAAAATGCTAAGGACAAAGGATTGGCTCAAGCTCAAAAGCTCAAGACTCTTCATTTTATATTTTAGTGATCCAAGATCACATTGAGTCTTTAGGAAAAGCCAATACTATCAAGGAGGGATGAGGTGTTGCTTAATGAGCCTCTTGCTTCATGTGCTTAGTGATATGCTCCAAAACCCTCAACTACTTTCCCATATCCACACATGACCTAAACCCTAAGCCAAACTTGGTCCTACCGATTCTTCCTATCCGGCGCCACCGAGTTTCACTTGTCATAAACCACTGCCAAACCCTAGCATTTTGGTTCTACCGATAGGGATCTCGGTCTCACCGAGATGGGGTTGCAAACTCTCTGTTTCCCTTTTGTAACTTTTCGGTCTCACCGAAAGAGCGAATCGGTCCCACCGAGATTGCAATGTAAATTCAGTATTTCCCCTTTGTAACTTTCGGTCTCACCGAAAGAGCAAATCGGTCCCACCGAGTTTGCCTGACCAACTCTCTGGTTAGCTAATTACCAAATTCGGTCTCACCGAGTTTGTGTAATCGGTCTCACCGAGACGTTATGCCCAAACCCTAACCATATCGGTTCCACCGAGTTGCATGTCAGTCCCCCGAAAATCTCTAACGGTCACTAGGTTTACATTTTCGGTCCGACCGAGTTTGTTGATTCGGTCCCACCGAGATTGGAAAACTGTGTGTAACGGTTGGATTTTGTGTGAAGGCTATATATACCCCTCCACCTCCTCTTCATTTGTGCGAGAGCCATTGGAGAGAGCCATCAGAACACATACACCATTCCAACTCATATGTTCTGAGAGAGAACCACCTACTCATGTGTTGAGACCAAGACATTCCATTCCTACCATATGAATCTTGATATCTAGCCTCTCCAAGTTGCTTTCCACTCAAATCTTCTTTCTACCAAATCCAATCCTATGAGAGAGAGTTGAGTGTTGGGGAGACTATCATTTGAAGCACAAGAGCAAGGAGTTCATTACCTACACACCATTTGTTACTTCTTGGAGAGTGGTGTCTCCTAGATTGGCTAGGTGTCACTTGGGAGCCTCCGACAAGATTGTGGAGTTGAACCAAGAAGTTTGTAAGGGCAAGGAGATCGCCTACTTCGTGAAGATCTACCGCTAGTGAGGCAAGTCCTGTGTGGGCGATGGCCATGGTGGGATAGACAAGGTTGCTTCTTCGTGGACCCTTTGTGGGTGGTTGCTTCTTCGTGGACCCTTCATGGGTGGAGCCCTGTGTGGACTCGCGCAACCGTTACCCTTTGTGGGTGGAGCCCTGTGTGGACTCTCGCAACCGTTACCCTTCGTGGGTTGAAGTCTCCATCAACGTGGATGTAGGATAGCACCACCTATCCGAACCACGGGAAAAACATCCGTGTCTCCAATTGCGTTTGAAATCTCCAAACCCTTCCCTTTACATTATTGCAAGTTGCATGCTTTACTTTCCGCTGCCAATATACTCTTTGTATGCTTGCTTGAATTGTGTGATGATTGCTTGACTTGTCCTAAAATAGCTAAAATCTGCCAAGAACTAAAATTGGGAAAAGGTTAAGTTTTTATTTGGTCAAGTAGTCTAATCACCTCCCCTCTAGACATACTTTCGGTCCTACAAGTGGTATCAGAGCTTTGGTCTCCATTTACTTTGATCTCCATAGCTTGTGGTGGTCATAGCCTTGGTTTCACAACCTAGGAGAGTATGGCGTCTAGCGAGGGAAATTATCACCGTAGAGGTCCTTACTTTGATGGTACTAATTTTGCTAGTTGGAAGCATAAAATGAAAATGCATATTCTTGGACATAACCCCGCCGTTTGGGCTATTGTGTGTGTGTTGGTTTGCAAGGTGACTTCTTTGATGGGAGAGAACCAAACCGTGAAGCTACCGCGGATGAGTTGAAGATGTTGCAATACAATGCTCAAGCTTGTGATATTCTCTTCAACGGATTGTGCCTCGAAGAATTCAACAAAATCAGCCGTCTTGAGAATGCAAAGGAAATTTGGGACACTTTGATTGATATGCATGAAGGTACCGACTCCGTCAAGGAATCCAAGTTGGATGTGCTCCAAAGCCAACTTGACAAGTTCAAGATGAAGGATGGTGAAGGTGTCGCTAAAATGTACTCTAGGCTTGCTCTCATCACAAATGAGATTGCCGGCTTAGGAAGTGAAGAGATGACCGATAGATTCATCATCAAGAAGATTCTAAGAGCCTTGGATGGAAAATATGATACCGTGTGCACATTGATCCAAATGATGCCCAATTACAAAGATCTCAAGCCAACGGAGGTTATTTGAAGAATTGTTGCTCATGAGATGTCACTTAAGGATAAAGAGGAACTTCACAACAAATCAAGTGGTGCCTATAAAGCCTCATGTGAATCCCCTACATCATCGAGTGAGAAACAAGACTTCAATGAAGAATTGAGCTTAATGGTGAAGAACTTCAACAAGTTCTACAAGAGTAGAAGCAAAGATAGAAGCTTCAAGTCAAGGTCCTACAATGACAAAAGATCTTCTAGTCGAGAGCGAAACTGCTACAACTGTGGAAGACCCGGACACTTCTCCAATGAGTGTACGGCTCCCTACAAGAGAAGAGAAGATTCTCCAAAAAGAAGAAGCAAAGAATCATCACCAAGAGAGAGAAGGAGTAGAGATGATCGTTATGAACGAAGATACTCACGGAGAAGCAAGGATTCGGAAAGGAAGGAAAAATCATCAAGAAGCTACACAAGACGAAGACATCAAGCTCATGTTGGTGAATGGGTATCCGGCTCCGACTCCGACAGCCACTCCGAGAGAAGTTATCACTCCGACTCCGAAGATACTCAAGATGAAGGTGTTGCCGGTCTAGCACTTCTGTCAACCAGCTCCTACGACATATTTGACTCACCAAATGAAGGAATTGGAAGATGCTTCATGGCCAAAGGTCCTAAGGTAACACACCCCGAGTATGTTGATTTCAATAGTGATGAAGATGACTTGTTAGGAGATGATTTGCTTGTTGACAACTCTAGTGATGAATACTATGATGAAACGTCAATTAAACATGCTAATCAAGATAAAAACGAATGACAATGATAAGGAGAAGATTGAGGCTCTAACTAAAGAACTAAACACTCTTCAGTTAGCTCATGAAACCATCTTCGAAGATCATCGAGAACTTTTAAGAGCTCATGAGAAATTACGCTTTGAAAAGCTCAATCTTGAGCAAGAGCATGAGTTCTTAAAAGCAATCAATGATGATCTCTGCAAGAAAAGTTCTTCTTACATTGCCAAGTGTTTACTCTTATCCACTTACATGCCTCAAGTCAAGTCTAGTAACAAGAACAAGAAAGATTCTTCCTCCAGTAGTAACAATGATCATGCTAAATCCAATATTGTTGCTTCTAGTAGTTCTCTTGATTCCACTAATGATTCTCTTAGCCAAGTTACACTTGAGCAAGAAAATAGTTTATTGAAGGGAATTATAGAGAAAGGAGTGTACAAAAGCCTTGCCGGGAGTAAGCAATTCGAGGAAATTGTGCGCAAGCAAGGAATGCACCGGAAGAATCAAGGTGTTGGTTTTGAACGAAAGTTCAATGCCAATGGAGTTGAGTGGGAAGAAGATCAATACCCCAAGATAAAGTTTGTCCCTCAACAAGAGAAGTATGATACTTCTTTCAAGGGGACACAAGCTCAAGATGATCTTCCACCACAAGACTACAAGCAAAAAGGCAAGGACAAGCTTCAAGAGGAAATCGACGCATTTGAAGAAGCTCCTAAGACCTTAGTCAAGTGGATTCCCAATACTACTTCAAGTTCCACTTCATCAAGTACGACTACAACTCCAAGGATTCCCATCAAGATGATGTGGATCCAAAAGAAGAAGAACTAGAGAGTTCTTGAGGGTGACTCCGCCAACATACTTCACTCTTATCATTTTGGCAAGAACAAGTGCAATCAACTTCCACATCTTGCACTAGTTCAAGGAGTCACAAACCCTCTTGTTGGTAAGACAAGGGACAAGGTGTTGAAAGTGCAATTCACTCAAATGGATAGCTCCAAGTGATCTACATCAACAGTGAGCATCCACATCTTCAACATCTACATGAAGTCATCATCGACAAAACCCAAGGTTAGTTCATCCCTATTAGGGGGGGTATCACATCTAGGGGGAGCTTTACTCTAAGACTTGAGCTAAAGCAACTCTAAAGATGTGAACACAACAATGCTTTATGTAAAAGTGGTAACCCCACTTGATCTTAAACGATGAGTATGACCTATGATCAAGTGTTCTCACTTGACTCCTAAGTCAATATACTCATATATAGATGACCTAGTCATCGCAAATTGTTTGATAGATGCTAGAATTGGTTGTGCATGCCTTGCCACATATTTCATTTGCCATCTTATTGTGTGAGCATGCTGGTTGCATATTTTACTCATTCGAGGACATCCACTTGTTGTTTTGATTGTTTAGTCTTATTTTCTTTTGCCAAGTGGATGGACAAGAATGCCTAAGAACCTTCTCTAGCTATCTATGCTTTTCTCGTCTCAAACTCTATTCATGCTGCATCACAAAATTTGATCAAGTCTGATTTGAACCACTCTGTGTGAGGAGCGCCCGGAGTCCCCGATTCGTCATAGACTTAAACTTCCAAAACCTCTTTATGATTCTCGGTCTGACCGATACCCTACTTTCGGTCCTACCGAGATCATTAAGTTGATCTAGGTTTTCGACGGTGCAACCGATTTGAACATTTCGGTCACACCGAGTTTCAGTAACTGCACGCAGTTATGAATCTCGGTGCCACCGAGTTGTTCCACTCGGTCACACCGACAGGGTCGGGCTATATATAGTCACGGGCAAAATTTTGGAAATTTCTCCGAACCGCTTCGCCCGCGCGATAGCCTGCTCTACCTTCATGGTCTCCGGATCGTCCTCTCGCCGCCAGCCGCCTCCAGTAGCTGGTCTCCATCGCCGTCAATGGGAATTCTGCCCCCGCCGTTGCCGCCGTAGCGAGTCTCCGCCGAACTAGGGTATGGACTCGATCACAGTGCTATTCCCCGTCCAATTCCTAGCACATT
This sequence comes from Triticum dicoccoides, assembly GCF_002162155.2. NCBI lineage: Eukaryota > Viridiplantae > Streptophyta > Magnoliopsida > Poales > Poaceae > Triticum > Triticum dicoccoides. Next base: position 330,410,399 of record NC_041390.1, on the reverse strand, counting down.
GTGTTCTTCATGATTCTTGCCACGATTGAAACACTTCTATCCAGTCAAAACGCTCATAGATTAGGTTTGATTCGAAAATTTTAGGGTTAGTTTTCCGCCGAAACCATCTCGGACCCACCGAGTTGAAAAACTCGGTCCCACCGATTTGGCTTATGCCATTGCACAAGTGAGACTCGGTCTGACCGAGAATTACTTATCGGTGTGACCAATTTTGGAACTCAGTGAAACCCTAGCAGTCTCGGTGCCACCGAACTGTGACTCGGTCCAACCGAGTTCACTAGTTTAGGTTCCAAAACTGCTTCGGTATCACCGAGTTTGAAAATCGGTAGATCCGAGATGATTTCAGTGGGAAACTAAAACTAAGTTTTTGGATCATTCTTTTGCAAAAATCTCTGCATTTTGTGATGCTCATCCACTCTATCTCATCTATAATCTGTTCACAGGGTCAGCAGTCAGTTTGCAGCATGTCTGATCAAAGTGATAGCCAAAACATGTCAGAGTAGCAGGTGCACATGAGTGAGGGCACTAGTCCCTCCAGTTCTTCTGATGAAGGCAGCAGGAGCACCCCTAGCAACTTGCCAAAAGCTGCCACGAGACAGAGGAAGAAGAGGACTTCAGACTCTGAAGATGAAGACTATGTGGCAGGGGAAGAGGCCACTTCCAAGAGGGTTGAGCCAGCTCAAGGCACAAAGCCAGGGCTGAAGATCAAAAGACCAGCAGGCAGGCAGCCCATGTCAAAGGCAAGAGCATCAACTGAAAAGCCTGCACCCAAAGAGCCAATTGCTACTGAGGGAAAGAAAAGAAAGGAAAGGGTCAAGAAGACCGTGGCCACAGTACTAGGAAAGGCTTCCATCATGGAAGAGGAAGAGGAAGAAGAGGTAGCTGCACCAGCACCCAAGGCACCCAAGCTGATGGGTGATGCCATAAGGTCAGGGGCTACTGCATCTAAGCCCAAAGCTACCTCCAAGCCAAAACCCAAGAGGAATACAAGGAGCATTCCTGCAGCTGAGAAGAACAAGGCCCCAGTGCCTGAGACTGTTGCTGAAGAAGAGGATGAGGAGCAAGTTCTGAGAAAGCTCAAGCCCAAGATCCCAGACCACAACGATGCTCATCCTGTGGCTGAGGACATGAAGCTCAGGAGAGATTCAGGGCTGAGGAAGTGGAGAGAAGCAGACCCATATGCTTCTAGGAGGAGGACTGCTGTGGATTACAGGTTCCACACCAAGGAGCAGTAGGACTTTTATGAGACTGTGTTGTTGGATAAGAAGCCAATTGTATGTGACATGAGATGGGTCGACTGGACCTACATCAAGGAGAATGAGGAGCACTATCCTGGAGTGCAAGACAGCTTCATAGCTTGTGGAGTAGCTGACTTTGTTGGGCAGAAGCTCACAAAGTGGAACGAGGAGCTTATCATGCAATTCTACTCCACAATACATTTTTATTCAGATGGGAGGATCATATGGATGTCTGAGGGTACAAGGTACCAATCCACAGTTGTTGAGTGGGCACAGATCATTAATGCCCCAGAGGAGCATGATGATGACTTGGATATATATGCCAAGAAGAAGATGGACCATAACTCCATGTCCAATATGTACAAGGAAATTCCCAATGAGGCACTTGACACGTTCGAATTTGGCTCAGTGCACTACCTTCTGTCGGGACTGCCTACTATCAATTGGATATTGAGGCACACCTTATTGCCCAAGTCTGGAGATCACAAGATGATTAGAGGCCATGCTATCAACCTGCTTCATGTATTTGATGTACCTCAGAAGTTCAAGGTGATGAGCCTAATAGTGGAAACAATCAAGAGGACTGCAGCAGACCAGAAGAGGAGTTGCGGATATGCCCCTCAGATCCAGGAGCTCATCAACTCCAAGATGGGCACGAGCATATATTTATTGGATAAGGAACACCTGCCCATTCGTCCAGATTTTGAGGACAATGAAGTTGTCATGACTGAAAATGAACCGTCATCTGCCCAAGCATTTGCAAAGAAGGAGAAGGCAAGGAAGGAGAAAGCTGCCAAGATGCCAACTCAAGAGGAGGCATCTGAGTACTTCTTGGAGACCAAACAAGAGCAGCTTGGTTACCTCATTGCATCCACCCTGCGGATTGAGAAAGGACTAGCCACCCTAACTCAAAACCAGGCAAGCCTAGAGAGAATCATGGAACAAAAGTTCTATGACTTGGATGTCAAGGTAACGGAGATTCAGACTGCAGTGGAGCAGCTCCAAGATGATATGCAGGAGAGGAGAGGCAGGACTACCACTCATGCCTTTGCCAGAGTGCCCAGAGGTCCAAGGTCGTCTGCCGTGCCAGTTGCTGACACAAGAGCCACCACCTCAGCACCAGCCACAGCCTCAGTTCCACCAGCTCTAGCATCTACTTCAGCTCCAACTCCAGTGTCTACTTCAGCGTCTACAGAAGCCTTCATCCTTGGAGTGATCTGGACTCCACCACCACCAGAAGATCAAGCCTGAGCGTCGATCTAGTGCTATGCATTTTCTAGGAACTTTTTGGTAACTTGTTGCCAAAGGGGGAGAAGATGTATAGATCATAGGCTTCGAGAGAGAGAGAGTGTTGCTTTTCTCTCTTGCTTTATTTGGTGGTCTTTCAAACTTGTTTGCTTTTGAGTGCTTGAGATACTACGTCATTATTTGTGACACATTGATGATCATGTGTTTGATCATAAGCTACACTTAATGCTTGATGAATGCTATTATCTTATCTATCTTATGTGATCATTCACTATTCTTGGTGATGAGTGCATGTATTTCATTCTTATCATTTTAAGCGCTCCACCAAGATGTATGTGACATGGAAGAGTAACCCATGATTATAACTCCCTGTGCATTTGCAGTCCAAAGCAAATTTTAAATATGCACAAATTTAGGGGGAGCTCTTACTTATCACATACTTCTCAAAGCGACGATATATTTCATGCTTATTATCATTTGTCGAAGCTTTGATCTATATGTTGTCATCAATTACCAAAAAGGGGGAGATTGAAAGTGCAACTATCCCTAGGTGGTTTTGGTAATTCATAACAACATATAGCTCATTGAGCTAATGCTATTCCAAGATGATTGTTTCAGGAAAGCTCAATGATTGGCATGGCATGGATGTGAAAGTGGAACCCTCAAAATTCTAAGGACAAAGGATTGGCTCAAGCTCAAAAGCTCAAGACTCTTCATTTTATATTTTAGTGATCCAAGATCACATTGAGTCTTTAGGAAAAGCCAATACTATCAAGGAGGGATGAGGTGTTGCTTAATGAGCCTCTTGCTTCATGTGCTTAGTGATATGCTCCAAAACCCGCAACTACTTTCCCATATTCACACATGACCTAAACCCTAAGCCAAACTCGGTCCTACCGATTCTTCCTATCCGGCGCCACCGAGTTTCACTTGTCATAAGCCACTGCCAAACCCTAGCATTTCGGTTCTACCGATAGGGATCTCGATCTCACCGAGATGGGGTTGCAAACTCTCTGTTTCCCTTCCGTAACTTTTCGGTCTCACCGAAAGAGCGAATCGGTCCCACGAGATTGCAATGTAAATTCAGTGTTTCCCCTTTGTAACTTTCGGTCTCACCGAAAGAGCAAATCGGTCCCACCGAGTTTGCCTGACCAACTCTCTGGTTAGCTAATTACCAAATTTGGTCTCACCGAGTTTGTGTAATCGGTCTCACCGAGATTACGTTATGCCCAAACCCTAACCATATCGGTTCCACTGAGTTGCATGTCAGTCCCACCGAAAATCTCTATGGTCACTAGGTTACATTTTTGGTCCGACCGAGTTTGTTGATTCGGTCCCACCGAGATTGGAAAACTGTGTGTAACGGTTGGATTTTGTGTGGAGGCTATATATACCCCTCCACCTCCTCTTCATTTGTGCGAGAGCCATTGGAGAGAGCCATCAGAACACATACACCATTCCAACTCATATGTTCTGAGAGAGAACCGCCTACTCATGTGTTGAGACCAAGACATTCCATTCCTACCATATGAATCTTGATCTCTAGCCTCTCCAAGTTGCTTTCCACTCAAATCTTCTTTCTACCAAATCCAATCCTATGAGAGAGAGTTGAGTGTTGGGGAGACTATCATTTGAAGCACAAGAGCAAGGAGTTCATTACCTACACACCATTTGTTACTTCTTGGAGAGTGGTGTCTCCTAGATTGGCTAGGTGTCACTTGGGAGCCTCCGACAAGATTGTGGAGTTGAACCAAGAAGTTTGTAAGGGCAAGGAGATCGCCTACTTCGTGAAGATCTACCGCTAGTGAGGCAAGTCCTGTGTGGGCGATGGCCATGGTGGGATAGACAAGGTTGCTTCTTCGTGGACCCTTTGTGGGTGGTTGCTTCTTCGTGGACCCTTCGTGGGTGGAGCCCTGTGTGGACTCGCGCAACCATTACCCTTTGTGGGTGGAGCCCTGTGTGGACTCTCGCAACTGTTACCCTTCGTGGGTTGAAGTCTCCATCAACGTGGATGTAGGATAGCACCACCTATCCGAACCACGGGAAAAACATCCGTGTCTCCAATTGCGTTTGAAATATCCAAACCCTTCCCTTTACATTCTTGCAAGTTGCATGCTTTACTTTCCGCTGCCAATATACTCTTTGCATGCTTGCTTGAATTGTGTGATGATTGCTTGACTTGTCCTAAAATAGCTAAAATCTGCCAAGAACTAAAATTGGGAAAAGGTTAAGTTTTTATTTGGTCAAGTAGTCTAATCACCCCCCCTCTAGACATACTTTTGATCCTACAGAGGAGAAGACCACGATGAAAATGTTGAGTGGCTCTCATATGAATTATTATTGATCTTACAAAGAGCCCATATTACCTTGTCTTCTCCTTTGAATAAATGTTTGCAGATTCTACCTTAGTCCAATGCATGTGCACTATTATTGTTATTCACACCGTTCGGTCATGCAAGTGAAAGGCAATAATGACGATATATGATGAAATGATTGAGATGGGGAAAAGCTGGTATGAACTCGACCTATCTTGTTTTTGTAATATGATTAGTTCATCGTTCCTGATTCGGCCTATTATGAATGAAACATGTTTGCAATGACAATTAGAGACTATAGTTACTCATGCCATGCTTAATTAGCTAGGAGTTTATAATGGTTTACCTTGCGTGCCAACATGCTTTTAAAATGGTTGTGATGTGGTATGATAGGATGGTATCCTCCTTTGAATGATTCGGCTGTCAATATCTTCCATGCTAGGTGGGTTATTCTCACGATGCGTGGACTCCGCTCATCATTCACGAGAAAATGGCTGGTAACCGGGATGCCGAGTCCCATGCTAAAATCAAATAAAAATAATTGCAAACAAAACTCCCCCAAGACTGTTGTTAGTTGGACAGTACCCGTTGTTTTGGACTAGCCGTGGAGTGTGCTTATTGGTGGTGGGGGGTATAAACTTTACAATTCTGTTTGGGAACTGCCTATAATGTATCTAGTATGGAGGATACCAAGATCTCTTAGTTGTTATGTTGACAATGAAAGCATACTGCTCAAAATATTATTTATCTCTGTTTCAAAACTCGAGCTCTGGCACCTTGCAAATCCCTGCTTCCCTCTACGAAGGGCCTATCTATTTACTTTTGTTGTTGAGTCATCATCCTCTTATAAAAAGCACCAGTTAGAGAGCACCACTATCATTTGTATGCATTGTTATTAATTTATATTGAGTATGATTGTGATTGGATCTCTTTTATCATGAATTACAATGTCTAGTCAATCCTTGATCTTCAGGGGTGCTCTGCATTTATGTTTTGCGGTCTCAGAAAGGGCTAGCGAGATACCGTCTTATTATATCGTATCATGATTGTTTTGAAAAGGTGTTGTCATCAGAGATTTATTATTATTGCTCGCTAGTTAATTATGCCATTGATATGAGTAAATGTGAGACCTAAATGTTATTGTGAATATGGTTAGTTCATAATCTTTGCTGAAAACTTGAATGATGGCTTTACATATTTGCAACAACAAGATCAAACAGGGTTTGTAAAAGTTTTTCTTTATCACTTTCAGTTTGTCACCTGAATTGCTTGAGGACAAGCAATGGGTTAAGCTTGGGGGAGTTGCTACGTCTCTGTCGTATCTACTTTTCCAAACTCTTTTTCCCTTGTTTTGGACTATAATTTGCCTGATTTGAATGGAACTAACCTGGACTGACGCTGTTTTCAGCAGAATTGCCATGGTATTATTTTGTGTAGAAATAAAAGTTCTTGGAATGACCTGAAAATCCACGGAGATCATTTTTTGAATTAATAAAAAATATTGGTGAAAGAATCAACTGAAGGGGCCCACACCCTGGACATAAGGGTGGGGGCGCGCCCACCCCCAGGGCGCATCCTCCGTCCTTGTGGGCCCCCTGGACCTCCACCGGCCTCAACTCCAACTCCATATATTCACGTTATGGGAGAAAAAAATGAGAGACAAGGATTCATCACGTTTTACTATACGGAGTCGCCGCCAAGCCCTGTTCTTCCTCGGGAGTGAAGATGTAGAGTCCGTTTTGGGCTCTGGAGAGAGGAATTCGTTGCCATCGTCATCATCAACCATCCTTCATCACCAATTTCATGATGCTCGCCGTCGTGCGTGAGTAATTCTATTGTAGGCTTGCTGGACCTTGATGGGTTGGATGAGATTTACCATGTAATCGAGTTAGTTTTGTTAGGGTTTGATCCCTAGTGTCCACTATGTTATAAGATTGATGTTGCTATGACTTTGTTATGCCTAATGCTTGTCACTAGGGACCAAGTGCCATGATTTCAGATCTGAACCTATTATGTTTTCATGAATATATTTGTGTTCTTGGTCTGATATTGCAAGTTATAGTCACCTACTACGAGTTATGATCCAGCAACCCCGAAGTGACAATGGCCGGGACACTTCCCGGTGATGACCGTAGTTTGAGGAGTTCATGTATTCACTAAGTTCTAATGCTTTGGTCCAGTACTCTATTAAAAGGAGGCCTTAATATCCCTTAGTTTCCAATAGGACCCGCTGCCACGGGAGGGTAGGACAAAAGATGTCATGCAAGTTCTTTTCCATAAGAACATATGACTATATTCGGAATACATGCCTACATTATATTGACGAATTGGAGCTAGTTCTGTGTCACCCTATGTTATAGCTATTGCATGATGAATGCCATCCGACATAATTATCCATCATTGATACATTGCCTACGAGTTCGTTTCATATTGATCTTTGCTAAGTTAATTTTCCGTTGCCACTGTTACAATTGCTACGAAACTACTACTGTTACTTCTGCCACTATTACCGTTACTCCCATACTACTTTGCTACTAAATATTTTGTTGTAGATATTAAGTCTTTTGGGTGTGGTTGAATTGACAACTCAGCTGCTAATACTTGAGAATATTCTTTGGCTCCCCTTGTGTCGAATCGATAAATTTGGGTTGAATACTCGACCCTCGAAAACTATTGCGATCCCCTATACTTGTGGGTTATCAGTATGCTTGAAGTATTATTGTTTTTATGTCAATATTTTTTTTTTGAATCTTATGGATATGAATATTCATGCCACAATAAAGAAAATTACATGGATAAATATGTTAGGTAGCATTCCACATCAAAAATTATGTTTCTATCATTTACCTACTCGAGGATGAGCAGGAATTAAACTTGAGGATGCTTGATACGTCTCCAATGTATCTATAATTTTTTATTGTTCCATGCTATTATATTATCTGTTTTGGATGTTTTATATGCATTAATATGTTATTTTATATTAATTTTGGGACTAACTTACTAACCCAGAGCCCAGTGCCAGTTTCTGTTTTTCCTTGTTTTTGAGTTTCATAGAAAAGGAATATCAAACTGAGTCCAACCGGAATAAAACTTGGGATGATTTTTCTTGGACCAGAAGATACCCGAAGGACTTGGAGTCCAAGCCAGAAGAGCCACGAGGCAGCGACAAGGGTGGAGGGCACACCCTAGGGGGGCCCTACCTTGTGCCCCCCTCGGGACTCTCCTGACCTACCTCTTCGTCCTATAAATTCACATATATTCCAAAACCCTTAGGGGGAGCCACAAAAACACTTTTCCACTGCCGCAACCTTCTGTACCAGTGAGTTCCCATCTTGGGACCTTTTCCGACAATCTGCCGGAGGGGGATTCGATCACAAAGGGCTTCTACATCAACCCTATTGCCCTTCCGATGAAGCGTGAGTAGTTTACCTCAGACCTACGGGTCCATAGCTAGTAGCTAGATGGTTTCTTCTCTCTCTTTTATTCTCAATACCATGTTCTCCTCGATGTTCTTGGAGATCTATCCGATGTAATCTTCTTTTGCGGTGTGTTTGTCGAGATCCGATGAATTATGGATTTATGATCAGATTATCTATAAACATTATTTGAATGTTCTCTGAATTCTTATATGCATGATTTGATATCTTTGTATTTCCCTTCGAATTATCAGTTTGGTTTGCCCAACTAGATTGGTATTTCTTGCAATGGGAGAGGTGCTTAGTTTTGGGTTCAATCTTGTGGTGTCCTCACCCAGTGAAAAAGTAGGGGTAGCGAGGCATGTATTTGTACTGTTGCCATCAAGGATAAAAAGGTGGGGTTTTCATCATATTGCTTGAGTTTATCCCTCTACATCAAGTCATCTTACTTAAGGCGTTACTTCGTTCTTTATGAACATAATGCTCTAGATGCATGCTGGATAGCGGTCGATGTGTGTAGTAATAGTAGTATATGTGGGTAGGATTTGGTCTACTTGACACGGATGTGATGCCTATATGAATAATCATTGCCTTGGATATCGTCATAACTTTGCACTTTTTTATCAATTGCTCGACAGTAATTTGTTCACCCACCGTCTTATTGGCCTTCATGAGAGAAGCCTCTAGTGAAACCTATGGTCCTCGGGTCTATTTTCTATCATATTTGTTTTTGATCTACTATTTTGCAATCTTTTATTTTCAAATTTATAAACCAAAAACCCAAAAATATTTAGTTATCTTTTATTTAGTTTTATTTATCTCTATCAGATGTCACCATTGCAATTGACTGTGAAGGGATTGACAACCCCTTTATCGCGTTGGGTGCAAGTGTTTGATTGTTTGTGCAGGTGCATAGATTGAGGACTTGCTTGTACCTCCTACTGGATTGATACCTTGGTTCTCTAACTGAGGGAAAAACGTATCTCTACTTTTCTGCATCACCCTTTCCTCTCCAAGGGAAAAACCAACGCAAGCTCAAGAAGTAGCAGGGTTCCACCAACTTGATGATTGTTCTTTGAATTTGCACCTAGCGGATTCCACTATTAAGGAACCTATGGAAAGAATTAATGATTTTCTTATTGTTGCTAATAGGAATTATGTGCCCGTAGATTTTATTGTGCTTGATATAGATTGCAATCCTACATGCCCTATTATTCTTGGTAGACCTTTCCTTAGAACGATTGGTGCAATTATTGATATGAAAGAAGGAAACATTATATTTCAATTTTCGTTAAGGAAGGGCATGGAACACTTTCCAAGAAAAATATTAAGTTGCCATATGAATCTATTATGAGGTCCACTTATGGATTGCATACCAAAGATGACAATACCTAGATCTATGCAATATGCCTTGCTAGGGGTGTAAAACAATAATGCTTTTTGGGAGGCACCCCAAACCTGTTTTATTTTATGTTTTATGTTTTTGCTTCTGTTTTTCAATAAATATGAAATTATACTTCTGTTATGACTTTGTTTTAGTGTTTTAATTAGTGTTTGTGCCAAGTAAGACCATTGGGATATTTGGGTGATAGTTGATTTGATTTTGCTAAAAACAGAAACTTTTGCAACCAGTACAATAATTGTTAAAATTCACTGGAGCGTGATAAAACTCTGAATTGTTTACACATTACTAATATACAAATTGCCTACATTTTCCTAATTTATCAGAATTTTCAGAGTTACAGAAGTTTGGCTGAAGTCCAGATTATTACAGACTGTTCTATTTTTGACAGATTCTGTTTTCATTGTGTTGTTTGCTTATTTTGATGAATCTATGGGCAGTATCGGGGGGTATGTGATACGTATCTGGCATATTCATAATTTATGAAGTATGCATGCCATGTTTACAACAATTTTATATGGTTTTGGTATGATTTGATTAGAACTAACCTGGACTGGCGCTGTTTTTAGCAAAACTCCATGGTGTCGTTTTTTGTCCAGAAATACAAGTTCTTCGAATGGGCTGAAAATTTATGATGATTTTTATGGACCAAAGGAGAACCCCGAAGCACAAGAGTTGGACCAGAAGCTTCGCGAGGAAGCGGCAAGGGTGGAGGGCACGCCCCCTGGCTTGTCGCTGCCTCGTGGACCCCCTTAATGTGAGACCGACACTAAAAATTCCTATAAATACCAAAACCCCCAGAAAGAAACCTAGATCGGAAGTTCCACCAACGCAAGCCTTTGCAGCCACGAAAAATCAATCTGGGCCCTCTAGGGCACCCTACCGGAGGAGGCCATGGAGGAGGATCCCAGAGGGGGCCATCATCACCATGGAGGCCAAGGACCAGAGGGAGAACCTCTCCCCATCTAGGGGGCATGGAGGAGGAAGCACAAGGGGGAGACTCTCTCCCCCTCTCTCTCGGTGGCATCGGAGTGCCGCCGAGGGAACCATCGCCGCAGTGACCGTCTTCATCAACATCACCTTCTTCATCACCATCCTCATCTCTTTTACGCGGTCCACTCTCCCGCACCCTGTTGTAATCCCCTACTTGAACATGGTGCTTTATGCCACATATTATGATCCAATGATGTGTTGCCATCCTATGATGTTTTGAGTAGATTTCTTTTGTCTTGTGGGTTGATTGATGATCTAGATTGGTTTGAGTTGTATGTTTTTTTAGTGTTGTCCTATGGTGCCTTCCGTGCCGCGCACACATGAAGGATTCCCACTGTAGGGTGTCGCAATACGTTCATGATTCACTTATAGTGGGTTGCTAGAGTGACAAAAGCTTAAACCCGAGTAAGGGGGTTGTTCCGTATAGGATAAAGGGGACTTGATACTTTAATGCTATGGTTGGGTTTTACCTTAATGATCTTTAGTAGTTGCGGATGCTTGCTAGAGTTCCAATCATAAGTGCATATGATGCAAGTAAAGGAAGTATGTTATCTTATGACTCTCCCTCATATAAAATTGCAATAACGACTACCGATCTTGTTAACAATTGCCTGGGATAATTCCGCACACCGATCCATCATTATTCCACACTCGCTATTTATAATATATTCTAACTTTATGTTAACAACACCTATTCTTATATTTTAGCTCTCTGATACCATGCAAAGCTATCCTCTTCATACCCATAACGTAGTTAACATTCGGTGTACCTAGAGTCGTATCAGTGGCAGATAGGACTTGAGAGAATATTGATCTTACCTTTAGCTCCTTGTGGGTTCAACACTCCATACTTATAACTTCCACCTTTGGAAATTACTACGATGATTCCTTGCACTTGGGGACTATCAGTATGAACCATGGAGAAGTTATAATATAGTATATATAATGCAAGTATAAAATTGGAATAAGTTTACAACAGTGCCTAAAAGTGGTTATTTGCTTTGTTTCACTAACGTATCTCACGAGTTTTCCGTTGAGTTTTGTGTTGCGAAGTTTTGGGTGAAGTTTTAATGGACTATGGAATAAGGAGTGGCAAGAGCCTAAGCTTGCGGATGACCAAGGCACCCCAAGGTAATATTCAAGGACAACCAAGCATCTAAGCTTGGGGATGCCCTGGATGCGGATGGCATCCCCTCCTTTGGAAATTACTTGAGGCTATATTTTTGTTCACCACATGATATGTGTTTTGCGTGGAGCGTCTTGTATTATATGAGCCTTTGATTTTTAGTTTGCCACAATCATCTTTGTTGTACACACCTTTTGAGAAGGACACACATTAATCATGAATTTATTAGAATACTCTATGTGCTTCACTTATATCTTTTGAGTTATGTAGTTGCTCTAGTGCTTCACTTATATATTTTTAGAGCACGACGGTGGTTCTATTTTGAAGAAATTTATTAATCTCATGCTTCACTTATATTATTTTGAGAATCTTATAAATAGTATGGCAATTTTCTTGGGTTATCAATTTAGTCCTAATATGATGGGTATTCAAGAGGGATATAATAAAAACTTTCATGAAGATCATTGAATACATGAGAAGTTTGATTCCTTGCATTTGTTTTGAGATATAAAGATGGTGATATTAGAGTCATGCTAGTGAGTAATTGTGGTTTAGTAAGAATATTTGTGTTAAGCTTTGTGATTCCCGAAGCATGCATGTATGGTCTCTCATTATGCGATGAAATTGGAGCATGATTTATTATTGATTGTCATCCTTTGTGTGGAGGTCGGGAGCGCGCGATGGTTAACTCCTACCAACCTCTCCCCTAGGAGCATGCGTAGTAGTACTTTGCTCTGAAGTACTTGGGGATTCCACTTCGGATCACTAAGTTATCAAAGATGGACCTACAACATCTAGTGGATTCTCTAGAAGCTCATCTCCCCACTTGGAAGGTGTTGATGCTCGATCGAGCAGGGAGGCTAGTCCTCCCGAGTTCTTCTCTCACCATTGCACTAATTTGCCACATGTTGGTGCTTGATACGTCTCCAACGTATCTATAATTTATGAAGTATTCATGCCAATATATTATCATTCTTGGATGTTTTACAATCTTTTTATAGCAACTTTATATCATTTTTTGGGACTAACCTATTGACCCAGTGCCCAGTGCCAGTTGCTGTTTTTGCTTGTTTTTTACATCGCAAAAAATCAATATTAAACGGAGTCCAAACACCGCAAAACTTTTTGTGGATTTTTTATGGACCAGAAGGAACCCAATGGGTCAGAGCTACACCTGGGGGGTGCCCCGAGGGGCACAACCCACCAGGGTGCGCCAGGGCCCCCTGGCACACCCAGGTGGGTTGTGCCCACCTCGGTGGCCTCCCGTACCCCTTCTTTGCACTATAAATTCCCAAATACTCCGAAACTCCTCGGGGAAAACCTAGATCAGAAGTTCTACCGCCGCAGGGCTCCATAGCCACCGAAAACCAATCTAGACCCGTTCTGGCACCCTGCCGGAGGGGGGAATCATCTCCGGTGTCATCATCCCGGCATCCACCACGATGAGGAGGGAGTAGTCCACCCTCGGGGCTGAGGGTTTGTACCAGTAGCTATGTGATTTCTCTCTCTCTCTCTCTCTCTCTCTTGTGATCTATATCATGGGCTTTGTTAATATAGTCGTATCATATGATGTTTCTCCCCTCTATACTCTTGTTGTGATGAATTGAATCTTTACCCTTTGAATTTTTGTCATGTCGGATTGAATGTTCAGATTTGAGAACACATGATGTATGTCTTGCGGTATGAATACTTGAGGTGACAATGGGGTATCTTATTGATTCACTTGATATACATTATGGCACTCAACTTGCGGATTCCCGCTGTGATATTGGGTAATCTATGCATAGGGGTTGATGAACGTTTTTATTATCTTTTCTCTGATAGAAACTTTGGGGTCTCCTTGTAGTTCTTTGTGTGGATTGAGTATTATGAATATGAATATGCTTTGGTGTTATTCTAGTATGAACTCTAGGATAGATCAAACGGAAAAAATAGCTTTGCGTTATTTTAGTACGAACTCTTGAATAGATCGAACGAAAAGAATAGCTTTGAGACGGTTTCGTACCCTACAAAAAATTCCTATCTTTTGTTCTCCGCTAATAGGAACTCGAGAGTGATTCTTTATTACACTTTGAGGGATAATCATATGATCCAACTATGTTAGCACTGTTGAGAGATTGCACTAGTGAAAGTACGGACCCTAGGCCTCATTTTTAAGCATTGCAATACCGTTTTTGTGCCCGTTTACTATTTGATACCTTGCTATTTTTATTTATTCAGATTATAAAAATATATTTCTACCATCTGTATTACACTTTTATCACCATCTCTTCTCCGAACTAGTGCACCTATAAAATTTGTCATTGTATTGGGTGTGTTGGGGACACAAGAGATTTCTTATATTTGGTTGTAGGGTCATTTGAGAGAGATCACCTTCATCCTACATCTCTCACGGATTGATAAACCTTAGGTCATCCACTTGAGGGAAAATTTCTACTATCCTACAAAACTCTGCGCTTGGAGGCCCAACACGTGTCTACAAGAATAAAGTTGCGTAGTAGACATCAGTGCTCAATCTCCCTCCTTGGTTCCTTTCCTGTGCGGACAAGATCCATCAGGTTTCTTATGGTGTGGCCATGCGGAGGCGAAGGCAGGAGATGCTTGGTGGCTTGACGTGAGGTCTACATGCCTAAAATCTATGGTGGACTCAGGGTCCATAATTTACTAACCTCAATCAAGTGCTAATATAAGGTTGCGGTAGAGGTTGTTTGAGAAGACGGGTGATTTGCACCCCTGGGAAGTTTTGCCAATGTCTTTGGTGTCACAAATTGTAGAGTTCTTCAAGGCGGTGGTGCGGTCTACGCTTGGAAACATCTCTTACCTTTCTTTTTTGATATGATCGATGGGTAGATGGGTCCAGTTTGGAGCAGCTGGCTCTCGCGCTTCTTTAGTTTGCCAGGCCTACTGGCAAGCTACGTACGGTGTCTTAGGCTTTGCCTAATGCCTCTTGGGTTGATAACATACATGGTGCAGTCATTGAGCTCTTCGTGGTCTGGGACATGCTACAGGTGCGGGTTATGACTGATGCAAAAGATGGGTTTGAGTGGCAACACATGGCCAATGGGGTTTAATCAGCCAAAAATTCTTATGCGATTTTCTTCTTCGGGATGGAGTATGCCCCGTGCACACAGTCAGTGTGGTTATCGTGAGCGCCATTGGACATGATTATTTTTGCAGGATGGTTCTATGTGATTGACTATGGACTGTTGATCTTCTGGTGAGGCGGCAACTCCAACATCCACCCACCTGAGTCCTTTCTTGCCAGGAGCCCGAGTCTCGTGATCACTTACTGTTGCAATGCCCGTTCATTCGCGAGGTTTGGTTTCAGATCCTCCTTCCCCTGAGGCTACATTGTTTAACACCAAAAATTGATGCTTCCATCGCTAGCTAGTGGCCTGCGCTGAATGTGGCGGCAACCGGAAGAGCTCACCAGGAGCTCGATTCGCTGGTTATCCTGACACTTCGATACATTTGGTTGGAATGGAATAGTAGGGTAATCGATAAGGTTGCGATACTTTCGGTGTTGGTGATCGCTAGGATTAAGGCGAAATTTGATTGTGGAAGGTAGCATGAGAATATCCTTTGTATTCTTCATTGCGCAATGCTGCCTGTTGACATCATCTGTTGGCAGCCAGCAATGATGTAACACTCTCTTGTTTCCCTCTTACTACCTCCGTCCTGGTTAATTGGTCCTCTTCCTATTTTGTGAAAAAAAATTACCATAGATTTAACTGACAAAATATCAATGCATATAATAAAAAATTATGTCATTGGATTTGTATTTGAACCAGGACGGAGATAGTAACGATAAAGACGTGCAAAGCTCTTGCATGTTTTTGAAAAAAAATGTGGTTGAAGAGCTCGGGTGGACCGGCAACTAGGACACCTCCCGGGTTTCCGTGGAGTAGTTTTTCTTTGTTTGGCATGATTGCATTTTTGGAGTTTATGGGCTATAGATAGCTTGCTCATTCGACCCTTGTTCTTTTCGATGAGATTATGATTAAACCTGAATGGCTAACTCCAAACACTAAAATTATCCACGAGACATAGCAGTGACTCAACTCTGGAAATGCAAAGTTCTAAAGAAAACTCGGAAAATGCAGAATTGCAGATGCACACAAAAATGTTAAAAAAACCTTTACTAGCTTGATTGAAAACAAGCAACTTTTCAAGGCCCCTGAAAATGCATGCATGTGTAGAATATGGAATTTCTCAACTACTAATGAATGGAAGACAACCACCCAGTAATCATTGGTTCTACTTCTTTTATCGTAGGATAAGGTTGGTGTTATATGCACCAATAATTGCGTAGAGAGGATATGCTTACAGGGATAAAATTGAAGAGGCCTAACAGCCCACTCTGTGTCGCCCTCTGGCGACACGGGGGGCGACTCACGCACAACACCGAGGGCCTCCTTCCTCCTATCCTCCATGTCTCGCTGCTGCTGGAGGTGCTGTTGACGAAGCCTGGGCGGGATCCAATGACAGCGGCGGTGGGGCGGTTCCCTTGGGCAACCTCCGCTCCCATTCTCTCGGCCATGATGGCATGTGGCGGCGGCTCAACGGTGCACTCCCGATCTGCATGGGTCGACGGCAGGGTGGGGTGGAGGTCTTCGGCGGGTGTCTGGCAAGGGTCGACGATGACGAGGATGTTCAGGAGCGTGGCGGGGATGGAGCTTTGACAGCCGGGGCTGGTGGTCCAGATCTGGGTGCCGTCGGCCTTTGGATTGCCTTCATGTCCGTCTTTGTCTCGGTGGTGCAGCACTTGCCCCTTGTGGCGGGTGCGGTGGTGGTGGATGGTGCCTCCGCGGTCTTCCGGTGGTGGTGTCGATCCGAGTGAGGTCTACGCCATATCTCCTAGCGTCTATCTCGCGCGGCCCGAATGGGCTTGGGCGGATTGACAGCTCTGGGACGTGGTTGTAGGCTGGTGCAGTGGTGCCTGAAGGCGCCGGCTGCTAGGTACCATGGTGGTGCCGGCACTCGGGCTGGCGGCGGCAGGCTGGATCGGGGCGGCGTGGGGGCCTGCTGCCGTGATGATAAGGTGGCAGTCCCTATACTCTTCTCACATCATGGCAACAGCCTGCACGATCGGTCCTCCTTGATCTGGCCATCGACGTGTTCCGGCCCGGCCGCCGGAGATCTTGCTCATGATATTTGGATCGGTTAGATTTCGGTCATGCATGCTCATATCGTCCTATGAGGTTCTGAGGGCGTTGCACGAAGCTCTATTGGTTGATGATACCTTGGGACATGTCGGCTTCTCGATTTCCATGGCGAAGACAGTGGTGGAGAAGGTCATGATGGACGAGATCGGAGCATCAGTTAGACGGACGGAGCCTTGAAGGCGATGGAGTCAGACATGTGTCAGATAACTCTCAGGAGCAGTAGTGATAAGTGGAGGCGGCAACATTGGCAGATTTCATTTTTGGTGGTACTCCTCGAGTGCCGAGTCATGACTTTCAAGGTGAAAACCTAAGGTCTTACCTTCATTGGTTGTGCGTGGCGATTGCCTTGTTGAAGTAATTGTTTTGAGAGCGCGAACTTTCTTCAGGGTGAAAACTCAAGATCTTGGATCGGGCAACGATGACGCTTGTGCACTGTTACCTTCTTGAAGGTGTTGCTTTTGGAGACCTTTTATGTTTTTCGGGTGTTGTATTAAATGGTGACAGGTGTGCTGCTGTTGAGAGGAGTCAATCGCTGTGGCGGGATCTTTTTTTTTCCTTTGGTTGTGTGCATCCTGAATCTCTTTATCACATCCTGTAGGTGCAGAGGCTGGATGTAATCGGTATCTTCGCGATATTAATACATTCCCCTTTTCAAAAAAAAATTGGAGGCTTCATATTTGTCTTCTTTTCTTTGCCAACATTCCCATTTATTTTATTTTTTGACATGAACCATTCCCATGGGTGACAGGTTGGCTGGCTAGCTATGGGTACGGCCAAAGAAACTAATCCCACCTACAAATCTCTAGTCGAAAACGGAAACCTAGTAGTAGAATCATTATTAGTGGGTACCCATGCACTAAGTACAATTAATGGTCCATACACGCCTAACCCTAATTATGTGGTCCACTATGTAAAGCAAACACAAACAAATTTTAGATAGTCTTCCCTGCGATATAATAGAATGCTTAATTAGCAAGAAAGAATGATTAAGCAGGTGATAGTTCCGCGGGTAGTGCAGTGAATGATGGATTGACGTGCGGGTTAACATCACCTTAGGAGGTTTGTGCACAGATCAATCTCTATCCTTGATTCCAACTCATGCATGGATGATGACAGATCCCTTCCAACTAATCTTTTTCATTTTCTTTTTCTTTTGCTCTCTAAGGGCGTGTATAATGCATAGCTTCAAGGTGATGCCTCACATGTTATGTAGGATCGGATATGACGTAAAGTAGGTTCGGATAGAGAAGCGGGATCCTCTCCAAGAGGCGGGTGCTTGAAGAGAAAAAGTATGATCCGGTAACAAAAGCTGAAAAGGTAGGAATGAAAAGTAGAGATGCATGTATACTAAAGTCATTATTTTCTATTTCTTAATGAGGCCCACTAGTGGTAGCTTGCATTGGGGAGAAAAAATAAATATAGATGCCTCAAATTACTTTTTATCATGGGGCATATGTATCCATATGCCACCATTGTACATGTCTTAATTGTCTGTGGTTGTGAATGTGTTCATCTCGCCCTCCTCCCCTCTGTGCGATTATACGTACAACTATTCGTTGGTGGAGCGTGGGGTCCATGGAACATTTTCCCGATCGACCTAAAGACCAGTCGTGTTGAATCGTACTACGTAGCTTTCTTGAGGAGACCCGCAAGAAAAGTGTGTACGTATTTACATGTGTGCATCGTAGAATGTCGACAACGAATTTGGAACAGAACAGATGCCCCTTTGCATGCTGGAAGACCGACTCTGTGGTCCAAGTCTCTGGATCCAACACACAGAATTGGACATATCGGAATTGCGAAAAGAAACAGCAAATTATAAATTATCCGGAGAAGAGAGCCGCGCCCGCGCGCTTTGATTCATCAGTAATAAAATCGCTCTAGGGAGCAGATCACTGGCTGACCCGAACGAGTCCAAAGCCGCATCGTCTTTACGCCCAACCTTGTCTTCACTTTTGTTTCCCACCCTTGTGTTGTGCCGCTGGATCGATCGCCCAATATGATACGATACTCTTCTATCCGCGAGATCAGACAGATCCGGTTTGCTACCTTCATGGGTATAATCTGATTCGAAAATCTTACTTGCCTGACATTCCCTGGGATAGAGATGGCAAACAAACGTTTTTTTAACATAGTGAACGTCTCCTCCCACTGATGGGTCTCGTCAGAAATCCTGAAATAAATCCAGGAATAAATGCGATCATTAAAATTTAAACCCTAGTAGGCTGAGGATACCACAGGCTCCTTTTAATGGCAGTTTAGTCCTGAGCAGAGATCAAGCGGTGCTAGTTTTACACGAAAAATTACCTTTTCTGTCATATCGTTCCGAAGATATTGTCACCCCTCACGACTAAATTGTCAGCAAAATCATTTACAAATGACACCTCTTCAAAATAAATCACCTTTAGTTTCTTCACAGTTCACACTATCAATGCCCAATTTCGGTTGCTGTTGCTAACATGTATCGAGTCCTGACTCTTGAGACTTGCGTGTTGCGCATAAATTCTATACTAAGGATTTGTATGTGGCGTGTTGAGTATCGTGATTATTTCGGAGACATAGAATAGTGTAACATTTATTTTACCTTGCATTTTACTTCAAAAAATCTTATACTCTTATATATATGTCCATTAGGCTTAAGCAATACAATCATCATCTCTATTCCTCTTACATAGTATCAACCTAACTCCGAGCCAAAAACCCTAGCTGCCGCCACTTTCGCACCGAGAGTCTCCGGGGCGGTCGATCTCTATGATCGCAACCTGGTGTTGCGTCGCCCGTACTAGTGTTCGTCCGCCAATCGTGTTGATCGGTTGTCCTAAGAAGTCTTTTCCTCAATCCTTTGATCTGAGTTTTCTCTCTCTCTCTCTCTCTCTCTCTCTCTCTCTCTCTCTCTCTCTCTCTCTCTCTCTCACCGGTCGTCTTAATCGGCGTTTCAATTTTGGTTTTATGATCTAATATTGGTCCGTCTCACCCGCCGCCGCCCGTCGACCCTCGCGTGCCTCTACTTCGACACCGGTGCGACCACCAGGCCTCACTATGACATGGCGGTCTCGTTGATGGAAATATGCCATAGAGGCCATAATAAAATGGTTATTATTATATTTTCTAAATCATGATAAAGGTTTATTATTCATACTAGAATTGTATTGATCGGAAACTTAAATACATGTGTGAATACATAAACAAATATCGTGTCTGTAGTAAGCCTTTACTAGACTAGCTCGTTGATTAAAGATGGTTAAGGTTTCCTAATCATAGACATGTGTTGTCATTTGATAGCGAGATCACATCATTAGGAGAATGATGTGATGGACAAGACCCATCCGTTAGCTTAGCATAATGATCGTTCAGTTTTATTGATATTGCTTTCTTCATGTCAAATACATATTCCTTCGACTATGAAATTATGCAACTGCCGGATACCGGAGAAATGCCTTGTGTGCTATCAAACGTCACAGCGTAATTGAGTGATTATAAAGATGCTCTAAAGGTATCTCCGAAGGTGTTTATTGAGTTGGCATAGATCGAGATTAGGATTTGTCACTCTGAGTATCGGAGAGGTATCTCTGGGCCCTCTCGGTAATACACATCATAAGCTTGCAAGCAAACAACTAAGGAGTTATTCATGAGGTGATGTATTACGAAACAAGTAAAGAGACTTGCCGGTAACGAGATTGAACTAGGTATGAAGATACTGACGATCAAATCTCGGGCAAGTAACATACCGATGGACAAAGGGAATTATGTATGTTGCCATAACGGTTCGACCGAGATCTTCATAGAATATGTAGGAACCAATATGGGCATCCAGGTTCCGCTATTGTTTATTGACCGGAGAGGTGTCTCGGTCATGTCTACATAGTTCTCGAACCCGTAGGGTCCGCACGCTTAATCTCCGATGATGATATAGTATTATATGAGTTATGTGATTTGGTGACCGAATGTTGTTCGGAGTCCCGGATGAGATCAGGGACATGACAAGGAGTCTCGAAATGGTCGAGAGGTAAAGATTGATATATATGACGATGGTATTCGTACACTGAAAATGTTTCGGGAGGTACCGGGTACTTATCGGGTCACCTGAAGGGGTTCCGGACACCCCTGGCAAAAGATATGGGCCTTATGGGCCAAAAGGGGAAACACACCAGCCACAAGGGGCTGGTGCCCCCCCATATGGGCCGGCCTAAGGAGGGGAAGGAAAGGGGAGAAGGGAAAGGAAATTGTAGATTAGGATTCCCACTTCCTCCCCCCCCTCTCCTCTTTCCTTCCCCCTCCGACATATATGGCAGGGAGCGCACGGCTAGGGAGGAGCCCAAGTAGGATTCGGTCCTACTTGGGATGCCTCCTGGCCTCTCCCCTTCCCCTCCCACCTATATATATATGTGGGAGGGGGCCTAGCACACCCAGATAATTGTTAGCCGTGTGTGGAGCCCCCTCCACCGTTTACACCCCGGTCATATTTTTGTAGTGCTTAGACGAAGCCCTACGGAGATCACTTCACCATCACCGTCACCACGCCGTAGTGCTGATGGAACTCATATACTACCTCGACGTCTTGCTGGATCAAGAAGGCGAGGGACGTCACCAAGCTGAATGTGTGTAGGACACGGAGGTGTCGTGTGTTCGGTACTTGATCGGTTAAAGTGTGAAGAAGTTCGACTACATCAATCGCGTTGTGAAACGCTTCCTCTTATAGTCTACGAGGGTACATAGACACACTCCCCCCGGTTGCTATGCATCTCCATGGATAGATCATTGTGTGTGCGTAGATTTTTTTTATTTTCCATGCAACGATTCCCAACACTCGCACGATGCTGCGGCCCGTAACTACTGTCATCCACGCATATGCCAGGCCATCACTTTGCGCCGGCCGTCGCTGCCCCGGGATACGTCTCCAACGTATTTATAATTTTGATTGCTCCATGCTATATTATCTATTGTTTTGGACATTATTGGGCTTTATTATCCACTTTTAAATTATTTTGGGGACTAACCTATTAACCGGAGGCCCAGCCTAGAATTGTTGTTTTTTTTTGCCTATTTTAGGGTTTCGAAGAAAAGGAATATCAAACGGAGTCCAAACGGAATGAAACCTTCGGGAACGTGATTTTCTCACCGAACATGATACAGGAGACTTGGACCCTACTTCAAGAAACAAAGGAGGAGGCCACGAGGTAGGGGCGCACGTACCCCCCCCCCCAGGCGCGCCCTCCACCCTCGTGGGCCCCTGTTGCTCCACCGACGTACTCCTTCCTCCTATATATACCTACGTACCCCCAAACGATCAGATATTGAGCCAAAACCCTAATTCCACCGTCGTAACTTTCTGTATCCACAAGATCCCATCTTGGGGCCTGTTCCGGAGCTCCGCCGGAGGGGGTATCCATCACGGAGGGCTTCTACATCATCACCATAGCCCCTCTGATGAAGTGTGAGTAGTTCACCTCAGACCTACGGGTCCATAGTTATTAGCTAGATGGCTTCTTCTCTCTTTTTGGATCTCAATACAATGTTCTCCCCCTCTCTTGTGGAGATCTATTCGATGTAATCTTCTTTTTGCGGTGTGTTTGTTGAGATCGGTGAATTGCGGGTTTATGATCAAGTCTATCTGTGAACAGTATTTGAATCTTCTCTGAATTCTTTCATGTACGATTGGTTATCTTTGCAAGTCTCTTCGAATTATCAGTTTGGTTTGGCCTACTAGATTGATCTTTCTTGCAATGGGAGAAGTGCTTAGCTTTGGGTTCAATCTTGCGGTGTCCTTTCCTAGTGACAGTAGGGGCAGCAAGGCACGTATTGTATTGTTGCCATCGAGGATAACAACATGGGGTTTTCATCATATTGCATGAGTTTATCCCTCTACATCATGTCATCTTGCTTAAGGCGTTACTCTGTTTTCATGAACTTAATACTCTAGATGCATGCTGGATAGCGGTCAATGAGTGGAGTAATAGTAGTAGATGCAGGCAGGAGTCGGTCTACTTGTCTCGGACGTGATGCCTATATACATGATCATACCTAGATATTCTCATAACTATGCTCAATTCTGTCAATTGCTCAACAGTCATTCGTTCACCCGCCGTAAAATACTTATGCTCTTGAGAGAAGCCACTAGTGAAACCTATGGCCCCCAGGTCTATCTTCATCATATTAATCTTCCAATACTTAGTTATTTCCTTTGCTTTTATTTTACTTTGCATCTTTATCATAAAAATACCAAAAATATTATCTTATCATATCTATCAGATCTCACTCCCGTAAGTGGCTGTGTAGGGATTGACAACCCCTTATCGCGTAGGTTGCGAGGATTTATTTGTTTTATGCAGGTGCGAGGGACTCGCGCGTAGCCTCCTACTGGATTGATACCTTGGTTCTCAAAAACTGAGGGAAATACTTACGCTACTTTACTGCATCATCCCTTCCTCTTCGGGGAAAACCAACGCAGTGCACAAGAGGTAGCAAGAAGGATTTCTGGCGCCGTTGCCGGGGAATCTACGCAAAAGTCAATATACCAAGTACCCATCACAATCCTTATCTCCCGCATTACATTATTTGCCATTTGCCTCTCGTTTTCCTCTCCCCCACTTCACCCTTGCCGTTTTATTCGCCCTCTCTCTCTCTCTATCCTCCCTTTCTTTCTCTATTTGCCTCTTTTTGCCCGCTTGCTTTTTGTTTGCTTGTGTGTTGGATTGCTTGCTTGTCACGATGGCTCGAGATAACATTAAATTGTGTGACTTTACCAATACCAACAACAATGATTTTATTAGCACTCCGATTGCTCCTCTTACCGATGCTGAATCTTGTGAAATTAATGCCGCTTTGCTGAATCTTGTCATGAAAGATCCGTTTTCCGGCCTTCCTAGCGAAGATGCCGCTACCCATCTAAATAGCTTCGTTGATTTGTGTGATATGCAAAAGAAGAAAGATGTGGATAACGATATTGTTAAATTGAAGCTATTTCCTTTTTCGCTTAGATACGGCCGCGGGAGGCACTTTTATAGAAATCACTTTAGGAAAAGCTACTAAACTCCTAGATAATATTATGGTTAATTATTCTCAATGGCACACTGAAAGATCTACTAATAAGAAAGTGCATGTGATAGAAGAAATTAATGTTTTGAGTGGAAAGATGGATGAACTTATGAAATTATTTGCTAATAAAAGTGTTTCTTCTGATCCTAACGATATGCCTTTGTCTACTTTGATTGAGAATAATAACGAATCTATGGATGTGAATTATGTTTGTAGGAACAGTTTTGGTAACAACGCGTATAGAGGAAATTTTAATCCTAGGCATTATCCTAGTAATCCATCTAATAATTATGGTAATTCCTACAACAATTATTATGGAAATTATAATAATATGCCCTCTGATTTTGAATCTAATATTAAAGAATTTATTACTTCACAAAAGAATTTCAATGCTTTGATTGAAGAAAAATTGCTTAAGATTGATGAGTTGGCTAGGAACGTTGATAGAATTTCTCTTGATGTTGATTCTTTGAAACTGAGATCTATTCGACCTAAGCATGATATCAATGAGTTTCTCAAAGCCATGAGAATTTCCATTGATGAGTGCAAAGAAAGAACCACTAGGATGCGTGCTAAGAAAGATGCCTTTATAAGAGCGTGCTCTTCTAGTTCCTATGAAAATAAACATGAAGATCTAAAAGTTATTAATGTGTCCCCTATTAAATCTTTCTTTTGCAATATGAATCTTATAATGATGGGACTGAATATGATCCACCTTTACCTAGAAGGCATTCCAAGAATTCAGAGTTTTTAGATCTTAATGCTAAAATTGATGAAAGTGGGATCAAAGAAATTAAAACCCTAGATGTTGCTAAATCCACTATTTTGGATTTCAAGGAATTTAATTATGAAAATTGCTCTTTGATTGATTGTATTTCCTTCTTGCAATCCGTGCTAAATTCTCCTCACGCTTATAGTCGAAATAAAGCGTTCACTAAACATATCGTTGATGCCTTGGTGCAATCTTATGAAGAAAAACTTGAATTGGAAGTTTATATCCCTAGAAAACTTTATGATTAGTGGGAACCAAATATTAGAATTAAGATTAAAGATCATGAGTTCTATGCTTTATGTGATTTGGGTGCTAGTGTTTCCACGATTCCAAAGACTTTGTGTGATTTGTTAGGTTTCCCTGATTTTGATGATTGCTCTCTAAACTTGCACCTTGCGGATTCCACTATTAAGAAACCTATGGGAAGAATTAATGATGTTCTTATTGTTGCAAATAGGAATTATGTACCCGTAGATTTTATTGTTCTTGACATAGATTGCAATCCTTCATGTCCGATTATTCTTGGTAGACCTTTCCTTAGAACGATTGGTGCAATTATTGATATGAAGGAATGAAATATTAAATTCCAATTTCCGTTAAGGAAAGGCATGGAACACTTTCCTAGAAATAAAATTAAATTACCTTATGAAACTATTATGAGAGCCACTTATGGATTGCCTACCAAAGATGGCAATACCTAGATCTATCCTTGCTTTTTATGCCTAGCTAGGGCGTTAAACGATAGCGCTTGTTGGGAGGCAACCCAATTTTATTTTTATTCCTTGCTTTTTGCTCCTATTTAGTAATAAATAATTTATCTAGCCTCTGTTTAGGTTGTGTTTTTTGTGTTTAATTAGTGTTTGTGCCAAGTAGAACCGTGGGAAAGACTTGGGGAAAGTCTTGATATCTTGCTGTAAAAAAAACAGAAACTTTAGCGCTCACGAGAACTGCTGTCATTTTTATTTGGAAAGTTATATTTAGTTAATTATTTTTCCAGATGATTAATAGATAAATTTCTCATGTCCAGAAATTTATTTTAGAATTTTTGGGTTCCAGATCTTGCGCTAGCTACAGATTACTACAGACTGTTCTGTTTTTGACAGATTCTGTTTTTTGTGTGTTGTTTGCTTATTTCGATGAATCTATGGCTAGTAAAATAGTTTATAAACCATAGGGAAGTTGGAATACAGTAGGTTTAACACCAATATAAATAAAGAATGAGTTCATTACATTACCTTGAAGTGGTCTTTTGTTTTCTTTCGCTAACGGAGCTCATGAGATTTTCTACTTTAAGTTTTGTGTTGTGAAGTTTTCAAGTTTTGGGTAAAGATTTGATAGATTATGGAACAAGGAGTGGCAAGAGCCTAAGCTTGGGTATGCCCATGGCACCCCCAAGATAATCTAAGGACACCTAAAATCCAAAGCTTGTTGATGCCCCGGAAGGCATCCCCTCTTTTCGTCTACTTCTATCGGTAACTTTACTTTGAACTATATTTTTATTCACCACATGATATGTGTTTTGCTTGGAGTGTCTTGTATGATTTGATTCTTTTCTTTTTAGTTACCACAATCATCCTTGCTGTACACACCTTTTGAGAGAGCCATACATGATTTGTAATTTGTTAGAATACTCTATGTGCTTCACTTATATCTTTTTGAGTTATATAGTTTTGCTCTAGTACTTCACTTATATCTTTTAGAGCACGGTGGTGGATTTATTTTATAGAAACTATTGATCTCTCATGCTTCACTTAGATTATTTTGAGAGTCTTAAATAGCATGGTAATTTGCTTAAATAATCCTAATATGCTAGGTATTCAATATTAGTAAAAAAATTCTTATGAGTGTTTTGAATACTAAGAGAAGTTTGATGCTGGATGATTGTTTTGAGATATGGAGGTAATAATATTAAAGTCGTGCTAGTTGAGTAGTTGTGAATTTGAGAAATTCTTGTGTTGAAGTTTGCAAGTCCCGTAGCATGCACGTATGGTAGACGTTATGTAACAACTTTGAAACATGAGGTGTTATTTGATTGTCTTCCTTATGAGTGGCGGTCAGGGACGAGCGATGGTCTTTTCCTACCAATCTACCCCCCTAGGAGCATGCGCATAGTGCTTGGTTTTTGATGACTTGTAGATTTTTGCAATAAGTATGTGAGTTCTTTATGACTAATGTTGAGTCCATGGATTATATGCACTCTCACCCTTCCATCATTGCTAGCCTCTTCGGTACCGTGCATTGCCCTTTCTCACATCGAGAGTTGGTGCAAACTTCGCCGGTGCATCCAAACCCCATGATATGATACGCTCTTTCACACATAAACCTCCTTATATCTTCCTCAAAATAGCCAGCATACCTACCTATTATGGCATTTCCATAGCCATTCCGAGATATATTGCCATGCAACTTTCCACCATTCCGTTTATCATGACACATTCATCATTGTCATATTGCTTAGCATGATCATGTAGTTGACATAGTATTTGTGGCAAAGCCACCATTCATAATTCTTTCATACATGTTACTCTTGGATCATTGCATATCCCGGTACACCGCCGGAGGCATTCATATAGAGTCATATCTTGTTATAAGTATCGAGTTGTAATTCTTGGGTTGTAAGTAAATAGAAGTGTGATGACCATCATTCATAGAGCATTGTCCTAAAAAAAAGAAGAGAAAGGCCAAATATATATATAAGGGACAATGCTACTATCCGTTGCCACACTTGTGCTTCAAAGTAGCACCATAATCTTCATGATAGAGAGTCTTTTGTTTTGTCACTTTCATATACTAGTGGGAAAAATTTTCATTATAGAACTTGGCTTGTATATTCCAACAATGGGCCTCCTCAAGTGCCCTAGGTCTTCGTGAGCAAGCAAGTTGGATGCACACCAACTTAGTTTCTTTTGTTGAGCTTTCATATATTTATAGCTCTAGTGCATCCGTTGCATGGCAATCCCTACTCCTTGCATTAACATCAATCGATGGGCATCTCCATAGCCCATTGATTAGCCTCGTTGATGTGAGACTTTCTCCTTTTTTGTCTTCTCCACATAACCCCCATCATATTCTATTCCACCCATAGTTCTATATCCATGGCTCGCGCTCATATATTGCGCGGAAGTTTATAGGTTTGAGATTACTAAAGTATGAAACAATTTCTTAGCTTGTCATCGGGGTTGTGCATGATGAGAGCATTCTTGTGTGACGAAAATGGAGCATGACTAAACTATATGATTTTGTAGGGATGAACTTTCTTTGGCCATGTTATTTTGGGAGGACATAATTACTTAGTTAGTATGCTTGAAGTATTATTATTTTTATGTCAATATGAACTTTTATCTTGAATCTTTCGGATCTGAATATTCATACCACAATTAAGAAGAATTACATTAAAATTATGCCAAGTAGCACTCCGCATAAAAAATTATGTCTTTATCATTTACCTACTCGAGGACGAGCAAGAATTAAGCTTGGGATGCTTGATACGTCTCCAACGTATCTATAATTTTTGATTTCTCCATGCTATATTATCTACTGTTTTGGACATTATTGGGCTTTATTATCCACTTTTATATTATTTTTGGGACTAACCTATTAACTGGAGGCCCAACCAAGAATTGCTGTTTTTTTGCCAATTTTATGGTTTCGAAGAAAAGGAATATCAAAAGGACTCCAAACGGAATGAAACCTTCGGGAACGTGATTTTCTCACCGAACATGATCCAGGAGACTTGGACCCTACATCAAGAAACAAAGGAGGAGGCTATGAGGTAGGGGGGCGCCTACACCCCCAGGCGCGCCCTCCACCCTCGTGGGCCCCCTGTTGCTCCACCGACATACTCCTTCCTCCTATATATACCTACCCCCAAACGATCAGATACGGAGCCAAAACCCTAATTCCACCGCCATAACTTTCTGTATCCACGAGATCCCATCTTGGGGCCTGTTCCGGAGCTCCGCCGGAGGGGGTATCCATCACGGAGGGCTTCTACATCATCACCATAGCCCCTCCGATGAAGTGTGAGTAGTTCACCTCGGACCTACGGGTCCATAGTTATTATCTAGATGGCTTCTTCTCTCTTTTTGGATCTCAATACAATGTTCCCCCCCTCTCTTGTGGAGATCTATTCGATGTAATCTTCTTTTTGCGGCGTGTTTGTTGAGACCGATGAATTGTGGGTTTATGATCAAGTCTATCTATGAACAATATTTGAATCTTCTCTAAATTCTTTTATGTATGATTGGTTATCTTTGCAAGTCTCTTCGAATTATCAGTTTGGTTTGGCCTACTAGATTGATCTTTCTTGAAAGTCTCTACGTATTGTATTGTTGCCATCGAGGATAACAAGATGGAGTTTCATCATATTGGATGAGTTTATCCCTCTACATCATGTCATCTTGCTTAAGGAGTTACTCTGTTTTCATGAACTTAATACTCTAGATGCATGATGGATAGCGGTCAATGAGTGGAGTAATAGTAGTAGATGCAGGCAGGAGTCAGTCTACTTGTCTCGGACATGATGCCTATATACATGATCATACCTAGATATTCTCATAACTATGCTCAACTCTGTCAATTGCCCAACAGTAATTCGTTCACCCGCCGTAAAATACTTATGCTCTTGAGAGAAGCCACTAGTGAAACCTATGGCCCCCGGGTCTATCTTCATCATATTAATCTTCCAATATTTAGTTATTTCCTTTGCTTTTTACTTTGCTTTTTATTTTACTTTGCATCTTTATCATAAAAATACCAAAAATATTATCTTATCATATCTATCAGATCTCACTATCGTAAGTGGACGTGTAGGGATTGACAACCCCTTATCGCGTTGGTTGCGAGGATTTATTTGTTTTGTGCAGGTGCGAGGGACTCGCGCGTAGCCTCCTACTGGATTGATACATTGGTTCTCAATAACTGAGGGAAATACTTACGCTACTTTATTGCATCATCCCTTCCTCTTCGGGGAAAACCAATGCAGTGCTCAAGAGGTAGCACCCCGCTCCATCACCTCCCGCCTCCGCCGCGTACGTATGTCTGCCTCATTCACGGCACTGTGTTTCCCGCTTGGGCGCCGATGCTATGTTGGTCGCTCGAGCATTAGCGCTGGACGTGCTTGCCCGCATGTCGTCACACGTCGGCCATCGTCGCCTGCTTCTGCTCAGACTCCTCCATCACCCCATCTCCGTCATTTGTGATTTCGATCTCATCACCGAGCAGTGCCCCCGACCTCGCGCGTGATTGGATTGATCACCCGCCCGCCAGCGATCCGCTTCATCCGTACTACATGACCAACCTGATAAGTTAGTTGCACGCGCCTCCACAGATCGTTCATGGGGTACATAACGCCCCTCCACCGATAGAGTAATGGGCTTACCATTGCGTCGCTCCATCAGGCCGCTGCCCCTTGGTTCCCCACGTGGCTACACCGACCCGCCTGTTGCCGCTGCATTGCCCCTTTGGGCCATAGCGCCACGGCACACGGTCCACACCGCCGCCTCGAGGTCGTCCCTGCAGTTGCATTGACCCACACGCTACCGCTATGTCGCCCCTTTAGGCCATAGCACTACGGCGCGCGGTCCACGCCACCACCTCGAGGTCTTCCACGCCATCACCCCGACCCTCACGTTGTTGTTGTGTCGCCTCTTCGGGTTGTAGCGTTGCGGCACGCGATCCACTCCACCATCCCCGTGTGTCGACTTCTACATGGTATGCACTGTGCCACCTTCCTAGGCACGGGAATGTCACCGTCCACGCATGGTCTTCATCAGCTATTGGGTTTTTCCCTACCTACTTCGAGCATCGCTGTCGCACTTCTACCGGCGACTAACTGAAGGAAATACGCCCAAGAGGCAGTGATAAAGTTGTTATTTTATATTATATTTCCTTATTCATGATAAAGGTTTATTATTCATGCTAAAATTGTATTGATCGGAAACTTAAATACATGTGTGAATACATAAACAAATACCATGTCCCTAGTAAGCCTCTACTAGACTAGCTCGTTGATCAAAGATGGTTAAAGTTTCCTAACCATTGACATGTGTTGTCATTTGATAATGGGATCACATCATTAGAAGAATGATGTGACAGACAATACCCATCAGTTAGCTTAGCACAATGATCGGTCAGTTTTATTGCTATTGCTTTCTTCATGTCAAATATTTATTCCTTCGACTATGAGATTATGCAACTCCCAGATACCGGAGGAATACCTTGTGTGCTATCAAACGTCACAACATAACTGAGTGATCATAAAGATTCTCTATAGGTATCTCCGAAGGTGTTTGTTGAGTTGGCATAGATCGAGATTAGGATTTTTCACTCCGAGTATCAGAGAGGTATCTCTGGGCCCTCTCGATAATACACATCATAAGCATGCAACCAAATGACTAAGGAGTTAGTCACAAGGTGATGTATTACGAAACGAGTAAAGAGACTTGTGATAACCCGCAAGTATAGGGGATCGCAACAGTTTTCGAGGGTAAAGTATTCAACCCAAATTTATTGATTCAACACAAGGGGAGCCAAAGAATACTCTCAAGTATTAGCAGCTGAGTTGTCAATTCAACCACACCTGGAAACTTAATATCTGCAGCAAAGTATTTAGTAGCAAAGTAATATGATAGTAGTGATAATGGTAACAAAAGGTAACGGTAGTAAAAGCAATGTTTTTGGTCTTTTGTAGTGATGATAGCAATAGCAACGGGAAAGTAAATAAGCGAAGAACAATATGTGGAAAGCTCGTAGGCAATGGATCGGTGATGGAGAATTATGCCGGATGTGGTTCATCATGTAACAGTCATAACCTAGGGTGACACAGAACTAGCTCCAGTTCGTCAATGTAATGTAGGCATGTATTCCGAATATAGTCATACGTGCTTATGGAAAAGAACTTGCATAACATCTTTTGTCCTACCCTCCCGTGGCAGCGGGGTCCTTACGGAAACTAAGGGATATTAAGGCTGAAGGAAATATGCCCTAGAGGCAATAATAAAGTTATTATTTATTTCCTTATATCATGATGAATGTTTATTATTCATGCTAGAATTGTATTAACCGGAAACATAATACATGTGTGAATACATAGACAAACAGAGTGTCACTAGTATGCCTCTACTTGACTAGCTCGTTAATCAAAGATGGTTATGTTTCCTAACCATGAACAAAGAGTTGTTATTTGATTAACGGGATCACATCATTAGGTGAATGATCTGATTAACATGACCCATTCCATTAGCTTAGCACCCGATCGTTTATATGTTGTTATTGCTTTCTTCATGACTTATACATGTTCCTATGACTATGAGATTATGCAACTCCCGTTTGCTGGAGGAACACTTTGTGTGCTACCAAACGTCACAACGTAAATGGGTGATTATAAAGGTGCTCTACAGGTGTCTCCAAAGGTACATGTTGGGTTGGCGTATTTCGAGATTAGGATTTGTCACTCCGATTGTCGGAGAGGTATCTCTGGGCCCTCTCGGTAATGCACATCACATAAGCCTTGCAAGCATTGCAACTAATGAGTTAGTTGCGAGATGATGTATTACGGAACGAGTAAAGAGACTTGCCGGTGACGAGATTGAACTAGGTATTGAGATACCGACGATCGAATCTCGGGCAAGTAACATACCGATGACAAAGGGAACAACGTATGTTGTTATGCGGTCTGACCGATAAAGATCTTCGTAGAATATGTAGGAGCCAATATGAGCATCCAGGTTCCGCTATTGGTTATTGACCGGAGACGTGTCTCGGTCATGTCTACATTGTTCTCGAACCCGTAGGGTCCGCATGCTTAAGGTTTCGATGACAGTTATATTATGAGTTTATGAGTTTTGATGTACCGAAGTTAGTTCGGAGTCCCGGATGTCATCACGGACATGACGAGGAGTCTCGAAATGGTCGAGACATAAAGATTGATATATTGGACGGCTATATTCGGACACCGGAAGTGTTCCGGGTGATTTCAGAGAAAACCGGAGAGCCGGAGGGTTACCGAAACCCCACCAGGAGAAGTAATGGGCCATATGGGCCTTAGTGGAGAGAGAGAGGGGCAGCCAAAGGTGGGACGCGCGCCTCCTCCCCCCTGGTCCGAATTGGACTAGGAGAGGGGGGGGGGGGCTCCCCCCTTTCCCTCTCCCTCCCAACTTCTTTCCCCCTCCTAGTAGGAGTCCTACTCCTACTAGGAGGAGGACTCCTCCTTGGTGCGCCTATAGGGCCGGCCGGCCTCCTCCCCTTGCTCCTTTATATACGGGGGATCGTCATCAAGCTGAACGTGTGCTAGAACTCGGAGGTGCCGTAGTTTCGGTGCTTGATCGGTCGGGCCGTGGAGACGTACGACTACATCAACCAAACACTTCCGTTGTCGATCTACAACGGTACGTAGATCACACTCTCCCCCTCTCGTTGTTATGCATCACCATGATCTTGCGTGTGTGTAGGAATTTTTTTGAAATTACTACGAAACCCAACAGTGGTATCAGAGCCTAGGTTTTATATGTTGATGTTATATGCACGAGTAGAACACAAGTGAGTTGTGGGCGATATAAGTCATACTGCTTACCAGCATGTCATACTTTGGTTCGGCGGTATTGTTGGATGAAGCGGCCTGGACCGACATTACGCGTACGCTTACGCGAGACCGGTTCTCCCGACGTGCTTTGCACATAGGTGGCTTGCGGGTGACAGTTTCTCCAACTTTAGTTGAACCGAGTGTGGCTACGCCCGGTCCTTGCAAAGGTTAAAACAGCACCAACTTGACAAACTATCGTTGTGGTTTTGATGCGTAGGTAAGATTGGTTCTTGCTTAAGCCCGTAGCAGCCACGTAAAACTTGCAACAACAAAGTAGAGGATGTCTAACTTGTTTTTGCAGGGCATGTTGTGATGTGATATGGTCAAGACATGATGCTAAAATTTTATTGTATGAGATGATCATGTTTTGTAACCGAGTTATCGGCAACTGGCAGGAGCCATATGGTTGTCGCTTTATTGTATGCAATGCAATCGCGCTGTAATGCTTTACTTTATCACTAAGCGGTAGCGATAGTCGTGGAAGCATAAGATTGGCGAGACGACAACGATGCTACGATGGAGATCAAGGTGTCGCACCAGTGACGATGGTGATCACGACAGTGCTTCAAAGATGGAGATCACAAGCACAAGATGATGATGGCCATATCATATCACTTATATTGATTGCATGTGATGTTTATCTTTTATGCATCTTATCTTGCTTTGATTGATGGTAGCATTATAAGATGATCTCTCACTAATTATCAAGAAGTGTTCTCCCTGAGTATGCACCGTTGCGAAAGTTCTTCGTGCTGAGACACCACGTGATGATCGGGTGTGATAGGCTCTACGTTCAAATACAACGGGTGCAAAACAGTTGCACACGCGGAATACTCAGGTTATACTTGACGAGCCAAGCATATACAGATATGGCCTCGGAACACGGAGACCGAAAGGTCGAGCGTGAATCATATAGTAGATATGATCAACATAGTGATGTTCACCAATGAAACTACTCCATCTCACGTGATGATCGGACATGGTTTAGTTGATTTGGATCACGTAATCACTTAGAGGATTAGAGGGATGTCTATCTAAGTGGGAGTTCTTTAAGTAAATTAATTGAACCTAAATTTATCATGAAACTTAGTACCTGATAGTATCTTGCTTGTTTATGCTTGGTTGTAGATAGATGGCTCGTGCTGTTGTTCCGTTGAATTTTAATGCGTTCCTTGAGAAAGCAAAGTTGAAAGATGATGGTAGCAATTACACGGACTGGGTCCGTAACTTGAGGATTATCCTCATTGCTGCACAGAAGAATTACGTCCTGGAAGCACCGCTGGGTGCCGGGCCTGCTGCTGGAGCAACACCAGATGTTATGAACGTCTGGCAGAGCAAAGCTGATGACTACTCGATAGTTCAGTGTGCCATGCTTTACGGCTTAGAATCGGGACTTCAACGACGTTTTGAACGTCATGGAGCATATGAGATGTTCCAGGAGTTGAAGTTAATATTTCAAGCAAATGCCCGGATTGAGAGATATGTAGTCTCCAATAAGTTCTATAGCTGCAAGATGGAGGAGAACAGTTCTGTCAGTGAGCATATACTCAAAATGTCTGGGTATAATAATCACTTGATTCAATTGGGAGTTAATCTTCCAGATGATTGCGTAATTGACAGAATTCTCCAATCACTGCCACCAAGCTACAAGAGCTTCGTGATGAACTATAATATGCAAGGGATGAATAAGACTATTCCCGAGCTCTTCGCAATGCTGAAAGCTGCGGAGGTAGAAATCAAAAAGGAGCATCAAGTGTTGATGGTCAACAAGACCACTAGTTTCAAGAAAAAGGGCAAAGGGAAGAAGAAGGGGAACTTCAAAAGGAACGACAAGCAAGTTGCTACTCAAGAGAAGAAACCCAAACCTGGACCTAAGCCTGAAACTGAGTGCTTCTACTGCAAGCAGACTGGTCACTTGAAGCGGAACTGCCCCAAGTATTTGGCGGATAAGAAGGATAGCAAGGTGAACAAAGGTATATGTGATATACATGTTATTGATGTGTACCTTACTAATGCTCGTAGTAGCACCTGGGTATTTGATACTAGTTCTGTTGCTAATATTTGCAACTCGAAATAGGGACTACGGATTAAGCGAAGATTGGCTAAGGACGAGGTGACGATGCGCGTGGGAAACGGTTCCAAAGTCGATGTGATCGCAGTCGGCACGCTACCTCTACATCTACCTTCGGCATTACTATTAGACCTAAATAATTGTTATTTGGTGCCAGCGTTAAGAATGAACATCATATCTGGATCTTGTTTGATGCGAGATGGTTATTCATTTAAATCTGAGAATAATGGTTGTTCTATTTATATGAGTAATATCTTTTATGGTCATGCACCCTTAAAGAGTGGTCTATTTTTATTGAATCTCGATAGTAGTGACACACATATTCATAGTGTTGAAGCCAAAAGATGCAGAGTTGATAATGATAGTGCAACTTATTTGTGGCACTGCCGTTTAGGTCATATCAGTGTAAAGCGCATGAAGAAACTCCATACTGATGGACTTTTGGAACCACTTGATTATGAATCACTTGGTACTTGCGAACCGTGCCTCATGGGCAAGATGACTAAAACACCGTTCTCCGGTACTATGGAGAGAGCAATAGATTTGTTAGAAATCATGCATACAGATGTATGTAGTCCGATGAATAGTGAGGCTCGTGGCGGATATCGTTATTTTCTCACCTTCACAGATGACTTAAGCAGATATGGGTATATCTACTTAATGAAACATAAGTCTGAAACGTTTGAAAAGTTCAAAGAATTTCAGAGTGAAGTTGAAAATCATCTTAACAAGAAAATAAAGTTTCTACGATCTGATCATGGAGGAGAATATTTGAGTTACGAGTTTGGTGTACATTTGAAACAATGCGGAATAGTTTCGCAACTCACGCCACCCGGAACACCACAGCGTAATGGTGTGTCTGAACATTGTAATTGTACTTTACTAGATATGGTGCGATCTATGATGTCTCTTACTGATTTACCGCTATCGTTTTGGGGATACGCTCTAGAGACGGCCGCATTCACGTTAAATAGGGCACCATCAAAATCCGTTGAGACGACGCCTTATGAACTGTGGTTTGGCAAGAAACCAAAGTTGTCGTTTCTGAAAGTTTGGGGCTGCGATGCTTATGTGAAAAAGCTTCAACCAGATAAGCTCGAACCCAAATCGGAGAAATGTGTCTTCATAGGATATCCAAAGGAAACTATTGGATACACCTTCTATCACAGATCCGAAGGCAAGACTTTTGTTGCTAAATTCGGAAACTTTCTGGAGAAGGAGTTTCTCTCGAAAGAAGTGAGTGGGAGGAAAGTAAAACTTGACGAGGTAACTGTACCTGCTCCCTTATTGGAAAGTAGTGCATCACAGAAAACTGTTTCAGTGACACCTACACCAGTTAGTGAGGAAGCTAATGATGATAATCATGAAACTTCAGAACAAGATACTACTGAACCTCGTAGATCAACCAAAGTGAGATCCGCACCAGAGTGGTACGGTAATCCTGTTTTGGAAGTCATGCTACTAGATCATGATGAACCTACGAACTATGAAGAAGTGATGGTGAGCCCAGATTCCACAAAATGGCTTGAAGCCATGAAATCTGAGATGGGATCCATGTATGAGAACAAAGTATGGACTTTGGTTGACTTGCTCGATGATCAGCAAGCAATTGAGAATAAATGGATCTTCAAGAAGAAGACTGACGCTGATGGTAATATTACTGTCTACAAAGCTCGACTTGTCGCAAAAGGTTTTCGGCAAGTTCGAGGGATTGACTACGATGAGACCTTCTCACCCGTAGCGATGCTTAAGTCTGTCCGAATCATGTTAGCAATTGCCGCATTTTGTGATTATGAAATTTGGCAGATGGATGTCAAAACTGCATTCCTGAATGGATTTCTGGAAGAAGAGTTGTATATGATGCAACCAGAAGGTTTTGTCGATCCAAAGGGAGCTAACAAAGTGTGCAAGCTCCAGCGATCCATTTATGGACTGGTGCAAGCCTCTCGGAGTTCGAATAAACGCTTTGATAGTGTGATCAAAGCATTTGGTTTTATACAGACTTTTGGAGAAGCATGTATTTACAAGAAAGTGAGTCGGAGCTCTGTAGCATTTCTGATATTATATGTGGATGACATATTACTAATTGGAAATGATATAGAATTTCTGGATAGCATAAAGGGATACTTGAATAAGAGTTTTTCAATGAAAGACCTCGGTGAAGCTGCTTACATATTAGGCATTAAGATCTATAGAGATAGATCAAAACGCTTAATTGGACTTTCACAAAGCACATACCTTGACAAAGTTTTGAAGAAGTTCAAAATGGATCAAGCAAAGAAAGGGTTCTTGCCTGTGTTACAAGGTGTGAAGTTGAGTAAGACTCAATGCCCGACCACTTCAGAAGATAGAGAGAAAATGAAAGATGTTCCCTATGCTTCATCCATAGGCTCTATCATGTATGCAATGCTGTGTGCCAGACCTGATGTGTGCCTTGCTATAAGTCTAGCAGGGAGGTACCAAGTGATCCAGGAGTGGATCACTGGACAGCGGTCAAGAACATCCTGAAATACCTGAAAAGGACTAAGGATATGTTTCTCATATATGGAGGTGACAAAGAGCTCATCGTAAAAGGTTACGTTGATGCAAGCTTTGACACTGATCCGGACGATTCTAAATCGCAAACCGGATACGTGTTTACATTAAACGGTGGAGCTGTCAGTTGGTGCAGTTCTAAACAAAGCGTTGTAGCGGGATCTACATGTGAAGCGGAGTACATAGCTGCTTCGAAAGCAGCAAATGAAGGAGTCTGGTTGAAGGAGTTCATATCCGATCTAGGTGTCATACCTAGTGCATCGGGTCCAATGAAAACCTTTTGTGACAATACTGGTGCAATTGCCTTGGCAAAGGAATCCAGATTTCACAAGAGAACCAAGCACATCAAGAGATGCTTCAATTCCATCCGGGATCTAGTCCAGGTGGGAGACATAGAGATTTGCAAGATACATATGGATCTGAATGTTGCAGACCCGTTGACTAAGCCTCTTCCACGAGCAAAACATGATCAACACCAAAGCTCCATGGGTGTTAGAATCATTACTATGTAATCTAGATTATTGACTCTAGTGCAAGTGGGAGACTGAAGGAAATATGCCCTAGAGGCAATAATAAAGTTATTATTTATTTCCTTATATCATGATGAATGTTTATTATTCATGCTAGAATTGTATTAACCGGAAACATAATACATGTGTGAATACATAGACAAACAGAGTGTCACTAGTATGCCTCTACTTGACTAGCTCGTTAATCAAAGATGGTTATGTTTCCTAACCATGAACAAAGAGTTGTTATTTGATTAACAGGATCACATCATTAGGTGAATGATCTGATTAACATGACCCATTCCATTAGCTTAGCACCCGATCGTTTAGTATGTTGCTATTGCTTTCTTCATGACTTATACATGTTCCTATGACTATGAGATTATGCAACTCCCGTTTGCCGGAGGAACACTTTGTGTGCTACCAAATATCACAACGTAAATGGGTGATTATAAAGGTGCTCTACAGGTGTCTCCAAAGGTACATGTTGGGTTGGCGTATTTCGAGATTAGGATTTGTCACTCTGATTGTCGGAGAGGTATCTCTGGGCCCTCTCGGTAATGCACATCACATAAGCCTTGCAAGCATTGTAACTAATGAGTTAGTTGCGAGATGATGTATTACGGAATGAGTAAAGAGACTTGCCGGTAACGAGATTGAACTAGGTATTGAGATACCGACGATCGAATCTCGGGCAAGTAACATACCGATGACAAAGGGAACAACGTATGTTATTATGCGGTCTGACCGATAAAGATCTTCGTAGAATATGTAGGAGCCAATATGAGCATCCAGGTTCTGCTATTGGTTATTGACCGGAGACGTGTCTCGGTCATGTCTACATTGTTCTCAAACCCGTAGGGTCCGCATGTTTAAGGTTTCGATGACAGTTATATTATGAGTTTATGAGTTTTGATGTACCGAAGTTATTTCGGAGTCCCGGATGTGATCACGGACATGACGAGGAGTCTCGAAATGGTCGAGACATAAAGATTGATATATTGGACGGCTATATTCGGACACCGGAAGTGTTTCGGGTGATTTCGGAGAAAACCGGAGAGCCGGAGGGTTACCAGAACCCCACCGGGAGAAGTAATGGGCCATATGGGCCTTAGTGGAGAGAGAGAGGGGCAGCCAAAGGTGGGCCGCGCGCCTCCTCCCCCTGGTCCGAATTGGACTAGGAGAGGGGGGGCGGCGCCCGCCTTTCCCTCTCCCTCCCCACTTCTTTCCCCCTCCTTATAGGAGTCCTACTCCTACTAGGAGGAGGACTCGTCCTTGGCGCGCCTATAGGGCCGGCCGACCTCCTCCCCTTGCTCCTTTATATACGGGGGCAGGGGGCACCCCTAGAGATACAAGTTGATCCACGTGATCATATTCTTAGCTGTGTGCGGTGCCCCCTTCCACCATAGTCCTCGATATTATTGTAGCGGTGCTTAGGCGAAGCCCTGCGACGGTAGTGCATCAAGATCGTCACCACGCCGTCGTGCTGACGGAACTCTTCCCCGACACTTTGCTGGATCGGAGTCCGGGGATCGTCATCAAGCTGAACGTGTGCTAGAACTCGGAGGTGTCGTAGTTTCGGTGCTTGATCGGTCGGGCCGTGGAGACGTACGACTACATCAACCAAACGCTTCCGTTGTCGATCTACAAGGGTACGTAGATCACACTCTCCCCCTCTCGTTGCTATGCATCACCATGATCTTGCGTGTGCGTAGGAAATTTTTCGAAATTACTACGAAACCCAACAAAGGCCTCCTTTTAATAGAGAACCGGAACAAAGCATTAACACATAGTGAATACATGAACTCCTCAAACTACGGTCATCACCGGTAAGTATCCCGATTATTGTCACTTCGGGGTTAACGGATCATAACACATAATATGTGACTATAGACTTGCAAGATAGGATCAAGAACACTCATATATTGATGAAAACATAATAGGTTCAGATCTGAAATCAT
Source organism: Triticum dicoccoides (assembly GCF_002162155.2). Classification (NCBI taxonomy): domain Eukaryota; kingdom Viridiplantae; phylum Streptophyta; class Magnoliopsida; order Poales; family Poaceae; genus Triticum; species Triticum dicoccoides. Next base: position 330,370,032 of record NC_041390.1, on the reverse strand, counting down.
GGCACTCGGGCCCTAGTGACAAGCATTAAGCATAGCAAAGTCATAGCAACATCAATCTCAGAACATAGTGGACACTAGGGATCAAACCCTAACAAAACTAACTCGATTACATGATAGATCCCATCCAACCCATCACCATCTAGCAAGCCTACGATGGAATTACTCACGCACGGCGGTGAGCATCATAAATTGGTGATGGAGGATGGTTGATGATGACGATGGCGACAGATTCCCCTCTCCGGAGCCCCGGACGGACTCCAAATCAGCCCTCCCGAGAGGTTTTAGGGCTTGGCGGCGGCTCCGTATCGTAAAACATGATGAATTCTTCTCTCTGATTTTTTTCTCCCGAAAACTCAATATATGGAGTTGGAGTCGGAGAGGCAATAGGGGGCCCACGAGGTAGGGGGCGCGCCTTAGGGGGGCAGGCGCGCCGCCCACCCTCGTGGGCAAGTGGTGGCCCCCTGGCCTTCATCTTTTGCAGGTATTTTTCATATTTTCTGAAAAGTTGCTGCGTGAAGTTTCAGGTCATTCCGAGAACGTTTGCTCCTGCACATAAATAACACCATGGTAATTCGGCTGAAAACAGCGTCAGTCCGGGTTAGTTCCATTCAAATCATGCAAGTTAGAGTCCAAAACAAGGGCAAAAGTGTTTGGAAAAATAGATACGTTGGAGACGTATCAACTCCCCCAAGCTTAAACCTTTGCTTGTCCTCAAGCAATTCAGTTGACAAACTAAAAGTGATAAAGAAAAACTTTTACAAATTCTGTTTGCTCTTGTTGTTGTAAATATGTAAAGCCAGCATTCAAGTTTTCAGCAAAGATTATAACTAACCACATTTGCAATAACGCATAGGTCTCAAGTTTACTCATATCAATAGCATAATCAACTAGCGAGCCATAATAATAAATATCAGATGACAACACTTTCTCAAAACAATCATAATATGGTATAACAAGCTGGTATCTAGCTAGCCCTTTCTGAGACTGCAAAACATAAATGCAGGGCACCTTTAAAGACCAAGGGCTGACTAGACATTGTAATTCATGGTAAAAGAGATCCAGTCAAGTCATACTCAATGTAAACTAACAGTAATGAATGCAAATGACAGCGGTGCTCTCTAACTGGTGCTTTTTAATAAGAGGATGATGACTCAGCATAAAAGTAAATAGATAGGCCCTTCGCAGAGGGAAGCAGGGATTTGTAGAGGTGCCAGAGCTCGGTTTTGAAACAGAGGTGAATAATATTTTGAGCGGTAAACTTTCATTGTCAACATAACAACCAAGAGATGGCGATATCTTCCATGCTACACACATTATAGGCGGTTCCCAAACAGAATGGTAAAGTTTATACTCCCCCTTCCACCAACAAGCATCAATCCATGGCTTGCTCGAAACAACGAGTGCCTCCAACTAAAAAGAGTCCCAGGGGGAGTTTTGTTTGCAATTATTTTGATTTAGTTTGCATAAAGCATGGGACTGGGCATCCCGGTGACCATCCATTTATCTCGTGAGTGAGGAGCGGAGTCCACTCCTCTTGAGAATAACCCGCCTAACATGGAAGATACAGACAGCCCTAGTTGATACATGAGCTATTCGAGCATACAAAACATGATATTTATTTGAAGGTTTAGAGTTTGGCACATACAAATTTACTTGGGACGGCAGGTAGATACCGTATATAGGTAGGTATAGTGGACTCATGTGGAATAACTTTGGGGTTTAAGGGATTGGATGCACAAGCAGTATTCCCGCTTAGTATAGTGAAGGCTAGCAAAAGACTGGGAAGCGACCAGCTAGAGAGCGACAACAGCCATGAACATGCATTAAAATTAATCAACACCGAATGCAAGCATGAGTAGGATATAATCCACCATGAACATAAATATTGTGAAGGCTATGTTGATTTTGTTTCAACTACATGCGTGAACATGTGCCAAGTCAAGTCACTTAAATCATTCAGAGGAGGATACCACCCTATCATACCACATCATAACCATTTTAATAGCATGTTGGCACGCAAGGTAAACCATTATAACTCATAGCTAATCAAGCATGGCACAAGAAACTATGATCTCTAATTTTCATTGCAAACATGTTTATTCATAATAGGCTGAATCAGGAACGATGAACTAATCATATTTATAAAAAAAAGAGGTCGAGTTCATACCAGCTTTTCTCATCTCAGTCAGTCCATCATATATCATCATAATTGCCTTTCACTTGCACGACCGAACGATGTGGATAATGATAATAGTGCACGTGCATTGGACTAAGCTGGAATCTGCAGGCATTCAATAAACAGGAGAAGACAAGGCAATATGGGCTCTTTTGTCAGATAAACAATAATGCATATAAGAGCCACTTCAACAATTTAATTATGGTCCTCTCCTATCGACCCCCAAAGAAAAGAAAAGAAATAAAACTATTTACATGGGAAAGCTCCCAACAAGCAAAAAGAAGAATAGGAAATCTTTTTGGGTTTTCTTTTTAATTACTACTACAAGCATGGAAATTAAACTGATTAAAAGCTACAACTAATTTTTTTGGTTTTTCTTAAGGTTTATTAAACACACAAGAAGAAAGCATAAAAAGGTAAATAAACTAGCATGGATGATACAATGAAAAAGTATGAGCACCGACATCTAGCAATGAGTGTGTGAATCATAAATGTAATGTCAGTGGGAGATACATACTCCCCCAAGCTTAGGCTTTTGGCCTAAGTTGGTCTATGGCCACGGCTGGCCTGCCGGATATCCATAATAATAGTTGGGGTCGTACTAAGAAGAAGAAGAGGAAGACTCCGCTTGCCACTGGCTAACAATCATCTCCGGATCCAACTGGTAATTAGACTGTCGTGAAGGATCAACTTGTGGTTCCGGCTCTGGATCCACGGCTGGTGCAGGGTTCTGGTAGGTGCGAATAGCCTTCAATGGAACAAGGTACGTTCCTATAGATAAATCAAACAAAGAAGGAGCAGGCAGGGTAATAGTCTCAGGATGATGTTTATTAAAGAACAATTGATATTTAAGCTCTCCTTCCCTATTCTTAACAATAAAATCATGTGCCACCATACTTTTATAATCCAAATAAACACGAGGCAGCACTTTTCTTCCTTCTCATAATGCCTAACAGGTATGTTAAAATGTGCAGCTAGGCGTGAAGCATATATGCCTCCAAAGATGGGGCCCTTTGTACGGTTCAGACTTAACCGTTTAGCAATAATGCCGCCAATACTAACAGAGTTATCACCATATAAACCGTAGAGCAAAATAATATTATCAGGGATACTAAGGTTTCCACAGTTTCCGCGACCAATTAAACAACGACTAGCAAATAATGCAAAGTAACGTAAAATAGGAAAATGTATGCTAGTGATTCATGCATCGGAAACCTTCCTTGTTTCCCCTATAGTGATAGTGTCAATAAACCCCTCCACATCATCGCGATGTGGTTCTTCTGTCTTGCCCTCAAAAGGGACTAAACAAACCCGACAAAAATCATAAAGTGACATCTCCTTATGCTCATCATATAGATGAAACTCCACCGTAGGTGGTGAGCTCCTAGAATGGAAATGAAAGTTTTGCACAAAGGTATTTGTGAGTAAGAGATACGGATCGCATTGGTTGTGGAGGAAAGCAGTGAGGCCTGCATTTTTAGCCAATTCATGAAAATCTTCATAAATCCCGGCTGCTCTCAAGAAATCACCGGAAAGCCATTCACACGCCCAAATCTCCGTGGTGCGAGGCAGATTATACTTAGGCTTTGGTGCCTTTTCCTTCGAGCTTTGGCTCGATGAGCCCCTCAAAAGTCTCCTCACCATTTTCTGAAAAATTCTAAAATTTTTAGTAACTTCAAAATAAAAGTAAACCAAACTCAATAATATTGATAGCAACTACTCCTACAAGTGCCTAGGGCCTATATCATGCATCAAAACTACTTTTGACCATATAGATTTGACATGCAAACTCAAGAATATGGCCACCTAAGCAGCAAAAATTTGCAAGGAATAAAGCACTAGAACAAAAACTAATTGGACCAATGGAGGAGTCACATACCAAGGAACAATCTCCCCAAGCAGTTTTGTGAGAGGTGCTTTGAGCAAGGAGATCAAAAATGGCAGCAAAGTGAGCTAGAACTCGTGCTTGAGCTAGATATTCATGTTTGGGGGAGGAAGAAGAAGTGTGTGGGTGCAGGAATAAGTGGAGGAGGTCCACCATGGGCCCACGAGGCAGGGGGCGCGCCCAGGGGGTAGGGCGCGCCCTCCACCCTCGTGGGAAGGTGGTTGACCCCCCTGCTGTGTTCTTTGTGCCAAATATTCTCAAATATTCTGGAAAAATCATATTTAAATTTCAGGGCATTTGGAGAACTTTTATTTTTGAGGTATTTTTATATAGCACGGATAATCAGATAAAAGACAGAAAAATATTTATTTTTGTTTTATTTAATATAAATATCAGAAAGTAAAAGTGGGGTACAAAAGGTTGTGCCTTCTAGTTTCATCCATCTCATGATCATCAAAAGGAATCCACTAACAAGGTTGATCAAGTCTTGTTAACGAACTCATTCCGAATAACATGGAACCGGAGAAATTTCGAATAACACTATGTTACCTCAACAGGGATATGCACATCCCCAATAATAAGAATATCATATTTATTCTTGACAGTAGGACGAGGAAATTCAAAACCTCCAAATATAATCGATGGATTTTTTCCAATAGAATTGATACTATGAACTTGAGGTTGTTTCCTCCGAAAGTGTACCGTATGCTCATTACCATTAACGTGAAAAGTGACATTGCCTTTAGTGCAATCAATAACAGCCCCTGCAGTATTCAAAAAGGGTCTTCCAAGAATAGTAGACATACTATCGTCCCCGGGAATATCAAGAATAACAAAGTCCGTTAAAATAGTAACGTTTGCAACTACAAAAGGCACATCCTCACAAATACCGACAGGTATAGCAGTTGATTTATCAGCCATTTGCAAAGATATTTCAGTAGGTGTAAACTTATTCAAATCAAGTCTACGATATAAAGAGAGAGGAATAACACTAACACCGGCTCCAAGATCACATAAAGCACTTTTAACAGAATTTCTTTTAATGGAGCATGGTATAGTGGGTACTCCTGGATCTCCAAGTTTTTTTGGCATTCCACCCTTAAAGGTATAATTAGCAAGCATGGTGGAAATTTCAGCTTCCGGTATCTTTCTTTGATTTGTAATAATATCTTTCATGTACTTAGCATAAGGATTTGTTTTGATCATATCAGTTAATCGCATACACAAAAAGATAGGTCTAATCATTTCAGCAAAGCGCTCAAAATCCTCATCATCCTTTTTCTTGGATGGTTTGGGAGGAAAAGGCATGGGTTTCTGAACCCATGGTTCTCTTTCTTTACCATGTTTCCTAGCAAAAAAATATTTCTTATCATAACGTTGATTCTTTGATTGTGGGTTATCAAGATCAACAACAAGTTCAATTTCTATGTCATTATCATTACTAGGTTGAGCAACATTATGGACATTATCATTAACATTACCACTAGTTTCAGGTTCATTACCAGATTGAGTTTCAGCATCAGAAATAGAAATATCATTTGGATTCTCAGGTATTCCAACAATAGGATCACTAGAAGTATGCAAAGTCCTATAATTTTTCTTTTTCTTCCTTTTAGAAGGACTAGGTGCATCTATATTATTTCTCTGAGAATCTTGCTCAATTCTCTTAGGGTGGCCTTCAGGATACAAAGGTTCCTGAGTCATTGTACTAGTTCTAGTAGCCACTCTAACATTTACTATTCAATTCATTGACCAAATCATTTTGAGCTTTAAGTACTTGTTCTACTTGAGTGGTAACCATAGAAGCATGTTTACTAATAAGTTTAAGTTCACCTTTAACATTAGCCATATAATCACCCAAGTGTTCAAGCATATTTGAATTGTATTTCATTGTCTACCAAAATAAGCATTAAAGTCTTCTTGCTTAGCCATAAATTTATCAAACTCATCTAAGCATGGGCTAGCAAATTTAGTAAATGGGATTTCAACTTTATCATATCAATAGAGAGAATTTACCTTTACTACCTGTGTCGGGGTATCAAGATCATAAGTTTCTTCAATAGGTAATGGATTAAGATCATATGTTTCTTCAACATGCGGTAAATTAAGACCGTGTATTTCTTCAATAGGAGGTAAATTCTTAACATCTTCGGCTTTAATACCTTTTTCTTTCATAGATTTCTTTGCCTCTTGCATATCTTCAGGACTGAGAAATAGAATACCCCTCTTCTTTGGAGTTGGTTTAGGAATAGGCTCAGGAATTGCCTCCGGAGGTGTCCAATTATTTTCATTTGTCAACACATTATTCAATAGAATTTCAGCTTCATCAGGTGTTCTTTCCCTGAAAACAGAACCAGCACAACTATCCAGGTAATCTCTGGAAGCATCGGTTAGTCCATTATAAAAGATATCAAGTATTTCATTTTTCTTAAGAGGATGATCAGGCAAAGCATTAAGTAATTGGAGAAGCCTCCCCCAAGCTTGTGGGAGACTCTCTTCTTAAATTTGCACAAAATTATATATATCCCTTAAAGCAGCTTGTTTCTTACGAGCAGGAAAATATTTAGCAAAGAAGTAATAAATCATATCCTGGGGACTACGCACACAACCAGGATCAAGAGAACTAAACCATGTCTTAGCATCACCCTTTAATGAGAACGGAAATATTTTAAGGATATAAAAGTAGCGAGTTCTCTCATCTTTAGTAAACAAGGTAGCCATATCATTCAATTTAGTAAGATGTGCCACAACAGTTTCAGATTCATAACCATGAAAAGGATCAGATTCAACCAAAGTAATTATATCAGGATCAACAGAGAATTCATAATCCTTATCAGTAACAAAGATGGGTGAAGTAGCAAAAGCAGGGTCAGGTTTCATTCTAGCATTTAGAGATTGCTTACTCCATTTAGCTAATAACCTTTTGAGTTCATTTCTATTTTTGCAAGCTAAAATAGCTAAAGAAGCTTCTTGATCAAAAACATAACCCTTAGGAATAACAAGTGATTCTACATCATCACTTTCATCAGTATCATCAAATTCAATATTTTCAATTTCTCTAGCCCTAGCAAGTTGTTCATCAAGAAAATCACTAAGTGGCATAGTAGTATCAGGCATAGAGGTAGTTTCATCATAAGTATCATGCATAGCAGAAGTGGCATCATCAATAACATGTGACATATCAGAACGAATAGCAGAAGCAGGTGTAGGTGTCGCAAGCTTACTCAAAACAGGAGGTGAATCAAGTGCAGAGCTAGATGGCAGTTCCTTACCTCCCCTCGTAGTTGAGGGATAGATCTTGGTTTTTGGATCTCTCAAGTTCTTCATAATGATAAGCACATATATATCCCAAGCGACTCAAAAATAGAGCTATGCTCCCCAGCAACGGCGCCAGAAAATAGTCTTGATAACCCGCAAGTATAGGGGATCGCAACATTTTTCGAGGGTAAAGTATTAAACCCAAATTTATTGATTCGACACAAGGGGAGCCAAAGAATACTCTCAAGTATTAGCAGCTGAGTTGTCAATTCAACCACATATAGAAACTTAATATCTGCAACATAGTATTTAGTAGCAAAGTAATATGATAGTAGTGATAACGGTAACAAAAGGTAATGGTAGTAAAAGCAATGTTTTTGGTATTTTGTAGTGATGATAGCAATAGCAACGGGAAAGTAAATAAGGGAAGAACAATACGTGGAAAGCTCGTAGGCAATGGATCGGTGATGGAGAATTATGCCGGATGCGGTTCATCATGTAACATTCATAACCTAGGGTGACACAGAACTAGCTCCAGTTTGTCAATGTAATGTAGGCATGTATTCCGAATATAGTCATACGTGCTTATGGGAAAGAACTTGCATAACATCTTTTGTCCTACCCTCCCGTGGCAGCGGGGTCTTTACGGAAACTAAGGGATATTAAGGCCTCCTTTTAATAGAGAACTGGAATAAAGCATTAACACATAGTAAATACATGAACTCCTCAAACTACGGTCATCACCGGTAAGTATCCCGATTATTTTCACTTCGGGGTTAACGGATCATAACACATAATAGGTGACTATAGACTTGCAAGATAGGATCAAGAACACTCATATATTGATGAAAACATTATAGGTTCAGATCTGACATCATGGCACTCGGGCCCTAGTGACAAGCATTAAGCATAGCAAAGTCATAGCAACATCAATCTCAGAACATAGTGGACACTAGGGATCAAACCCTAACAAAACTAACTCGATTACATGATAGATCCCATCCAACCCATCACCGTCCAGCAAGCCTACGATGGAATTACTCATGCACGGCGGTAAGCATCATGAAATTGGTGTTGAGGATGGTTGATGATGACGATGGTGATGGATTCCCCTCTCCGGAGCCCCGAACGGACTCCAGATCAGCCCTCCCGAGAGGTTTTAGGGCTTGGCGGCGGCTCTGTATCGTAAAACGCGATTAATTCTTCTCTCTGGTTTTTTTCTCCCCAAAACTCAATATATGGAGTTGGAGTTGGAGTCGGAGAGGCAACAGGGGGCCCATGAGGTAGGGGGCGCGCCCCCACCCTCGTGGGCAGGTGGTGGGCCCCCTGGCCTTCATCTTTTGCAGGTATTTTTCATATTTTCTGAAAAGTTGCTCCGTGAAGTTTCAGGTCATTCCGAGAACGTTTGCTCCTGCACATAAATAACACCATGGTAATTCTGCTGAAAACAGCATCAGTCCAGGTTAGTTCCATTCAAATCATGCAAGTTAGAGTCCAAAACAAGGGCAAAAGTGTTTGGAAAAGTAGATACGTTGGAGACGTATCAACTTGCCGGTAACAAGATTGAACTAGGTATGAAGATACCAACGAGCGAATCTCGGGCAAGTAACATACCGATGGACAAAAGGAATTACATATGTTTGTCATAACGGTTCGACTGATTAAGATCTTCTTAGAATATGTAGGAGCCAATATGGGCATCCAGGTCAGCTATTGGTTATTGACCGGAGAGGTGTCTCGGTCATGTCTACATACACTGGTGCGCGCCGGTCCTAAACAAACGGTTTTTTACCCCTTTCCGCGATGGCATTTGGAACTGTCGCCAAGTGAGTGTGGGCGATAGAGGGGTCCTTCTCACACGACCCAGAAACCGTTGGGGATATGCCCTCCTGACACACACATTCGGCAAAATGAGGTCGTGTGCGACCGTCGAGCACTCAAATACGGAAATACGTACAGTAGAGCTAAAAAATACAATTATACGGCAAAATTGTTTCCCATCGCAAGTACATCCCACACAGTCAGTCCCCACTAAACGTTTCCGTTCGTATGCACATCCCACACAGTCGCTCCAAGGAAAACGTTTCCATTCACAAGTATATCACACACATTCTTTCCTGTTAAATCGTTTGCGTTATTGAATGTAGCACACACGGTCCGTAGAAGAAACTATGTGGCAAAGGTTGTCCATGACACACAGTTTTTATGTGGTAAACGTTTGCACAAGGTGGCCTAACGCAAACAGTTTTCAAGAGAAAGTCGTGTGTGATTTTTCATTGATCCAACACGGTTTATTCCTAGAAACTGTGTGTGTTTCCTGAGGTCATCACCCACTGTATTTTTTTAACAACCGTTTGCAATATCAAAACCCAATTAGCAGGCTAATTCATCATTAGCAGGCTAATTTCCCTATTATTAATAATCCATTTATTAATCTAATTGGCATTTATATTAAACACACAATATATTTCATTTCCATATTAAGGAAGCAGAATTTCATAATTGAAATACATCAGAGTACAACATGATATAGCTTCAGCACTCAGCTACCCGATTACACAACTACACCAGCAGCAAGTTCCACATGCAATATGTAGAACCTTTTGAAATTAGCATCATAGACGGTATATAGACAGATGCATCTCATCTGGAAAACTGCTGAAGCAGAAGGCGAATACTGAGCCTTCATTCATGTTGAAGGTCTTTGCAACTTTAGGCCAGTGCCTGTACATGATTGATCGTCCATCATTTGACCTCTTCAGGAACACTTCAATATTGAACCGTGGGTGTTGTATAAAAACCTTCCTCGCATCCTAACCATAGAGGTGGTTTGAGAGGTAATCATCAGTGAACTGCTTTGGAAAGGCCTGCAAAAAAGGATGTGCATAAATATCTTCTCTATATTGGAAATGGGGCAAAGGAATAAAAAAGGCAAGGTATAATAGTTAGTACCATCTTATAGTGAACTAATGTCTTCTTCATTGTGCAGAGAAAGATCTTGTTGTTTTTTGTCGCTAATTTCTTTATCCTAACAATCTTTCTGAGTTTGTTGATTTGATTGATATTCATGGACAACTCATTTCCCCATATGCAAAAAGGGTCGAACAGTGGGTCAAAACCTCTGACAACAGGACCTACATGTGCAAGACCAAATTTTTAAAAACCAAAATATTAGAATGGTTCCTGTAATTGCACAATAATGTGCTATTAGACAACGGACCATGCATGTGCTAACCTCAATTGTAAACATCAGTGCTTCCCATTGTTTCCCTGCAACACATATAAGGTAGTTAGTCATCAGGTTAAGTAAGGGTTCGCATGCTATCAGTAAAATATACTGATGAAAAATAAGCATATTCCATATTCATCAAATTAATTGAAGCCACACGGAAAACCCATTTACCCAAACCAAGCATGATTAAGAACTAGGAAATATATCACTTGTATATGTTTCTCATGTATTAAGTGCAGCCAAATTCGATCTATTCCTCACATGCACAACAATACAAAATTCTACCCACGACAATTGGACATCGCATTGCAGAATTGAACCAAGCAGTTAACTAAACACCACAACAAATGAACCAAACATTAACTGAGCTCCACATTGCATAATATAACATTGAACCAAGCAGTTAACTAAACACCACAACAAATGAACCAAACATTAACTGAGCACCACATTGCACAATATAACATACTCCTAATAGAAGATCAGAGAGTTAACCAAATAGTTAACTATAGCCAATTGTAGCAATTGTATTTGTTTCTCATGTATTTACTACAGCCAAATTCAATTTATTCCTCACATGGTATACAATAACAGAATGCACCCACAATTTTGTAAAGATAAATTTGATTTATTTCTCACATGGAAGACAATACAAAATTGCAGCCTGAAGAATTGAACATCACATTTGCAGAATTGAACCAAATAGTTAATTGAAGACGACAACTAATTAACAAAATAGTTAATAAGTGAGCACCACATTGCACGACATATAGAACATATACACTAGAGCAACAGATTGCATGGTGAAATTAGATAGCACAATTCACTAGATTTTGTGAAGGAAAGGCAGGAGCAGCACACGCAACGGGTAAACCGAGCATGCTTAACCGGCATAGCTAGCAATTGGCAAGGTGCTCCTCCAAGATCTGGGGTCGGCATGAATGGCAGCCATCGCGACCTCATCCGTGCGTGCGGCCGCGATTTGCTTCTCCGCTGCCAAATGCTCCTTGAGGTTCTGGATATACTGCGTGCACCATGGCTTAGGCCGGCACTTATTTGATGGAGGGGTCAGTGATTTGGGTGGAAGGTGTCGCGCTCGCGTCGGCGGTCGGGGCATGTGGGATGTGGAAGGAGGAGGATGGGGGTCGAGTGTGGATTACCTGCCTAGGTAGAGGAGGCCGAGCAGCGTGAAGGAGGGTCGCCGGCGAGGAGGCGGCAGCGCTGCAAGCAAGGAGTGAAGGTTTCAACTTGGAAAGGAAGGAGGAAAGAGGGGAAATGTGGCTTTTGTTAAGGGGGAGGGGCGGGGAGGTAGATATTTCCGCAGAAGCCGGAAATTTGGAATCGCTTCAGCCAAAAAACTGGCGCGCAAAGTGTCATCAGACACGGTCCCTTATTCAGAACTGTATACGATATGTGGACATCACAAACGATTCAGATAGCTTAACCCGTGTGTGGTGAGTTTCAACGTCAAAAGTTTTGGTTCAAATTTCCATGGTTACAGTGGTCATCCACGTCATTGCATAAGTTGGGTACACAAAGGAGACTACAGCACACCCACACTTCTTAATCGAGCAAGTTCAGCAATTAAACAGAGCTAGCTGACCTAAACATTACTCTAACAAATTAAAGACCGACGCTCTTAACTAAACAAAACATAGAGTACTACTACGTCTGGTGCTCGTCGATCTCTACCACCGCCTCCATGTCTAGCTTGCGCCCGATGGTCTCCTGGGGAAGGGGTTCCATGGCATCCATCGCACCATACTCAGCAAGCATCTTGCCATCCGCGTCTGCCATCTCTTTGGAAAAGGCCGCCACGAGCTGGGCATGGGCGAACGCGATCTGGGCTTGGACGGGCTCTGTCGTTGCAAGGTATGTGGCGGAGGAACGGATGGCTGCTCGAACGCTCTCGGCGATTGCCAGCTCTTCGGCCGTGGGTTGCCGACCGTTGTCGGAGAAGCTTCGTTCGATTTGTGCGGTGACCGCCAGGAGCTGGGCGTGGGTGGCCTCGACATGGTCGTGAGCGGCCTCCATCAGGGCTAAGGCCGCCGCTGCGGAACGGACAGCTACTATGCCACTCTCGCCAGTTGCTATCCCCGAGGCAGATGTTGCTGCCGCCACCTGAGAAGCAACAACGGCCATTTGGGCTGCCTTTGCCGCCCGGTCGCAAATTGTGGCCGCGCTCATGCACCTTGTTAGCACGCGCATGGCGGCTGCGGCCGCGCTCTCACTGGAGTGGGCCACCGAAGTTGCCCTCACGAGCGGGTCCACGTGCCCATCTTTCACTGGCGATGATTGAATAGTGAAATGATATTTGGGGAGCGAGCTAGTGTGCTTGAGACACCGGATGTGGACTGTAGCCGATGCACCTTCTCGCGTAAACCATAGGCGTACTATATACCGACGGTGCTCCAAGATATTTTGTACCACATCTCACACGGTTGCTGATAATAAACTGTGTGCGGTCTACTTGATTTTTCATCTTGATTTGAATTACATAATGGGGTCACAGCGGCAATGGATGGTGCTTGAATTGCTAGATCTTTTATCTGGAGTGAACATGCAACTATATGTGTGTCGTAAAATAATTAGAATTATTGGTTCGTTTGAACATTTTATACATTAAATTGGTTTTGTAGCCATTTTAGGTGAACAATCCAAATTTGAACTACATTCACATGCTCCAGTGCATATAAATTGGTTGAAAAATCAAATATGTGTCCTTGGATGCATGCTTAGGTCCCATGCAAGAAATGGGAATGAATTTCAAACACCAAGGCACTGTTGATTGCCGACAAAACATTGAGATGCCTGGTTTTTAAATTCTAGTAAATCCAAAACTCATCTGAAATTCATGAAACTTGGCATGCTATCATGGAGTGGCATCAACATGCCATGGTAAAAAATTTGTCCCATTTGGGACAGGTTTGGGTATATGCTTCTCACAAACCAGAGCTTCTCACAACAAGCATGATGGTTTTCAGTAGGGAACGTCCTACCTTTGGGGACGAAATGATATCCATTGCCTCTTATTGCTTCCAAATTTCTTTGTCATGTCAACATAGAACAACAGGAGTGTTGTGTGATTTTTCGGGGTTCGTTTGGACATTTTTATGCATTAGCTGAGTTTTCAATGCATTTTGTGTGCATAATTCAAATTTGAACTACATGCACATGCTCAAGTGCATATAAATTGGTTGAAAAATCAAATATGTGTCCTTGGGTGCATGCTTAGGTCCCACGCAAGAAATGGGAATGAATTTCAAACACCGGGGCACTGTTGATTGCTGGCAAAACATTGAGATGCCTGGTTTTTAAATTCTAGTAAATCCAAAACTCATTTGAAATTCATGAAACTTGGCATGCTATCATGGAGCGGCATCAACATGCCATGGTACAAATTTTGTCCCATTTGGGGCAGGTTTGGGTATATGCTTCTCAAAAACCGGAGCTTCTCACAACAAGCATGATGGTTTTCGGTAGGGAGCGTCCCACCTTTGTGGACGAAATGATATACATTGCCTTTTATTGCTTTCAAATTTTTTTCTCGTGTCAACATAGAACAACAGGAGTGTTGTGTGAATTTTGTGATCTTTCAGGGTTCATTTGGACATTTTTATGCATTAACTGAGTTTTCAATGCATTTATGTGCATAATTCAAATTTGAACTACATGCACATGCTCCAGTGCATATAAATTGGTTGAAAAATCAAATATGTGTCCTTGGGTGCATGCTTAGGTCCCATGCAAGAAATGGAAATGAATTTCAAACACTAGGGCACCATTGATTGCTGGCAAAACATTGAGATGCCTGGTTTTTAAATTCTAGTAAATCCAAAATTCTGTTAACCATTCAGGTGACGCCATGTGTCTTGGTTTTAATGGCTGTAGGAGGTGTCGTGTGGATAGCTGCTTGACCTTGACTGAACGGGAGGCTTGCGAGCGCCGTCCGGTGCGTAGGCTGACCGAGAGGCGTGCAAGCTGTCCTTGAGTGCGCAGGAAGCATGCGAGCTGTACGCTGCGCAGGCTCACTGGGAAGCGAGCCCTTTGACTTCCATGGCCGTGCGCCTTGCTCGCATCCTCTCCATTAATGACGCCCTATCCACAATTTAATTCGCTTTTTAAATATAAAACACTCATGCAAACATTTTAGTTAGAACACTCGTATGCAAACCGACAGCTTCCCCAGGAAGCCAAGAGAAAATGCGCTGAGCAGGATTTCTGCAGCTCTTGATCGCAAACGTTTTAGATTGAACACCCGTATGCAAAGTGAGAGCAGCGCAGGATTTGTGCATCCCTTCAACGTAAAGGGTTGTTTTGGATAACCCATGTGGAACCACGTAAAAACAATTCGGTAAGATTTGTCAATCCTTGTAACAATGCGGTTTGTCAAAATATGAAGCTAAAAATCACTAGCAGTATCTAATTTTTGCAACTAAAATTCAGTAATTAAGCATAGATTTCATTCATAGATTAAGCAGTCGTTCTTAATTTATACAAACAGTTCAACTCGATAGCGGAACCGACCAAACTTTTCCCCAATTGTTGCCAACCACGTACTGAAATAGCTAGTTCAACTACATATACTAGCTAATTTTAAGTACGTTGTACAGTTCCACCACATCTATAGTTAGATGAACTGGACAAAATAGCCCCTAAATACTACTACTACGGAGGGGCTTTGTACTACTTCCGGCTGCCTCTCCTCTGTCGAGCGTGCTCAGTAAGAGGCGGGGGAGGAGGAGCCTACTAACGAGCTAGGTAACCGCAATGCGGTGCCTGCCGCTAATGCAGCTTCAGCGATGCTCGCCTCGAACGCCCTCTGTCGCTCCAGACGACCCCTCTCGAAGCGGTGATTCTCCTCGTAGATCTTCTAATTCCATGCCTCTGAGGCGGTGTGTGCCGCTGCCACTACGGCGGCAAGGCTCTTTGCGTGCTCAACGAGGCGCTCCTCCTCCTCCCGCAGGAACTCGGTGTAGCACGCAAGTTCGTTGTCGCATGTGCGAGCATCCACCTCCGCCTCCCGCCCTCGGGCGGTGGTGGCGGAGCGGGTGATGACCCCGGCGGTCGACGGTGGGCTGGCGGCCACGGCGGCCGACGGGGTGGCGGCCATGACTACCACCTCCCGCCTTCGGGCCATGGTGGCGGAACGGGTGATGGCCACAATGGCCCGCAGTGGGATGGCGGCCACAACTGCCATCTCCCGCCTTCGGGCCGCAGCGGCAGAGCGGGCGATGGCCCTGGCTTTCGACGGTGGTGTGGCGGCAACGGCGGCCGGCAACAACTGCCGACGAGCACCGGTGGCAGAGCGTGTGGTGGGTGTTCCACACATACCCAACAGGGACGCCGCGTGCACTACACTATGCCGGGGACTGCACCGACGCCGCGGTGTAGCCTCCCAGCTGGAGCTGTTCTCTGATAACGGCGGAGTGGCTGAGCGACGACGACGGACCGGTGCCATTGGCGAATGTGGGAGAAGCAGACGAGATAAGCTACAGGGATGGAGGGGAAAATGCGACGCAGGACTCGCTGGTTGTGAGGGTTTTTATAGCTAGCCGGTAAGCATTGGGATTTTGGGGGATTTAACCGAGTCGGGCGGGACGCTTGCACAGCAACCTACGATGTTGCGTGGGAACGGGCTCACCGACGATTCATTGGCGCCACTGTTTGGCAAAAGAACGCCCCCGCACACTATGCAAGCTTGGCTGTAAGCCGTCTGCGGCAGCGGGGTGACAAGACGTGCGAGAGAAGGACGAAAGGCCACGTACACATACGGTTAATAAAAAAACGTTTGCGATTTAACTACCTACTATACCACCTTCCTGGTTTATAAGTATGATTTAACTAATAAAATACGAATGCATGTCGCCAAAGATTATATAGTTGGATTTGTATTTGAACATAGTTTCCAATTATATAATTTTTTAAACATGCATTAACATTTTTTTGGTTAAATTTGAGGGCAAAGTATGGCACGGAATATAAAGGAGACTATAGACTAGACGGAGGTGGTACCATACGGCCGCTCTCTATGCAACGACGCAACTGTCGGCCGGCTTGTAGGCGACCATTTGCTGTGTGTTCAACTGCTCCATGCGTGTGGTTGCTTGCGGTTCAGGCGGCCGTGGCGCGCTCAGCTCTCGCGTCCCGACATGTGCGCTCTGCTCTCGCGTCCCTCCGGGCGCTCTGCCCTCGTCCCTCCACGCGCGCTGCCAGTGTTTTGGGCCGGCACACGATCACGCACGTTTGTGTGCAAGCAGTTGCGCCGGGCGCGGCGCGACGATGCAGTTACCCGCTGCAAAAGCTGCCATGCGGACGCGCCGAGAGTCCACGCCGCCCGGCCCCCTTTTATTCCTGCGGCCATTTACCTTCATCTCTCATCTCACACGTCACAATAAGCACATCCACGAGGACACATACAGAGAGGACATCTGGCGGTTCCAATGGCGCTCCTAGTGGCCGACGACGACAACGGCGGGCAGTTCACCACGCATCACGTAGTGGACACCCACGTGAGGGGGAAGGCCCTCTCGGTGGTGTACACGAACGATCCGGTCTCGGTGGAGAGCTCCATCCAAACTATGAAGCAGTTCCTTGCCGAGGACAAGTACCGAGTGGTCGGCTTTGACCTCGAGTACACCATCGGTCGTGCCGGGCACGATCAGAAGGTTGTCGTCGCCCAGTTGTGCGTGTGACATGATGTCCTCTTCTACCACTTCCACCTTGCCACAAGGCCTTGCGAGCATTTCTCCAGGTTTATCAAGAGCTCCGACTACAGTTTCGCTACGGTGGACACCACCAACGATCTAAAAGCGCTCAAGGTTTCGGACTTCAAATGCCCGAATCTTGTCAACATCTAGCACCACTACAAGGTCTGGGGCACCGACAAAAGCAAACTGAACTCCCTGGTTGACCTCGCCTCGTCCATCATCGACCCCTACTACGCAAAGATGAAGCAAGAGAGCAATAAGGACAAGAACACCTGGCACAGTGTGTGGCATAAGAGACTGGATGAACAACAACTCAAGTACGCGGCCATGGACGTGTACACAAGCTACGAGATGTACAGGCGGATCGTTGACATGAGGAACTGTCTTCTTCCTGACCCAGACGAGGGATCGAGCCACATAGCAGTGGCGGGAGCGTCACAAGAAGTAGATGACTAGACGATCGTTTCTCCTACTTTAGAATGCATGCAATTGTTTATTGAGGTATGTGCGAATGATCTGTATAGTCACTTATGTAATTGGATGTTTATTTCAGTTATATATATATATACATGTTATTCTACTATAGACAGAGCAATTCACACGGCTTATTAGCAGCAATCGTCTATGTTATTATTGGTCTTCGCACACATTTCAGATTACGGACCTGTTTGTCGTGTATCACACACATCTTGTTCAGTTGAACCGTTTCCATTATGTTGCCTAATCACACACAGTTCAACCTAGCAGACCGTATGATGTATATCGCACATGCCTTCATCTAGCTGCCCATTTCTTTTGTGCCTCCTCATCACAAACAGTTCATTGAGCTAAACCGTATGCCCTGCATCGCACGCGCAACTAAATTCTGAACCGTGTTTGATGCATCTGTCATCGCAAACTTTTTGCACCTTTTTTGATGGTTTTTTACACCACCGTTTACGATTATGGCATCGCACACAGTTTCGTCGAAGGGTCTCTGATTCGACTGTCGCGTTTGGACCATCCTGCAATAGTGATAGTTCTCGAACCTGTAGGGTCCGCACGCTTAACATTCCTTGACGATAGTGTTATATGTTTTGGTGACTGAATGTTGTTTGGAGTCCTGGATGAGATCACGGACTTGGCGAGGAGTCTCGAAATGGTCAAGAGGTAAAGACTGATATATAGTACGATGGTATTTGGACATCGGAAGTGTTTCGGGACGTACCGGGAAGGAATCGGGTTACCGAAAAGGGTTCTGGGCACCCCCCGGCAAGTTAAGGGCCTTATGGGCCAAAGGAGGGGACAGACCAGCCCACAAGGGGGCTGGTGCACCCCCTCCCTTGTTTGGCCATCCCTAGGGAAGGAAAAGGGGGAGCTCTAGCCCCTCCTACCTTTCCCTCTCATGGGAGAAAGGAAAGGGGGAGCGCCACCCTCCCCTGCCTTTCCCCGCAGTCCAAATAAGGAAAGGGGGCGCGACTTGGGAGGGACCCCAAGTAGGATTCCTCCTACTTGGGCGCCTCGTTTGGCTGCTCCTTCCTCCCTCCCACCTATATATATGTGGGAGAGGTGCCTAGCACACAACAGATCAATTGTTAGCCGTGTGTGGCGCCCTCCTCCACCGTTTACACTCCCGGTCATATTTTCGTAGTGCTAAGGCGAAGCCCTGTGGAGATCACTTCACCATCACCGTCACCACGCCGTCGTGCTGACGGAACTCATCTACTACCTCGACGTCTTGCTGGATCAAGAAGGCGTGGGACGTCACCGATCTGAAGGTGTGCTGAACGCGGAGGTGCAGTACGTTCGGTACTAGATCGATTGGATCACGAAGAAAGTTCAACTACATCAACCGTGTTGTGAAATGCTTCCGCTTATGGTCTACGAGGGTATGTAGACACACTCTCCCCCTCGTTGATATGCATCTCCATGGATAGATCATTGCATGTGCGTAGAATTTTTTTTGTTTTCCATGCAACGATTCCCAACACTAACGTGGCCCCACATGGGTGCCTCTGGTTCTGCTGACCACATTGCCTTCCACCTCTTTGTCTTCCTCCAGCGTCAGCTCTTCGCCAGCATCATCTTCATCTTCCCTGACCACTTCATTTGCTCCAACAACTGTCGGTGTCAAAACCGGCGGATCTCGGGTAGGGGGTCCCGAACTGTGCGTCTAAGGCGGATCGTAACAGGAGGCAGGGGACACGATGTTTTACCCAGGTTCGGGCCCTCTTGATACAGGTAAAACCCTACGTCCTTCTTGATTGTTCTTGATGATATGAGTATTACATGAGTAGATCTACCACGAGATCAGAGATGCTAAACCCTAGAAGCTAGCCTATGGTATGATTGTATGTTGTCCTACAGACTAAAACCCTCCGGTTTATATAAAAACTGGAGGGGGCTAGGGTTACACAAGGTCGGTTACAAAAAAGGATATATACATATCCGTACTGCCTAGCTTGCCTTCCACGCCAAGTAAAGTCCCATCCGGACACAAGATGAAGTCTTCAATCTTGTATATTCATGGTCCAACAGTCCGGCAAAAGGATATAGTCCGGCTGTTCGGAGACCCCCTAATCCAGGACTCCCTCAACAACCATGGGCAACATCGACACCTTCTACCCCATGCCGATTAGCGCCGTAACCGCGTCAAGTCCTCCTCTACTGGCCCCTCCAACCTGGTGTACAACTCGTGCTAGTCCTCGTCTACGCATCCTCGATGTTTGCAACACCGACGGGTGCCTTCGTCCATGACATGTCCATGGGCTTGGCAAACCTATTGTGGCGCCTGGTCATCATCGACTTCCTCCCGTCTATGCATGCCTGGTGCTGGCAACAGCGGAGCGTGCATTCATCCCAGACGTGTCCCTGGGCTTGGCAAACATGGCGAGGTCCCTCGTCCACCCCGTCTTCATCCTGGTGCACCACTGCACCCTGAATAATGTGGTTCCTCCTTGCGCCTGCGGCTCCACAATGACTACCTCGACACTGGCCACCCCTACTCAACATTGACCACGGCGTCCCTCGCACGGCTACCTCGACCACGGCTACACCACCCTACGCTCTTAGCTACCTCAACAACGACACAAAGGGCTACCGACTTTCTTGAGAAATATCATCAATTTTCAGTGCAGTCACAACTTCCATGATGCATGAACCGTCACAACTGGGGGGAGGGGTCCGTCGGCTCGCAAACTTCGGATTATTCTCTAGTCTCACCATATGCATCCCTAACGTTGTGATCGTGGGGGATGTTGAGTACCGTGATCATTTCAGAAACATAGGTAGCGTATGATTTATTCTACCTTGTCTTGTACTCCAAAATGATCATGTAGTCCTATATATACGCTCATGAGGTTCAAGCAATACAATCATGGATTCCACCAATCTCCCACGTTTATTCCTCTTATATGTTGTTTCCGACATGCCTTCGATTCCCAAGATATTATCCTATTTGTGGCTAATTGCTTTCATATTTCATAACATGTTGGTTGATTTATGCCTTGAAAAAATCCACCATCTGAGCTCTTTCCATGTAAGCCTAGCGCTCATCCCTCTACAACAGCAGCCTTGTTCCAAACATCCAAACCGTTATTTCCTTCTGAAACACAGACCCTTGTTGCAATTGCAATAGGGCCCTTGCTGCAAAAAAAAGTCTATAGCTCGTGGACATCTACCTCATTATTGCAACATAGGTAATGTTGCAAAAAAGCGTCGACCGATTCCGGCGTCAATCAACGGCGCTTGCATGTGGTGGTGGTGGCCAACTGCGAGAGTGTGGTGGAGCTTGGGCAACCACAACAAACCCTTGTTGTAACAAGAGCCTTGTTGCAATCGAGTCCACTAGTACAGGGACCAGGTTGCAAAAACTGAACTATGGGTAGAGATTGCTTCCGAGCCATCCGATCAAAATTAGATGTAACGTCCACGAAGGCGGTCAACGCGGGCAAAAATATCATTCGGTTGAACAAGAGAGTTTCGGTTCTTTCTTCGGAAATTCTTCGTGTCAAACGACTGATAACTCGACAATCGTCGGCCGTCCCTATGGTTGTGGGATTCGAGTTGATTGGAAATCACACAACACTACTCTTCTCATGTTCCGACATAATTTCAGAAGCAGGAAATAAACTATTTGCCGAGGACTACAACAAGGCTTGTGTTACAAAGCATTGAGCGAAACACGAACCTTGTTAAGGGGAATTAGGATAGTTTGCAGTCGCAAAAAAATTGTTTCGCGGGGAATGCAACAAGGTTCCTATTGCAAATCCTTGACAGCAATGCAAACCAGAAAAAAAAACTATTTGGCGGGGATTGCAACAAGGCTCGTGTTGCAAAATGATGAGCGCAACTTGAACCTTGTTGCAAAAGAGGTTGCAGTCGTAGAAAAAATTGTTCGAGGAGATTGCAACAAGGCTTGTGTTGCAAAGCGCTTTT
>NC_041390.1:330342993-330347929 GCF_002162155.2 Triticum dicoccoides | reverse complement strand
CGGCTCCATCGAACGATGCCCGGATGGTCGATCTTAGGATTATCATCCGGCCAACGTGTAGCGTCCCCTTCTTTCTTTTTTGCAGAAGGCCCATCTTTTTTGGCAATTGTGAATCTTTTCGAACTCGTGAACATTTTCGTAATCCCTAATTTTTTAAATAAAAAAATCACATTTTCTCGAAAAGTCAATGATCAACGATGGACGGTCAACCATGACCAATGAACCGGAAAATCTAGAAACCGTGAATCTTTTTGAATTGGTGAACATTTTTTTAATCCCTATTTTTTTAATAAAAACACATTTTCTCAAAAAGTCAATGATCAACGATGGACTGGTCAACCATGACCGGCGAACCGGAAAACTGCCAGCCACTAGGCTTTATGGACGACCTTGACAATTTACAGCGTGAACCACTTCTAACTATATAACCTGATATTCACTATAGCGCCCTATTTACTGTAGCATGGAGATTATTCAATTGTTGTAACAATTTTTTGGAAAATGTGAGCAAAATTTGAAAATTTGAAAATAGTTTATAAATTATTGGAACAAAATTTAGAATTTCGACATATTATGAAAATATATGAACATTATTTCTAACAGAAGAACATATTTTTTAACACGAACAATTTTTTTGAAGCATGGGGACATTTTTTTAAAATGCAAACAAAATGTTGAAACCTCTAACATTTTTTGAAATTCCTACAAAACTTATGAATCATGAACATTTTTATGAAATTGTGAGAAAACGAGAGCATTTTCTGAAACACAAAACATTTCCTGAATTTGTGAAAAAAATTTGAGAATCGGAACATTGTAGTGAAAAAGATTTGTTTTTGAAATTGTTATCAGATTTGGAAAAGGAGAACATGTTTCGGAAATCATGAACAATTTTTTTGAAATGGGAACATTTTTCAAAGTACGAAAAAAAATTGAACATGAACATGTTTTGAAATTACAGAACAAAAATTACAAACATGATTTTTTTAATCTTGCGAACAATTTTTCAAACTGGAACATTTTTTAAATATCGTGGAAAGTGAAAATATGAACAATTTTTGGAATTGTGGACACCTTTTGAAAACAGTAACATTTTTGAGAAATTGTTAAAAATTTGAACAAAAACATCACAAAACATTTTTTTAAACAAGACCATTTTCTGAAATGCCGAAACATTTTTTTAAATGCGAATGTTTTTATAATTTATGAAAACAATTAAACACGAACAATTTTTGGAAACACGAACAAATTTTGAATTTTCCGAACAATTTAAAAAAACCAAAAACAGAAAAAAGTAAAGAAAAAATAAATGAAACAGAAAAACAAAAGAAAACCATAAAACTGGTATAAAAATAAAAAAACGGTTCAGGGAACCTTCGGAAGGTTCCCAAAACCGGCCGGCTAGCTGTGGGAAAGTGGGCCGGCCCAATACTCGCGCTCGGGGGAGCCGCCCTGTGCGAATGGTCAACATTTTGACGCAGAGAGGGCCGCCCCTATATCTCGCTAATAGCGAGACGTAGGGCCGTAGGGAAGCCTCACGTCAAGGGGTGCACGAGATGGGCCGTTCCAGATGCGCTGGAGACCACAACCTCTTTTTTGTTTGTTTTGTGTTTTCGCCTTTTTACTTTTGTTTACACTTCCAAATATTCTAAATAAAGTATGTTACAAAGATATTTTACATAAAACTTTTTATAAAAATATTAACCAAGCATTTAAAAAATATTAAATGTGTATAGAAAAAATGTTTCTCATGTATATGAAAAAATACAATGTGTGTGAAAAACGTTGATCATGTATTTAAAAATGTAGTCAAGCATTTAAAAATATTAAATGTGTATAGAAAAAAGTTGACCATGTATTAAAAAATGGTAATCTTGTATTACAAAATTTCAATAAAGTATTTAGAAAATATTAAATATGTATATAAATTTTTTTGACCATGTACTCAGAAAATGTTAATCAAGCATTTATAAAAACATGTGTATAGAAAAATGTTGACCATATATTTAAAAAGTTAATCTTGTCTTTGAATAATCTTAAACATGCACTCCCTCCGACCGAAAATAATTGTCCGAACTTTGTACTAACTTTAGTATAGAGTTATACTTGGCCTAATATTTATTTTTGGATGGAGGAAGTATTAGATATATACCAAAATTTTAAAATGTGTATGGGAAAAAGTAGAAATAAAAAAAAACCAGTTCTCAAAAAATGCCAATCATGTAGTTAAAAAATGTTAAACATGCATTAGAAAAATATATTAGAAATACCATAAATGTGCAATGTGTATGGAAAAAATAGACATTACAAAATATGAGTCCTCAAAAAATATTAATCATGTATTTAAAAAATATTTCAGATGTGTATGAAACTTGTTGAATGTGTACTGAAAGAAACCGACGAAAAACAGCAAAACAAATAAAAATTAAGAAAACCCAAATAAAAAACAAAGAACCTAAAAATAGAATAATGTAAACAGAAAAAACCGAGAAAGAAACAAAAACCATTAAAACCAAGAAATAAATGAAAGAAAATTGAAGATATAGAGAAACAAAAGCAAAAAAAAGTATATGAAAATAGAAAGAACAAATATAAACGAAGAAAAACAAACATCGGTGAAAACCGAGAAAAAACAAAGAAAATCAGTGAAAAAACAAAAAACAAAATGTGAAAAGACAAAGAAAAAAGAAAAAGAAACAGAAAACCTGGAAGGAAACGGACCGAGCCGTTAAACAGCCAAGCCACCGAGCAAGATGACTGAACCAGCGAACTCGATCGAACGAAACCCAGCGAAGAAAAAAAAAAGAACGAGCCGACCTAGTAGCTCCAGCGCGAGGGGCAAAAGCTTGAAGAAGACAGAAGAAGCACTCGCACGAAGCGAGATACATCAGCTGTTTAGTTTGGAGCATTAGGTTATCACGCCTAATCTTAGTCATGTCACAACATTATAGACATGTGTTTGGTTTATTGCCATATTTTTTTACCTGCATGGTCCATATTTTTTTTCAAAAAGGGGGCTCCCCGGCCTCTGCATCAGAGTGATGCATACGGCCATCTTATTAACAAAATAAGCAAAAGGTCAACAAGGTTCCAAAGTCTCGAACTGAAAAAGAAAAAGGCAGCTCACACAGAGCCTAAAAGGCTAGATACACAAACTAGCCAGGAAAAGACGCCACAACCGGCTGGCTAAAAATAGATAGATAAACTAATTGCATATCCTATTACATGACCGTCATCCAAACCGGTTGAAGATATCCCGAGCTACCATCTTCCAACGGATAGATCCAGTAACCAAATGCTCCCTGGCCTCCATCGGAGTGAGTAGCGACCACGAACGGATCAATGTTGTAGCTCGGAAAATAACCTGCAAAAAATGAATCTGTGATGTTCTGTTAAAAACCAAATCATTTCTGCAATTCCAGATAGTCCACAACAAAGCGCAAACTCCAACCCGAATATGTCTTGCTAAGTCAGGCCCAACCCCATTAAGCCATGTCCCAAATAATGCGTTGACAGAATTCAGTGGAGTAATATTAAAAGCAATATGGACCGTCCGCCAAAGAACTTCGGCCAACGGGCAATCAAAGAATAGATGCTTAATCGTCTTATCCCGATCACAGAAACTACACCTAGTAGGTCCTGTTCAATTACGCTTTATCAAATTGTCCTTTGTTAAAATAACTTGTTTATGGACAAACCACATAAACACTTTAATTTTTAGAGGAACTTTGACTGAAGGAAATATGCCCTAGAGGCAATAATAAAGTTATTATTTATTTCCTTATATCATGATAAATGTTTATTATTCATGCTAGAATTGTATTAATCGGAAACATAATACATGTGTGAATACATAGACAAACTTAGTGTCACTAGTATGCCTCTACTTGACTAGCTCGTTAATCAAAGATGGTTATGTTTCCTAACCATGAACAAAGTGTTGTTATTTGATTAACGAGGTCACATCATTAGTTGAATGATCTGATTGACATGACCCATTCCATTAGCTTAGCACCCGATCGTTTAGTATGTTGCTATTGCTTACTTCATGACATATACATGTTCCTATGACTATGAGATTATGCAACTCCCGTTTGCCGGAGGAACACTTTGGGTGCTACCAAACGTCACAAGTAACTGGGTGATTATAAAGGAGCATTACAGGTGTCTCCAAAGGTAGATGTTGGGTTGGCGTATTTCGAGATTAGGATTTGTCACTCCGATTGTCGGAGAGGTATCTCTGGGCCCTCTCGGTAATGCACATCACATAAGCCTTGCAAGCATTGCAACTAATGAGTTAGTTGCGAGATGATGTATTACGGAATGAGTAAAGAGACTTGCCGATAACGAGATTGAACTAGGTATTGGAATACCGACGATCGAATCTCGGGCAAGTAACATACCGATGACAAAGGGAACAACGTATGTTGTTATGCGGTCTGACCGATAAAGATCTTCGTAGAATCTGTAGGAGCCAATATGGGCATCCAGGTCCCGCTATTGGTTATTGACCGGAGACGTGTCTCGGTCATGTCTACATTGTTCTCGAACCCGTAGGGTCCGCACGCTTAAGGTTACGATGACAGTTATATTATGAGTTTATGCATTTTGATGTACCGAAGGTTGTTCGGAGTCCCGGATGTGATCACGGATATGACGAGGAGTCTCGAAATGGTCGAGACATAAAGATTGATATATTGGAAGCCTATGTTTGGATATCGGAAGTGTTCCGGGTGAAATCGGGATTTTACCGGAGTACCGGGAGGTTACCGGAACCCCCCGGGGAGCTATATGGGCCTTAGTGGGCCTTAGTGGAAAAGAGAAGGGGCTGCCCTAGATGGTCTACGCGCCACCCACCCTCCCCTAGTCCTATTAGGACAAGGAGAGGTGGTCGGCCCCCCCTCTCTCTTTTCCCCCTCCGCGAATCCTATTCCAA
>NC_041390.1:330254623-330342889 GCF_002162155.2 Triticum dicoccoides | reverse complement strand
ATCCTACTCCCAGAGGGAGTAGGACTCTCCTGGCGCGCCAAGCTTGGCCGGCCAGCCTCCCCCCTCTAGTCCTTTATATACTGAGGCAGAGGCACCCCAGAAACACACAAGTTGATCCACGTGATCTATTCCTTAGCCGTGTGCGGTGCCCCCAGCCACCATATTCCTCGATAATACTGTAGCGGAGTTTAGGCGAAGCCCTGCTGCTGTAGTGCATCAAGATCGTCACCACGCCGTCGTGCTGACGGAACTCTTCCCCGACACTTTGCTGGATCAGAGTCCGGGGATCGTCATCGAGCTGAACGTGTGCTCGAACTCGGAGGTGCCGTAGTTTCGGTGCTTGATCGGTCGGATCGGGAAGACGTACGACTACTTCCTCTATGTTGCATCAACGCTTCCGCAGTCGGTCTGTGTGGGTACGTTGACAGCACTCTCCCCTCTCGTTGCTATGCATCACATGATCTTGCGTGTGCGTAGGATTTTTTTTGAAATTACTACGAAACCCAACATTGGCATCCGAGCCTAGGTTATTTATGTTGATGTTATATGCACGAGTAGAACACAAGTGAGTTGTGGGCGATATAAGTCATACTGCCTACCAGCATGTCATACTTTGGTTCGGCGGCATTGTTGGACGAGATGACCCGGACCAACATTACGCGTACGCTTACGCGAGACCGGTTCCCCCGACGTGCTTTGCACATAGGTGGCTTGCGGGCGACAGTCTCTCCAACTTTAGTTGAACCAAGTGTGGCTATGCCCGGTCCTTGCGAAGGTTAAAACGGAGTCTATTTGACAAACTATCGTTGTGGTTTTGATGCGTAGGTGAGATTGGTTCTTGCTTAAGCCCGTAGCAGCCACGTAAAACTTGCAACAACAAAGTAGAGGACGTCTAACTTGTTTTTGCAGGGCATGTTGTGATGTGATATGGTCAAGGCATGATGCTGAATTTTATTGTATGAGATGATTATGTTTTGTAACCGAGTTATCGGCAACTAGCAGGAGCCATATGGTTGTCGTTTTATTGTATGCAATGCAATCGCGATGTAATGCTTTACTTTTATCACTAAGCGGTAGCGATAGTCGTAGAAGCATAAACTTGGTGAGACGACAACGATGCTACGATGGAGATCAAAGGTGTCACGCCGGTGACGATGGTGATCACAATGGTGTTTCGAAGATGGAGATCACAAGCACAAGATGATGATGGCCATATCATATCACTTATATTGATTGCATGTGATGTTTATCCTTTTATGCATCTTATCTTGCTTTGATTGACGGTAGCATTATAAGATGATCTCTCACTAAATTATCAAGAAGTGTTCTCCCTGAGTATGCACCGTTGCGAAAGTTCTTCGTGTTGAGACACCACGTGATAATCGGGTGTGATAGGTTCTACGTTCAAATACAACAGGTGCAAAACAGTTGCACACGCGGAATACTCAGGTTATACTTGACGAGCCAAGCATATACAGATATGGCCTCGGAACATGGAGACCGAAAGGTCGAGCGTGAATCATATAGTAGATATGATCAACATAACGATGTTCACCATTGAAAACTACTCCATCTCACGTGATGATCGGTTATGGTTTAGTTAATTTGGATCACGTAATCACTTAGAGGATTAGAGGGATGTCTATCTAAATGGGAGTTCTTAATTAATTTGATTAACTGAACTTAAACTTATCATGAACTTAGTACTTGATAGTATCTTGCTTGTTTATGTTGATTGTAGATAGATGGCTCGTGTTGTTGTTCCGTTGAATTTTAATGCGTTCCTTGAGAAAGCAAAGTTGAAAGATGATGGTAGCAATTACACGGACTGGGTCCGTAACTTGAGGATTATCCTCATTGCTGCACAGAAGAATTACGTCCTGGAAGCACCGCTGGGTGCCAGGCCTGCTGCAGGAGCAACGCCGGATGTTATGAACGTCTGGCAGAGCAAAGCTGATGACTACTCGATAGTTCAGTGTGCCATGCTTTACGACTTAGAATCGGGACTTCAACGACGTTTTGAACGTCATGGAGCATATGAGATGTTCCAGGAGTTGAAGTTAATATTTCAAGCAATGCCCGGATTGAGAGATATGAAGTCTCCAATAAGTTCTATAGCTGCAAGATGGAGGAGAACAGTTCTGTCAGTGAGCATATACTCAAAATGTCTGGGTATAATAATCACTTGATTCAATTGGGAGTTAATCTTCCAGATGATAGCATCATTGACAGAATTCTCCAATCACTGCCACCAAGCTACAAGAGCTTCGTGATGAACTATAATATGCAAGGGATGAACAAGACTATTCCCGAGCTCTTCGCGATGTTGTAAGCTGCGGAGGTAGAAATCAAGAAGGAGCATCAAGTGTTGATGGTCAACAAGACCACTAGTTTCAAGTAAAAAGGCAGAGGAAAGAAGAAGGGGAACTTCAAGAAGAACGGCAAGCCAGTTGCTGCTCAAGAGAAGAAACCCAAGTCTGGACCTAAGCCTGAAACTGAGTGCTTCTATTGCAAGCAGACTGGTCACTGGAAGCGGAACTGCCCCAAGTATTTGGCGGATAAGAAGGATGGCAAAGTGAACAAAGGTATATGTGATATACATGTTATTGATGTGTACCTTACTAATGCTCGCAGTAGCACCTGGGTATTTGATACTGGTTCTGTTGCTAATATTTGCAACTCGAAACAGGGGCTACGGATTAAGCGAAGATTGGCTAAGGACGAGGTGACGATGCGCGTGGGAAACGGTTCCAAAGTTGATGTGATCGCGGTCGGCACGCTACCTCTACATCTACCTTCGGGATTAATATTAGACCTAAATAATGGTTATTTGGTGCCAGCGTTGAGCATGAACATTATATCTGGATCTTGTTTAATGCGAGACGGTTATTCATTTAAATGAGAGAATAATGGTTGTTCTATTTATATGAGTAATATCTTTTATGGTCATGCACCCTTGAAGAGTGGTCTATTCTTATTGAATCTCGATAGTAGTAACACACATATTCATAATGTTGAAACCAAAAGATGCAGAGTTGATAATGAGAGTGCAACTTATTTGTGGCACTGCCGTTTAGGTCATATAGGTGTAAAGCGCATGAAGAAACTCCATACTGATGGACTTTTGGAACCACTTGATTATGAATCACTTGGTACTTGCGAACCGTGCCTCATGGGCAAGATGACCAAAACACCGTTCTCCGGTACTATGGAGAGAGCAACAGATTTGTTGGAAATCATACATACAGATGTATGTGGTCTGATGAATATTGAGGCTCGTGGCGGATATCGTTATTTTCTCACCTTCACAGATGATTTAAGCAGATATGGGTATATCTACTTAATGAAACATAAGTCTGAAACATTTGAAAAGTTCAAGGAATTTCAGAGTGAAGTTGAAAATCATCGTAACAAGAAAATAAAGTTTCTACGATCTGGTCGTGGAGGAGAATATTTGAGTTACGAGTTTGGTGTACATTTGAAAAATTGTGGAATAGTTTCGCAACTCACGCCACCCGGAACACCTCAGCGTAATGGTGTGTTCGAACGTCGTAATCGTACTTTACTAGATATGGTGCGATCTATGATGTCTCTTACTGATTTACCGCTATCATTTTGGGGATACGCTCTAGAGACGGCCGCATTCACGTTAAATAGGGCACCATCAAAATCCGTTGAGACGACGCCTTATGAACTGTGGTTTGGCAAGAAACCAAAGTTGTCGTTTCTAAAAGTTTGGGGCTGCGATGCTTATGTGAAAAAGCTTCAACCTGATAAGCTCGAACCCAAATCGGAGAAATGTGTCTTCATAGGATATCCAAAGGAAACTATTGGATACACCTTCTATCACAGATCCGAAGGCAAGACTTTTGTTGCTAAATTCGGAAACTTTCTAGAGAAGGAGTTTCTCTCGGAAGAAGTGAGTGGGAGAAAAGTAGAACTTGACAAGGTAACTGTACCTGCTCCCTTATTGGAAAGTAGTACATCACAGAAAACTGTTTCTGTAACACCTACACCAGTTAGTGAGGAAGATAATGATAATGATCATGAAACTTCAGAACAAGATACTACTGAACCTCGTAGATCAACCAGAATAAGATCCGCGCCAGAGTGGTACGGTAATCCCATTCTGGAAGTCATGATGCTAGATCATGATGAACCTACGAACTATGAAGAAGCAATGGTGAGCCCAGATTCCGCAAAGTGGCTTGAAGCCATGAAATCTGAGATGGGATCCATGTATGAAAACAAAGTATGGACTTTGATTGACTTTCTCGATGATCGACAAGCAATTGAGAATAAATGGATCTTCAAGAAGAAGATTGACGCTGATGGTAATGTTACTGTCTACAAAGCTCGACTTGTCGCAAAAGGTTTTCGACAAGTTCAAGGGATTGACTACGATGAGACCTTCTCACCCGTAGCGATGCTTAAGTCTGTCCGAATCATGTTAGCAATTGCCGCATTTTATGATTATGAAATTTGGCAGATGGATGTCAAAACTGCATTTCTGAATGGATTTCTGGAAGAAGAGTTGTATATGATGCAACCAGAAGGTTTTGTCGATCCAAAGGGAGCTAACAAAGTGTGCAAGCTCCAGTGATCCATTTATGGACTGGTGCAAGCCTCTCAGAGTTGGAATAAACGTTTTGATAGTGTGATCAAAACATTTGGTTTTATACAGACTTTTGGAGAAGTCTGTATTTACAAGAAAGTGAGTGGGAGCTCTGTAGCATTTCTGATATTATATGTGGATGACATATTATTAATTGGAAATGATATAGAATTTCTGGATAGCATAAAGAGATACTTGAATAAGAGTTTTTCAATGAAAGACCTCGGTGAAGCTGCTTACATATTAGGCATTAAGATCTATAGAGATAGATCAAGACGCTTAATTGGACTTTCACAAACAACATACCTTGACAAAATTCTGAAGAAGTTCAAAATGGATCAAGCAAAGAAAGGATTCTTGCCTGTGTTACAAGGTGTGAAATTGAGTAAGACTCAATGCCCGACCACTGCAGAAGATAGAGAGAATATGAAAGATGTTCCCTATGCATCAGCAATAGGATCTATCATGTATGCAATGCTGTGTACCAGACCTGATGTGTGCCTTGCTATAAGTCTAGCAGGGAGGTACCAAAGTAATCCAGGAGTGGATCACTGGACAGCGGTCAAGAACATCCTGAAATACCTGAAAAGGACTAAGGATATGCTTCTCGTATATGGAGGTGACAAAGAGCTCGTCGTAAATGGTTACGTTGATGCAAGCTTTGACACTGATCCGGATGATTCTAAATCGCAAACCGGATACGTGTTTACATTAAACGGTGGAGCTGTGAGTTGGTGCAGTTCTAAACAAAGCGTCGTAGCGGGATCTACATGTGAAGCGGAGTACATAGCTGCTTCGGAAGCAGCAAATGAAGGAGTCTGGATGAAGGAGTTCATATCCGATCTAGGTGTCATACCTAGTGCATCGGGTCCAATGAAAATCTTTTGTGACAATACTGGTGCAATTGCCTTGGCAAAGGAATCCATATTTCACAAGAGAACCAAGCACATCAATAGACGCTTCAATTCCATCCGGGATCTAGTCCAGGTGGGAGACATAGAGATTTGCAAGATACATACGGATCTGAATGTTGCAGACCCGTTGACTAAGCCTCTTCCACGAGCAAAACATGATCAGCACCAAGGCTCCATGGGTGTTAGAATCATTACTGTGTAATCTAGATTATTGACTCTAGTGCAAGTGGGAGATTGAAGGAAATATGCCCTAGAGGCAATAATAAAGTTATTATTTATTTCCTTATATCATGATAAATATTTATTATTCATGCTAGAATTGTATTAACCGGAAACATAATACATGTGTGAATACATAGACAAACTTAGTGTCACTAGTATGCCTCTACTTGACTAGCTCGTTAATCAAAGATGGTTATGTTTCCTAACCATGAACAAAGTGTTGTTATTTGATTAACGAGGTCACATCATTAGTTGAATGATCTGATTGACATGACCCATTCCATTAGCTTAGCACCTGATCGTTTAGTATGTTGCTATTGCTTTCTTCATGACATATACATGTTCCTATGACTATGAGATTATGCAACTCCCGTTTGCCGGAGGAACACTTTGGGTGCTACGAAACGTCACAACGTAACTGGGAGATTATAAAGGAGCATTACAGGTGTCTCCAAAGGTAGATGTTGGGTTGGTGTATTTCGAGATTAGGATTTGTCACTCCGATTGTCGGAGAGGTATCTCTGGGCCCTCTCGGTAATGCACATCACATAAGCCTTGCAAGCATTGCAACTAATGAGTTAGTTGCGAGATGATGTATTACGGAACGAGTAAAGAGATTTGCCGATAACGAGATTGAACTAGGTATTGGAATACCGACGATCGAATCTCGGGCAAGTAACATACCGATGACAAAGGGAACAACGTATGTTGTTATGCGGTCTGACCGATAAAGATCTTCGTATAATATGTAGGAGCCAATATGGGCATCCAGGTTCCGCTATTGGTTATTGACCGGAGACGTGTCTCGGTCATGTCTACATTGTTCTCGAACCCGTAGGGTCCGCACGCTTAAGGTTACGATGACAGTTATATTATGAGTTTATGCATTTTGATGTACCGAAGGTTGTTCGGAGTCCCGGATGTGATCACGGACATGACGAGGAGTCTCAAAATGGTCGAGACATAAACATTGATATATTGGAAGCCTATGTTTGGATATCGGAAGTGTTTCGGGTGAAATCGGGATTTTACCGGAGTACCGGGAGGTTACCGGAACCCCCCGGGGAGCTATATGGGCCTTAGTGGGCCTTAGTGGAAAAGAGAAGGGGCTGCCCTAGATGGTCTACGCGCCACCCTCCCTCCCCTAGTCCTATTAGGACAAGGAGAGGTGGCCGGCCCCCCCTCTCTCTTTTCCCCCTCCGCGAATCCTATTCCAACTAGGATTGGGGGGGGGATCCTACTCCCAGAGGGAGTAGGACTCTCCTGGCGCGCCAAGCTTGGCCGGCCAGCCTCCCCCCTCTAGTCCTTTATATACTGAGGCAGAGGCACCCCAGAAACACACAAGTTGGTCCACGTGATCTATTCCTTAGCCGTGTGCGGTGCCCCCAGCCACCATATTCCTCGATAATACCGTAGCAGAGTTTAGGCGAAGCCCTGCTGCTGTAGTGCATCAAGATCGTCACCACGCCGTCATGCTGACGGAAGTCTTCCCCGACACTTTGCTGGATCGGAGTCCGGGGATCGTCATCGAGCTGAACGTGTGCTCGAACTCGGAGGTGCCGTAGTTTCGGTGCTTGATCGGTCAGATCGGGAAGACGTACAACTACTTCCTCTACGTTGCGTCAACGCTTCCGCAGTCGGTCTGCGTGGGTACGTAGACATCACTCTCCCCTCTCGTTGCTATGCATCACATGATCTTGCGTGTGCGTAGGAATTTTTTTGAAATTACTACGAAACCCAACATTGACAGCCCAGACAAACTTGGAAGTTGGAACGGAGTTTGAATTAATAATATCAATATACATTGATTTAACTGTAAATACTCCAGATCTAGTCAACTTCCAGCGTAATCCATCGGGTTGGTGAGAAAGTTGAACCTCCATTAGTCTCCTAACTAGATGGAGCCATTCTTCCCAACGATTGCCCGCTAAGGAACGTCTAAACTGAATATTAAGGGGGATATATTGAAATATTGTTGCCACGAACACCTCACGTCGTTGAGCAATCCGATATAAAGATGGATATTGAATGGCTAAAGGTGAGTCGCCAAGCCAAGTATCCTCCCAGAAACGTGTACTTGCACCGTTTCCAATAACAAACCTCGTCCTATTGAACATTGATTGTTTGACTTTCATTAGTCCTTTCCAGAAAGGCGAATCAGTCGGCCTGACTATAACCTGGGACAATGTTTTAGTCTGGAGGTACTTGCTGCGGAGGATCTGCGTCCACATGGCCTCAGTCCCGGAGGAAAGCTTCCACAACCACTTACTAAGAAGGCATCTGTTCTTAACTTCAAGATTTTCAATACCAAGACCCCCTTGGTCTTTCGGTCGACAGATGATGTCCCATTTAGCAAGCCAGTATTTTCTTTTAAGTTCATCACCCTGCCAAAAGAAACGCGACTGGTAGAAGTCCAGTCTTTTCCTAACACCAACTGGGACCTCAAAGAACGATAAGAGGAACATAGGCATACTCGTGAGCACCGAATTAATCAAGATCAAACGGCCTCCGTAAGACATGAGCTTACCCTTCCAGCAGCTCAGTTTCTTCTCAAATCGATTCTCGATGCACTTCCATTCTCTGTTTGTCAGCCTACGATGGTGTATCGGAATACCAAGGTATGAGGAAGGTAAACTCCCCAACTCGCACCCAAACAATTGCCTATAAGACTCCTGTTTGCCTTTGGCTCTACCAAAGCAGAACAACTCGCTCTTATGAAAATTAATCTTTAACCCGATCAATTGTTCAAAAAGGCATAACACCAGCTTCATATTTCTCGCCTTGGCCAAATCATGCTCCATAAAAGATGATTGTATCATCAGCGTATTGAAGGACGGATACACCTCCATCAACAAGATGAGGTACCAAACCACCCACTTGACCATTCTCCTTAGCCCTGCCTATCAAAATTGCTAACATATCCACCATAATGTTAAACAGGATAGGGGACATCGGATCTCCTTGTCTGAGGCCTTTATGTGTCTGGAAGTAATGACCTATATCGTCATTCACTTTAATTCCCACACTCCCTTTTTGCGTAAAGGATTCGACCTGGCGGCGCCAGACTTCATGAAAACCTTTCATACGCAATGCGTGTTGGAGGAATGGCCACTTGACCTTATCGTACGCTTTTTCGAAATCCACCTTAAAAATTACTCCATCTAATTTTTTGGAGTGGATTTCATGGAGCGTTTCATGAAGAACAACCACCCCTTCAAGAATGTTTCTGTCCGGCATGAAAGCAGTTTGGGATTGTTGCACCACAGAATGCGCAATCTGTGTGAGCCTATTGGTCCCGACTTTGGTGAAGATTTTGAAACTAACATTAAGGAGGCAGATCGGCCTGAACTGCTCAATTCTCACAGCATCCGTTTTCTTAGGGAGCAATGTGATAGTTCCAAAATTCAAGTGAAATAATTGAAGCTGTCTAGAGAATACATTATGAAACATAGGTAGTAAATCCCCCTTAATAATGTGCCAGCACTTTTTATAGAACTCAGCCTATGTCATAAGATAGTTTTTCGTCAAATCTTGCCACACTTGTGGTCGCTATTATATTAGCCACACATTTTATGACGGCCACAATTCCTCTAAGATTAGTTGTGGCAAAGTTAGTCATGATCCAAACATGCCCATAGTCCCCGTGGCTGTGGAGGAGGTCTGAACTTGGGAACATATCTGATGCACCGGAGCATTTTGTGCTAACGCGTGCACGCGGTCTCTATAACTACCAGTTGGAACATTGAAAAAACACTGGGGCCATTCTGATCATCAGCATATTTTGTCATTTTCATTTCCCATATTATGTTTTGACTTTAATCTGAAAAAGAATATAGCATATGTATTCTTGTTACAATTACAACATAGAAACTATTCAGACTTATTTGACATTTGTAAAATGGCTAAATCAACGAGTGCATCGGTAGCATCAAATGGCCCGGTGTACTAGTTGTTTCCCGTCTCAACTTCTTCATGTGGTGACCTGTAGCGGCTCTCGGCCACAATGCCTCTAACATTAGTTTTGGCAAAGTTAGCCATGAACCAAACATGCCCGTGACCTCACAGCAGAACAGCAATGCTCCCCCTCAAAAAAAAAAGCAGAACAACGATCCTCCGCGATTCAGACTTCAGAGTCATCCTGAATTCTCAGCGAACAACCTACCTTGTGCCAGCCGCTTTCCGCGGTTTCATTTGCAGGGATCAATTCCAGGACATGGTACAGCAGCGGGACACCGATCTGCGAGCTCGAGGCGAGCTGGGATTGATTCCTGCCTAGAGAATGATGGCGTTGGATTTTGTTTGCTTCGGGGCATGGCAATGCTCCTTGCTTGGAAGCACGGCGAAGGGAGAGGTACTCATTTCTCAGTGCTGCAGTGCAGCACGATGTTGCCGCTGCAGACAGCCCAGATGACAGTACAAAGGAAAATGATAGAAATAGAATGGCATGCCTGTCAAAAGTCTCAGGGCTGAGAAAGACATGATCATTCGGTGAGGTCATTGCCTCTTCTTTACTGCCAACACTGGCAGAGGGATTTTCTTTTCAGCGGTGTGATGTAGGTAGATTTATTTTCATGAACTCCTATGAACTATGATTTGCTTTTGCGTTTATATACTCCCTCTGTCTTATAATATAAGAGCGTTTTTGACATTACGCTAGTGTCAAACGCTCTTATATTATGGGATGGAGGGAATATATTTTATCATGATAGAATCCAAGAGTACTGTCAGCAGAATATTGGTTTTAAACATGTAATATTACCCCTGTCCGGCAATAACCAAATTTTGGACCAAAGAAACAGGTGCCATCACATTTGGAGCTAGGGTATCAGGAAACCACCATCTTTGGTACTTGTCATTTTCAAAAAACCACCACTTTCGAGGCTTGTGTATACCAGGCACCACTAATTGTGCGATTTGCTCGTTTAACCAGTTTCCTGACCGTACTGGCCACCTGTCAAGTCGACGTGACATCAATAGACAGCGCGGGGAAACGGGCGTTAGGCTGTTAGCCCCTGGCTGTTAAAACAGCCCAAAGCAGTTCACCGTCGCCCCATCTCTCCCGGTGGTTCTTCTCTCTCCCTGACTCGTCGCCACAGCATTTTTGCCATGGTTTTATTGGGGCGGGGGGGCGGTCTGAAGACGTCGGCTCATTTGTCAGCAATGTGAGTACCACCCCCTCCTCCATTTACAAAAAAATAACAGGGGGGGTCAATATCTGTGAAAGCATCCTCCCCATACAGAATTTCAATGTGACTTGACCTGCATTTTCTTGATTTTTTCTCTTCAAATGGGGACACAACAATTGTCTGCTGCCTCTTGTTCCTCGTCAGTCAGTACCAATTTCTTGCTACTTTCATATTTCCTAATCATGAACTCCTATGAACTATGATTTTCTTTTGCATCTATTTTGTATCAGGATAGAATCCAAGAGTAAACTGATGATGACAATAACCAAATCTTGGACCAAAGAAACAGGACATGTCCACCTTCACAAATTATTACTATCATGCAAGGAAATAATTGGGAATGAAATCACTAGGGTCTCCATTATTACTTGAAACCTTGTAGAAGCACACAATCAGCAGGTGATGTTGTACAAAGGATTATTCATAACTGAATAGTTAGTGCACACAGATGTGCGCAGTCATGAAAACCATATACATCAACATAAATAAACTCAAGCCTCAGTAACAAGAATCATGAACTTCAGTGAAGCTATATACACTCTCCAAACAGGGAACACTCACTCACACAAGATTCTCAAATTCTATCCACTAGATCAGTCATGGGGACCCTCCAAACTTTGGTGGAGTCATGAGACTTTTTGTCAGCCATATCGCGGTCTCTCTAGATGACACGGCTCCTTCGCCAAATGGTCGAAGAACACCTGCGAGCTCATCAAGCCTCTCCTGCTCCAGGAGCTTTGCACAGATCTCAAGAAGTGACTCCAGAGCATCAGCTCTCTGCTGCACTATGTTCAGATGATCAAACTCGGCAGGTGCGCTGCCTGCATTTCCCAATTTCAGCGTGCTCACTGGTGATGATTCCTCCGTCACAACATCTACATCACCCATGCCTTGTTTTACTCCTTGACAAGACTCTGTCTTCACATCCTTCCTGTGCTCTTGCACCACTCCAATCGTCATTTCCTCATTTGGTACTGGTACCTCATTAAGCTTTTGACTTGCACTGTTAACCGGCGCAGCCTCTACTGGACTGCGGGTTCTGATAGTTTTAAGACGTATTGTCTCATCAATCTGTCCATCAGTTGTTGCTGCCAAATTCTCCTCTACATGTTGAGGTGATAAAACATGAGCTGTTAGCTCTTCCTTGTTTCTGGCTTCAGGATCCACTGACATTTGCAAAATGCAGGGATCCTGGGTACCAACAGTTGATAGATCTGAATAGTTTGTCGAGCTGTCTCTTGTTTCCGCTGTTTGCTCTGCTGCTGCTTGTAATGCTTCGCTGGATCCGTTGGCTTTGCCGACTCTCTTTCTGCCGCCACTTGGTTTTCTTGACTGCTTGTCTCCCAGGTTACTCTTGTTGGGTTTTACTGGAAGGTAGATTGGAGAGCAGTTGATTGATTCAGCCAGATACGGCTGGAAATATGGGTGTCTCAATAGCTCCCCAGCCTGTAAAGTATATTCATTTAATTAGCCTGTTATTCATGTATCGACGGCTTTGATTGAAACAGTTGAACAAAGCTTCTGGTACTTACAGTTGGTCTATGTTCTGGATTTTTCCTCAGCATACTCTTAACTATCTGCTTCCTGTGAAAGAATGCTCGATTTGGTAAAAATAAAGTTGATCCACAGTACTGAGAGGTCATTTAAAATGAGGTACTCACAGTGACGATGAGTATATTGGGGGCATTGGGGATATTGACGATCTGTTTATTTTGTTGACTAATGTTGCCATGTCCTTCACAGACACATAAAAGAGTATTTCATGAGTTCCCAACATATATAGAGAGAGAAACTGAAGCAGGCAATCAAAAAATTATGTTGTATAAGCACTAACTGTAGCTTTGAATGCAGAGCGGTGTGCTAAAATCTCGAACATACAGCAACCTGACAGGAAAAGAAGAAAGACAAGCTTTCTGAGCAGCTGTTTAATTCTGTCAATCATTATCACAGAAGACTAGAGTTAACTTCAACAGAAATGGACTGGGAGCTCACCAAGCGACCATATATCAGATTTGTAACCATAAGGTATGTCCGCGAGTATTTCTGGGCACATGTAGTTTGGGGTTCCTACTACCTGAAAAACATAAATTTCAAAGATTGAAAATTGAGAAGTGGAATCTGTCAAGTCGTTTATATATCTTATAAACTTGGGCATCAGTATATCCCTGGGTACATGCTATTTACTTATTTTCATGAACATTTATTCATGTTATACAGTTTTTGCTTTTACGTTTAACTGCTGTAATGCGACTGGTGATCAGAAACCATATTTGATGATTAAAAGGTCAGAGCATTACATGATTTTTTTTCTTTGAAAATTAGTTTTACATGAATGGTGGTTATGCTCGTACATTTCATACTTAATTGGGACTATACACAAGTAACAGATGGTTGTGAATGACTGAACATGTCCTGCCAATTACATGTACATCAATAATAAGTTAGCAAAAGGTTGAGGCGTACCGATGACGCAAGATCCTCCATGAGTAATTTTGCTAACCCGAAATCAGCTGTTTGGAGAGAGAATGAACACACACGTCATGATATTTTCATCTGACCAATGAAGTTGTGTAGTAATTTGAGGCTACATATATGTATCTTACCAAATCGTATGTTGTTATCCTTGGTTAACAAGATATTGGAACACTGCAATGCAGCAGGTGGTGAGGAAAATGTTAGACAACGCTAATACCTTGTACTAGAAATGAAATGATGTATCCATGGGGGCCAGCAGTTATATTTTACCTTGAGGTCACGGTGGAGCACGCGGTTGCAGTGCAGGTAGTCAAGGGCCAAGAGCAACTGTGTGAACCACCGGCACACCCTCTTCACATCACACAAGCACCAAACATACAGTAAGTTTGTGAAGCCTGAACATGTAGGAGTAGCATATTTATTCATCTGATTACAGTAAGTAATAGTGTTGGTACCTCTTCCGAGAAGAGGACGCCTCTTGCCTTCTTGATCCTCTGCGCCCTGTGAATTCGACGTCAGTGAAACAGCAGCAGGTAAGGTGAGCAGAGAAACGCAGGGCGAGGAGGCAAAGTGCAATGAGATGTTCTTACATGTCACCTCCTTCGCAGTAACTTGTGACGATGCAGACGGAGGTCCCCTGCAACCACGAAACAAATTCAGCTCAGTCTTGGCCGACGAACGCCCAGCCCAATCTACAGTAAATTCTAGTGTAGTTGCAGTACCTCGTCGACCCATCCGTCCTTGTACTCGACGATGTAGGGGTTGCTGAGGCTGGCCATGAGGGACATCTGCAGACCCACGAACTGGTGAGCTGAGGCGAGGGGAGGGTTTATTAAGGTTTGAGGTGATTGAGTGATTACCTCCTGGTAGGCGGTCCGCTGGAACTTGTCGTTCTGCTTTGTCAGCCGGATCTTCTTCATCACGTACCTGCTTGGTGAGCCAAAGATTGGGTTGGTTCAAGGGGAAGGAACGGCAGAGGAGAAGGAAGATTGAAGAGAAGAAGTAGAACCTCTTCTTCTCGGCCTTGTGGTGGACGAGGTAGGCGGTGCCGTAGGCGCCCCGGCCGATCTGCTCCACCACCTCGTACTGCTCCATGGGATTCCTTACCTCTTGCTCTTGCTTGCTCGTCTTGTGGATGATACGATGGCGCTCAGGTGAGGACAGGGCACGGGGACGGCGCTGGTGATGATGGTCGCGGAGAGGAAACCGTGCATGCACTGCAGCTGCACGCGGCCCGTGTCCACGCGTGTGGAAGTGGCGCAATAATGTCCGGCGCGCTCGCTCTGTGTGTGTGTCGGGTGTGGCCGAGGAGGAAGACGGAGACCAATGGAAGGAAGAGAAGGTTTCCCTTGGTTTTAGGGGTGGTTAGGGCGTGCTTTATGTGGAGCTCAACTAATTAATCCGTCGTCGGTTCATCATTCGATTCCATTTCATTCTCTGGCGGTCGCGGCGCGGTGCAGCGTGCATAGAGTGAGTTGAGTAGTGGAGGAAACGTTGCGCTTCCGGGTGCTGGAGTGGGCCCCTACTGACTCACGGTGGATGGAGTAGTATTTTCTCTCTATTTTTTTCTTAAAAAAAGAGTCACGCTTGTATTAATAACATCAGCAAACGTGGCATCTCTCTCAAGTCTGAAGAAATCCATGCAGTCCCTGCTTGCCTTTTCCCTGTGAAAAGAGCACCGACCTTTGGTCTGGTCTGGTCTGGCTCTGGCTGGCATGCAGAAGAATCAAGAAAGGTTTCTCCGTTTCACACTGTCCATGGCATGTGACAACTGTAAATGCCGTCAGCTCCACTCCACTGCGCCATAGTAGTGGTGTGTGTTTAATACTCTACGGGTAGCCAGTGTAATAAGTAAATGGCGAGCAGTTTTACCTTGTGGCCACCCATGCGGCAGCATTTGCATGTGCCTTTCCTTGGGGCCGTGCAGTGCAGTGTGCATCGGCACCACTGCAGTACAAGTCAATGTCGAGATTTTGCGCCACTGCAGTCTGCACGCAGTCCTGCTCTCTCTGTGCTCCGCTGAAGATGCTGACTGCGACACAAGACAAGGGCACCGGTAGGAGAAACAAATTAACAAAATGAACTCGCCATCAAAGTATTTCACCCGGCTAATCTTTTTAGATAGCGTCCCACGCATTAGCGCTATACTATGCTGCATAGCGTCCGTCTGATAGGTGCTACACGCCTCGCCAGTGTGGCATCTCTGGGTCAGGGCGGACCCACCCCTGGTTAAGTAGCGCACAACTCATTTCATCCGAAAAAAAATGCTCACATTTGCTCAAGTCTTTCAAGTTTAGGCAAACCCTAGTTTTTCCTGTATTTTATATGTGTATGGTAATATGAGGTGATTGTTTTTTTACTGGAAATATGAAGTGATTGTTGGGTGTTTAGCATATGCATTGGAATTTTGCTAGGGTTAGGGTTATGGTTCTTGTTATGTTGGGGTTCGGGTTATTGTTCGATTTCTATGTTAGGGCTAGGGTTTGGTTATGTGACTAGGATTTTGTGTTAAGCTTCGCATGAGTATTATGAAATATTTTGTTGTTGTGTTGTTTTAATTATTTTAGGGATGAGGAGAACATGTGTTTATGTCCATCATCTTCAGACCGGGAGGATTCGGAGAGGGATTTGAGAGGGGGCGAGAGAGAGAAACCGTGGCGACCCCCTCTCTGTTCGCCAACTTTGTGTGCAGGCTGGCCAGGGAGGGCCGGCCCTTGCCGGTTATTAATGTTGGAAATATGCACTAGAGGCAATAATAAAATGGTTATTATTATATTTCCTTGTTCATGATAATTGTCTATTGTTCATGCTATAATTGTGTTATCCGGAAATAGTAATACATGTGTGAATACATAGACCACAACACGTCCCTAGTAAGCCTCTAGTTGACTAGCTCGTTGATCAAAAGATAGTCATGGTTTCCTGATTATGGACATTAGATGTCATTGATAACGGGATCACATCATTAGAAGAATGATGTGATAGACAAGACCCAATCCTAAGCGTAGCACAAGATCGTGTAGTTCGTTTGCTAGAGCTTTTCCGAATGTCAAGTATCATTTCCTTAGACCATGAGATTGTGCAACTCCTGGATACTGTAGGAGTGCTTTGGGTGCGCCAAACGTCACAACGTAACTGGGTGACTATAAAGGTGCACTACGGGTATCTCCGAAAGTGTCTGTTGGGTTGGCACGAATCGAGACTGTGATTTGTCACTCCGTATGACGGAGAGGTATCTCTGTGCCCACTCGGTAATGCATCATCATAATGAGCTCAATGTGACCAAGTGGTTGATCACGGGATCATGCATTACGGTACGAGTAAAGTGACTTGCCGGTAACGAGATTGAACGAGGTATTGGGATATCGACAATCGAGTCTCGGGCGAGTAACGTACCGATTGACAAAGGGAATTGTATACGGGATTGATTGAATCCTCGACATCGTGGTTCATCCGATGAGATCATCGAGGAGCATGTGGGAGCCAACATGGGTATCCAGATCCCGCTGTTGGTTATTGACCGGAGAGTCGTCTCGGTCATGTCTGCGTGTCTTCCGAACCCGTAGGGTCTACACACTTAAGGTTCGGTGACACTAGGGTTGTAGAGATATTAGTATGCGGTAACCCGAAAGTTGTTCGGAGTCTCGGATGAGATCCCGGACGTCACGAGGAGTTCCGGAATGGTCCGAAGGCGAAGAATTATATATAGGAAGTCCAGTTTCGGCCATCGGGAAAGTTTTGGGGTCGCCGGTATTATATCGGGACCACCGGAAGGGTCCCGGGGGTCCACCGGGTGGGGCCACCTATCCCGGAGGGCCCCATGGGCTGAAGTGGGGAAGGGAGCCAGCCCCTGGTGGGCTGGTGCCCCCCTTGGGCCTCCCCCTGCACCTAGGGTTGGAAACCCTAGGGGTGGGGGGCGCCCCACTTATCTTGGGGGGCAAGCCACCCCCCTTGGCCACCCCCCTTGAGATCCAATCTCTAGGGCCATCGCCCCCCCTAGGGGCCCTATATATAGTGGGGGAGGGAGGGCAGCCGCACCAAGTCCCTGGCCCTTCCCTCTCCCCTTGTAACACCTCTCTCTCTCTCTCTCTCTCTCTCGTTGGAGCTTGGCGAAGCCCTGCCGAGATCACCGCTGCTTCCACCACCACGCCGTCGTGCTGCTGGATCTCCATCAACCTCTCCTTCCCCTTGCTGGATCAAGAAGGAGGAGACGTCTTCCCAACCGTACGTGTGTTGAACGCGGAGGTGCCGTCCGTTCGGCGCTAGGTCATCAG
Source organism: Triticum dicoccoides (assembly GCF_002162155.2). NCBI lineage: Eukaryota > Viridiplantae > Streptophyta > Magnoliopsida > Poales > Poaceae > Triticum > Triticum dicoccoides. The sequence continues at coordinate 330,325,203 of NC_041390.1, read as the reverse complement.
TGATTTGGATCACGACGAGTACGACTCCATCAACCCCGTTCTCTTGAACGCTTCCGCTCACGATCTACAAGGGTATGTAGATGCACTCCCCTCTCCCTCGTTGCTAGATAACTCCATAGATTGATCTTGGTGATGCGTAGAAAATTTTAAATTCTGCTATGTTCCCCAACAGTGGCATCATGAGCTAGGTCTATGCGTAGTTTCTATGCACGAGTAGAACACAAAGCAGTTGTGGGCGTCGATATTGTCAATTTACTTGCCGTTACTAGTCTTATCTTGATTCGGCGACATCGTGGGATGAAGCGGCCCGGACCGACTTTACACGTACACTTACGTGAGACTGGTTCCACCGACTAACATGCACTAGTTGCATAAGGTGGCTAGCGGGTGTCTGTCTCTCCCACTTTAGTCGGATCAGATTCGATGAAAAGGGTCCTTATGAAGGGTAAATAGAAATTGGCATATCACGTTGTGGTTTTGGCGTAGGTAAGAAACGTTCTTGCTAGAAACCTATAGCAGCCACGTAAAAAACTTGCAACAACAATTAGAGGACGTCTAACTTGTCTTTGCAGCATGTGCCGTGTGATGTGATATGGCCAAAATGATGTGATGAATGATATATGTGATGTATGAGATTGATCATGTTCTTGTAATAGGAATCACAACTTGCATGTCGATGAGTATGACAACCGGCAGGAGCCATAGGAGTTGTCCTAATTTATTTATGACCTGCGTGTCAACATAAACGTCATGTAATTACTTTACTTTGTTGCTAAACCGTTAGCCATAGTAGTAGAAGTAATAGATGACGAGACAACTTCATGAAGAAACGATGATGGAGATCATGATGATGGAGATCATGGTGTCATGTCGGTAACGATGATCATGGCGCCCCGAAGATGGAGATCAAAAGGAGCAAATGATATTGGCCATATCATGTCACTATTTGATTGCATGTGATGTTTATCATGTTTTACATCTTATTTGCTTAGAACGATGGTAGCTTAAATAAGATGATCCCTCGTAATAATTTCAAGAAAGTGTTCCCCCTAACTATGCACCATTGCGAAGGTTCGTTGTTTCGAAGCACCACGTGATAATCGGGTGTGATAGATTCTAACGTTCGAATACAACGGGTGTAAGCCAGATTTACACACGCAATACACTTAGGTTGACTTGACGAGCCTAGCATGTACAGACATGGCCTCAGAACATGGAAGACCGAAAGGTCGAGCATGAGTCGTATAGAAGATACGATCAACATGAAGATGTTCACCGATGTTGACTAGTCCATCTCACGTGATGATCGGACATGGCCTAGTTGACTCGGATCATGTTTCACTTAGATGACTAGAGGGATGTCTATCTGAGTGGGAGTTCATTGAATAATTTGATTAGATGAACTTAATTATATGAACTTAGTCTAAAATCTTTACAATATGTCTTGTAGATCAAATGGCCCACGCTAATGTTGCCCTCAACTTCAACGCGTTCATAGAGAAAACCAAACTGAAAGATGATGGCAGCAACTATACGGACTGGGTCCAGAACCTGAGGATCATCCTCATAGATGCCAAGAAAGATTATGTCCTAGAAGCACCGCTAGGTGACGCACCCATCCCAGAGAACCAAGACGTTATGAAAGCTTGGCAGTTGCGTCCTGATGATTACTCCCTCGTTTAGTGCGGCATGCCTTACAGCTTAGAACCGGGGCTCCAAAAGCGTTTTGAGCAACACGGAGCATATGAGATGTTCGAAGAGCTGAAAATGGTTTTTCAAGCTCATGCCCGGATCGAGAGATATGAAGTCTCCGACAAGTTCTTCAGTTGTAAGATGGAGGAAAATAGTTCTGTCAGTGAGCACATACTCAAAATGTCTGGGTTGCATAACCGCTTGACTCAGCTGGGAGTTAATCTCCCGGATGACGCGATCATTGATAGAATCCTTCAGTCGCTTCCACCGAGCTACAAGAGCTTTGTGATGAACTTCAATATGAAGGGGATGGAAAAGACCATTCCTGAGGTATATTCAATGCTGAAATCAACGAAGGTGGAGATCAAAAAGGAACATCAAGTGTTGATGGTGAATAAAACCACTAAGTTTAAGAAAGGCAAGGGTAAGAAGAACTTCAAGAAGGACGACAAGGGGGTTGCCATGCCTGGTAAGCAAGTTGTTGGGAAGAAGCCAAAGAATGGACCCAAGCCCGAGACTGAGTGTTTTTATTGCAAGGGAAGTGGTCACTGGAAGCGGAACTGCCCCAAATACTTAGCGGACAAGAAGGCCGGCAACACTAAAGCAAGAGCTGCGGAATAAGCGGAGACTGGCGAAGGACGAGGTGATGATGCGCGTCGGGAATGATTCCAAGGTCGATGTGATCGCCGTCGGCACGCTACCTCTACATTTACCTACGGGATTAGTTTTAAACCTCAATAATTTTTATTTAGTGCCAGCTTTGAGCATGAACATTGTATCAGGATCTCGTTTAATTCGAGATGGCTACTCATTTAAATCCGAGAATAATGGTTGTTCTATTTATATGAGAGATATGTTTTATGGTCATGCTCCACTGGTGAATGGTTTATTCTTAATGAATCTCGAGCGTAATGTTACACATATTCATAGTGTGAATACCAAAAGATGTAAGGTTGATAATGATAGTCCCACATACTTGTGGCACTGCCGCCTTGGTCACATAGGTGTCAAACGCATGAAGAAGCTCCATGCAGATGAACTTTTGGAGCCTCTTGATTACGAATCATTTGACACGTGCGAACCATGCCTGATGGGTAAAATGACCAAGACTCCGTTCTCAGGAACAATGGAGCGAGCAACCAACTTATTGGAAATCATACATACTGATGTGTGCGGTCCAATGAGTGTTGAGGCTCGCGGTGGCTATCGTTATGTTCTCACCCTCACTGATGACTTGAGTAGATATGGGTATGTCTACTTAATGAAACACAAGTCTGAGACCTTTGAAAAGTTCAAGGAATTTCAGAGTGAGGTTGAGAATCAACGTGACAGGAAAATCAAGTTCTTGCGATCAGATCATGGGGGAGAATACTTGAGTCACGAATTTGGCATGCACTTAAGGAAATGTGGAATAGTTTCACAACTCACGCCGCCTGAAACACCTCAGCATAATGGTGTGTCCGAACATCGTAATCGCACTCTATTGGATATGGTGCGATCTATGATGTCTCTTACTGTAACACCCCGGATGTAACTTTCCCAATTTGTACTCCAACTCTTGCCGTTTCCGGCGTTAAGTTATATTTATTTTCTCGGGTTCGGGTCTTTGTCTCCATGTGTTGTTTTCTTTGTCATGCATCTCATATCATGTCATCATGTGCATTGCATTTGCATACGTGTTCATCTCATGCATTCGAGCATTTTCCCCGTTGTCCGTTTTGCATTTCGGCGCTTCGTTCTCCTCCGGTGGCCATTTCTAGCTTTCTTTCGTGTGTGGTGATTAAACACTTCCGGATTGGACCGATACTTGCCAAGCGGCCTTGGTTTACTACCGGTAGACCGCCTGTCAAGTTTCGTGCCATTTGGACTTCGTTTGATACTCCAACGGTTAACCGAGGGACCGAAAAGGCCTCATGTGTGTTGCAGCCCAACACCCCTCCAATTTGGCCCAAAAACCCACCAAACTCTGCTCCATGTCCTAGAACGTTCGATCACGATCGCGTGGCTGAAAACCACACCTCATTTGGACTCTCCTAGCTCCCCCTATGCCTATATATACACCCCCCTCCGAAATTCGCGGTTCATTCTCCCCCCTAACCCTAAAATCTTAGATCCGACGCCGCCGGACACGTCCGGACGGCACCGGACACGTCCGCCGCTCGCCTCAGCCTACCACCGCCCGCCACGTGGCAGCGCCACCTCCCACCGCCGCCGGCCCGCGAGGGCCCAAGGCCGGCCCTCTCCTCCCACGCCCGGGCCACCGCCTCCTTCCTCCCGCGCCGCCCGCGCCCGAGGACGACCTCGCCGCGCCGCCCTTCTTCCACGTCGCCGACGCCCCGCCGCCGCACTCAGCCATCGCCGCCTCGGGCCGCGCACCTCGCCGGCGCCCGCACGCCCGCGCCGCCCGAGGTCCCGCCAGCCGCCGCCGCCTCCTCCACGCCAGCCAAGTCCCCGGCCACCCCGGCCTCTCCTCCCCCCGGTGAGCTCCCTCCTTCTTCGGCCACCACCGCCATCGCCGGCCGACGAACCTCGAACGGCGCGCTCGGTGAACAGTAATTTCAGATCTGAGATCTGGAATTTTGAGGGTTGACTTTCTCCTCCGAACCCTAATATTTATGCAATCTTTGACCTGTCGTAACTTTGCATCCGTAGCTCCGTTTTGGACATATAGTATATCAAAATGTTCGTCTCGATGAGTACATCATTTCATTCCATTGCATCATTTTCATTTGAGCTCATATTGATGCCCTAAATGCTGTTAGAAGGAGGCTTCGTGAGTTAATTGTCAGATCTGCTAGTTCATCTTAGACTTTTGTCATTTTTGCCATGATTGTTGTGTGCATGCTATGCCTGTGAGTCCTCCATATGTTTTGTTAAGGATTTTGTCTTATTTCTAGAGGTGCAACCCATGCATTTTTAGGATGTGTGTGGTGACTTGTGCAAGCTTGCAAAGTGAGGCACCCGGTAAATCTGTTTTCAGGGACTTAGTAGTTTTCACTAAGTCTGGGATTATTTAGTTCATGATGCCATATGTTCAGCTTGTTTCCTAGTGATCCGTGCCCCTTTTGAGGATGATCAGTAAAGGATTTTTGTGAATCATGTTATGCTCTATCCATCCATGTCTTTACTTGCAATTATGGAGCACCCTAGCTTGAGTCAATCGAGCTCTACTTTTGCTTCATGGTGAATCTGGGCAGATCGTCAACTCGTTTGTGATTTTGCCGATGCTATTGTAGTTAACCCGTGCATGCTATGCCATTGTTCTTGCCATTTTGCTAGCTTTTTGTGCCTTCTTAATGGTTATATGCTTGCCTTGCCATGACTTGCACCGTAGTGAGTGCATCGAGCTCGTTTACATGCCTTCATGAGCTATATTTCAGCATGTCTCAGTTTTCACTAAGTCTAAAAACTGATTGTGTTTTAGCTATGTTCGTGGGCTTGTTAGTATATTTTGTGAACCCTTTTGGCCCCAGGTCACTTTGGGTCTTTTGTTAAGCTTGTTGAGTAGATCCATGTCATGTTCTTACTTGTCTTAATCAGGTCATGTATCATGTTGTTTTGCTGCCCCGAAGAGGGCTTCGTGATCTGAAATTTCAGACAAGTGTTAATTTCACTAAGTCTGAAATCTGTTTTGCATTTGCGTTTTTGACATGCTTGTTTGAACCTCATAATGGATGAATTGGCCGTAGCTCAGTGCTAGTCTTTTGTTAAGCATCTTGTGTTCATCCCTGCCATGCGTTTTGTTATCATGTTTGGGTGCTGTAGCATGTTCATCTCATTGCATTTAGATGCCTACTTGCTGTAAATCGTAGACCGGTGTCATTTTTGAAACGCTTGTCATTTCCAAACCGTAACTCCGATTCCGGCGTTCTTTATATCGTTTTCAAGCGATTTCATCCCATCTTTCCAGTGACACCCTTGGAATTCCAAGTTGAGGCCAGATTCATGCATTTCCTGTCATATCTTGCATTTTGCATCTCGCATCGCATCCCGCATAGCATATCATCTTTGCATCGTGTTGATTGAGTTTGCACGTGGTTGATTGTATCCTTGTTGCTTATTTGTCTTGTTTGGGTAGAGCCGGGAGACGAGTTCGCTACCGAGGAGCCCATTGAGTTTGCTTGTGAGGATCCAGTCAACTCTGACAACTGTGCAGGCAAGATGATCATACCCTCGAAATCACTACTATCTTTGCTATGCTAGTTTGCTCGCTCTTTTGCTATGCCAATGCTACGATGCCTACCTTTTGCTTGTCAGCCTCCCAAATTGCCATGTCAAACCTCTAACCCACCATTGTCCTAGCAAACCGTTGATTGGCTATGTTACCGCTTTGCTCAGCCCCTCTTATAGCGTTGCTAGTTGCAGGTGAAGATTGGAGGCCGTTCCTTATTGGAACATCTTTTATTTACTTGTTGGGATATCATTATATTGCCATGTTATCTTAATGCATCTATATACTTGGTGAAGGGTGGAAGGCTCGGCCTCTCGCCTAGTGTTTTGTTCCACTCTTGCCGCCTTAGTTTCCGTCATATCGGTGTTATGTTCCCGGATTTTGCGTTCCTTACACGGTTGGGTTATAATGGGAACCCCTTGATAGTTCGCCTTGTTTAAAGCTTTTCCAGCAATGCCCAACCTTGGTTTTACCATTCGCCACCTAGCCTCTTTTTCCCTTGGGTTACCGGAGCCCAAGGGTCATCTTATTTTAACCCCCACGGGCCAGTGCTCCCTCTGAGTGTTGGTCCGAACCGGGCAGCCTGCGGGGCCACCTCGGGGAAACTTGAGGGTTGGTTTTACTCGTAGCTTGACCTATCTGAGTGTGCCCTGAGAACGAGATATGTGCAGCTCCTATCGGGATTTGCCGGCACATTCGGGCGGTGTTGCTGGTCTTGTTTTAACCTGTCGAAGTGTCTTGAGTTACCGAGATACCGAGTCTGATCGGAACGTCTTGGGAGGAGGTCTATTCCTTCGTTGACCATGAGAGCTTGTCATGGGCTAAGTTGGGACTCCTCTGCAGGGATTAAACTTTCGAAAGCCGTGCCCGCGGTTATGGGCAGATGGGAATTTGTTAATGTCCGGTTGTAGACAACTTGAACCTTAATTAATTAAAATGAATCAACTGAGTGTGTTACCGTGATGGCCTCTTCTCGGCGAAGTCTGGGAAGTGGACACGGTGTTGGAGTTATGCTTGCGCATGTTGTTCCTTTAGACTCTCGCTCGTGCTTTGCCTCCTCTTCTCGCTCTCTTTTGCGTATAAGTTAGCCACCATATATGCTAGTCGCTTGCTGCAGCTCCACATATATTTGCCTTACCCCTTCCTATAAGGTTAAATAGTCTTGATCGCGAGGGTGCGAGATTGCTGAGTCCCTGTGGCTCACAGATACTATAACTCCAGATGCAGGTCCAGGTGATTCCGCTCCAGGTGACGAGTACGAGCTCAAGTGGGAGTTCGACGAAGACTCTCAACGATACTACGTTTCCTTTCCCGATGATCAGTAGTGGTGCCCAGTTGGGGGTGATTGGGACCGTTGTCGCATGTTGGGTTCTCTTTATTTTGGCGCCGTAGTCGGGCCATGAGTGTGTTGGATGATGTAATGTTATTTATGTTCTTGATTGACGTGGCGAGTGTAAGCCAACTATGTTATCTCCCCTTTATTATTCATATTACATGGGATGTTGTGAAGATTGCCTAACTTGCGACATATGCCTTCAATGCGATTATGTCTCAAAGTCGTGCCTCGACACGTGGGAGCTATAGTCGCATCGAGGGTGTTACACTTACCGATCTACCGCTGTCATTTTGGGGCTATGCTTTAGAGACTGCTGCATTCACTTTAAATAGGGCTTCGTCGAAATCCGTTGAGACGACACCGTATGAATTATGGTTTGGGAAGAAACCTAAGCTGTCATTTCTAAAAGTTTGGGGATGTGATGCTTATGTCAAGAAACTTCAACCTGAAAAGCTCGAACCCAAGTCGGAAAAATGCGTCTTCATAGGATACCCTAAAGAAACTATTGGGTATATCTTCTACCTCAGATCCGAAGGCAAGATCTTTGTTGCCAAGAATGGATCCTTTCTAGAGAAAGAGTTTCTCTCGAAAGAAGTAAGTGGGAGGAAAGTAGAACTTGATGAAGTATTACCTCTTGAACCGGAAAGTGGCGCAACTCAGGAAAATGTTCCTGAGGTGCCTGCACCGACTAGAGAGGAAGTTAATGATGATGATCATGAAACTTCAGATCAAGTTGCTACTGAACTTCGTAGGTCCACAAGGAACATTCCGCACCAGGGTGGTACGGCAACCATGTCTTGGAAATCATGTTGTTAGACAACGGTGAACCTTCGAACTATGAGGAAGCGATGGCGGACCCACATTCCGACAAATGGCTAGAAGCCATGAAATCCGAGATAGGATCCATGTATGAAAACGAAGTATGGACTTTGACTGACTTGCCTGATGATCGGCGAGCCATAGAAAATAAATGGATCTTTAAAAGGAAGACAGACGCAGATGGTAATGTGACCATCTACAAGGCCCGACTCGTCGCTAAGGGTTATAGACAAGCTCAAGGGGTTGACTACGATGAGACTTTCTCACCCGTAGCGAAGTTGAAGTCCGTTCAAATCATGTTACCAATTGCCGCATTCTATGATTATGAGATATGGCAAATGGACATCAAAACGGCATTCCTTAACGGCTTTCTTAAGGAAGAATTGTATATGATCCAGTCGGAAGGTTTTGTCGATCCTAAGAATTCTAACAGGGTGTGCAAGCTCCAACGCTCAATCTATGGGTTGGTTCAAGCATCTCGGAGTTGGAACATTCGATTTGATGAGATGATCAAAGTGTTTGGGTTTACACAGACTTATGGAGAAGCCTGTGTTTACAAGAAAGTGAGTGGGAGCTCTGTAGCATTTCTCATATTATATGTGGATGACATACTGTTGATGGGAAATGATATAGAATTCTTGGAAAGTATAAAGGCCTACTTGAACAAGTGTTTTTCAATGAAGGACCTTGGAGAAGCTGCTTATATATTAGGCATCAAAATCTATAGAGATAGATCGAGACGCCTCATTGGTCTTTCACAAAGTATGTACCTTGACAAGATATTGAAGAAGTTCAATATGGATCAGTCCAAGAAGGGGTTCTTGCCTGTATTGCAAGGTATGCAATTGAGCACGGCTCAATGCCCGACCACGGCAGAAGATAGAGAAAAGATGAGTGTCGTCCCCTATGCCTCGGCCATAGGGTCTATTATGTATGCCATGCTGTGTACCAGACCTGATGTAAACCTTGCCGTAAGTCTGGTAGGAAGGTACCAAAGTAATACCGGCATGGAACACTGGACAACGGTCAATAATATCCTGAAGTACCTGAAGAGGACTAAGGATATGTTTCTCGTTTATGGAGGTGACGAAGAGCTCGTCGTAAAGGGTTACGTCGATGCTAGCTTCGACACAGATCTAGATGACTCCAAGTCACAAACCGGATACGTGTATATTTTGAATGGTGGGGCAGTAAGCTGGTGCAGTTGCAAGCAAAGCGTTCTGGCGGGATCTACATGTGAAGCGGAGTACATGGCAGCCTCGGAGGCAGCATAAGAAGCAATCTGGGTGAAGGAGTTCATTACCGACCTAGGAGTCATTCCCAATGCGTCGGGCCCGATGACTCTCTTCTGTGACAACACTGGAGCTATTGCCCTTGCCAAGGAGCCCAGGTTTCACAAGAAGACCAGGCATATCAAGCGTCGCTTCAATTCCATTCGTGAAAGTGTTCAAAATGGAGACATAGATATTTGTAAAGTACATACAGACCTGAATGTAGTAGATCCGTTGACTAAACCTCTCCCTAGAGCAAAACATGATCAACACCAGAACTCTATGGGTGTTCGATTCATCACAATGTAACTAGATTATTGACTCTAGTGCAAGTGGGAGACTGTTGGAAATATGTCCTAGAGGCAATAATAAAATGGCTATTATTATATTTCCTTGTTCATGATAATTGTCTATTGTTCACGCTATAATTTTGTTATCCGAAAATCGTAATACATGTGTGAATACATAGACCACAACACGTCCCTAGTAAGCCTCTAGTTGACTAGCTCGTTGATCAAAAGATAGTCATGGTTTCCTGACTATGGACATTAGATGTCATTGATAATGGGATCACATCATTAGGAGAATGATGTGATGGACAAGACCCAATCCTAAGCGTAGCACAAGATTGTGTAGTTCGTTTGCTAGAGCTTTTCCGAATGTCAAGTATCATTTCCTTAGACCATGAGATTGTGCAACTCCCGGATACCATAGGAGTGCTTTGGGTGCGCCAAACATCACAACGTAACTGGGTGACTATAAAGGTGCACTACGGGTATGTCCGAAAGTGTCTATTGGGTTGGCACGAATCGAGACTGGGATTTGTCACTCCGTATGACGGAGAGGTATCTCTGGGCCCACTCGTTAATGCATCATCATAATGAGCTCAATGTGACCAAGTGGTTTATCACGGGATCATGCATTACGGTACGAGTAAAGTGACTTGCCGGTAACGAGATTGAACGAGGTATTGGGATACCGACGATCGAGTCTCGGGCGAGTAACGTACCGATTGACAAAGGGAATTGTATGCGGGATTGATTGAATCCTCGACATCGTGGTTCATCCGATGAGATCATCGAGGAGCATGTGGGAGCCAACATGGGTATCTAGATCCTGCTGTTGGTTATTGACCAAAGAGTCGTCTCGGTCATGTCTGCATGTCTCCCGAACCTGTAGGGTCTACACACTTAAGGTTTGGTGACGCTAGGGTTGTAGAGATATTAGTATGCGGTAACCCGAAAGTTGTTCGGAGTCCCGGATGAGATCCCGGACGTCACGAGGAGTTCCGGAATGGTCCGGAGGTGAAGAATTATATATAGGAAGTCCAGTTTCGGCCATCGGGAAAGTTTCGGGGTCGCCGGTATTGTACCGGGACCGCCGGAAGGGTCCCGGGGGTCCACCGGGTGGGGCCACCTATCCCGGAGGGCCCCATGGGCTGAAGTGGGGAAGGGAACCAGCCCCTGGTGGGCTGGTGCCTCCCCTCGGGCCCCCCCTGCGCCTAGGGTTGGAAACCCTAGGGGTGGGGGCGCCCCACTTGGCTTGGGGGGCAAGCCACCCCCCTTGGCCGCCCCCCTTGAAATCCAATCTCTATGGCCGGCGCCCCCTAGGGGCCCTATATATAGTGGGGGAGGGAGGGCAGCCACACCAAGTCCCTGGCCCTTCCCTCACCCCTCGTAACACCTCTCTCTCTCGTTGGAGCTTGGCGAAGCCCTGCCGAGATCACCGCTGCTTCCACCACCACGCCGTCGTGCTGCTGGATCTCCATCAACCTCTCCTTCCCCTTGCTGGATCAAGAAGGAGGATACGTCTTCCCAACCGTACGTGTGTTGAACGCGGAGGTGCCGTCCGTTCGGCGCTAGGTCATCGGTGATTTGGATCACGGCGAGTACGACTCCATCGACCCCGTTCTCTTGAAAGCTTCCACTCACGATCTACAAGGGTATGTAGATGCACTCCCCTCTCCCTCGTTGCTAGATGACTCCATAGATTGATCTTGGTGATGCGTAGAAAATTTTAAATTCTGCTACGTTCCCCTACAATTAAGTCACAGTGTAGCGCCTTATAGACAGGCGCTACATGAGATAGTAAAGCGCCTATGAGTTTAACACTACTTAACCAAGGATTGGGCCCGACCTAGCCCTGGCTGCCACGCTGGCGAGGCGCGTAGCGCATGTTAGATGGGCGTTATGCAGTTTAGTATAGCGCCGATGCGTCAGGCGCTACGTGAAAGGGTTAGGTGCGTGAAATAGTTTCATGGAGAAGTCATTCTGTGAATTTGTTATGCCTCTGGAGAAATTTTGTCAATTTTACCGCACTAGTAAGAGTACTTACCACACATGGACATTTAGAAAAAACAAATTAACAAACTTAATTTATTTGAAATAACAGTTACATCGTCCTATAAGAAGAGGTACAATTTCGCTCAGAGGATGCTCAAACCAATCCTGAGTGATGAAAATCTAGCTAATCTAGAAAGTTCTCGAGCAACCTTATTCGCTTCTCTATAATAATGTTCAAAACGGGTGAGAGGAACAATGTTCAAAACAAGTGAGAGGAATATCACAAGAAGAAGAAAAATAACAATTAGCAAAAACTGCCGCCCCCGCTCCCACGGAATGTCCTCCGTTCTTCAAGATGTTGATGACCTCCACATTATCATAATTGATAACAGGATGGTTGCAGCCTGCCTTTTGTGGAGATAAGCCATATCTTAACACCAAAGCTTCAGCCGTCAAAACATCAACACACTAGTCAATCTTCCGATTTCCTCCAACAATGATTTTTTCTTTGTCATCTCTGATTAGAGCACCAACTGTGCCTCTAAGCAGGTGTTGATTAAAAGATGCATCAACTGAGTACTAGTATTTCTCACCATAAGTACCAAGAAGTGATAGCGATTAACTCATGAACATTCTGAAGGCCCAGAATAGACAGATTTTGGTCTGGCAAAAGGAGTAAGGGCATCTCCAACGCGAACCCTCAAACAGCCCGCATACTTCGGACCACGTTGCGTGGACTGCGGAAGCCATTCAATGCGGGCCTGTATCGGTTCGCAGGACGGTCCATATGCACTTTGGCTCGCAAACATGATAGAAACATGGGGGGCTTTGCGGGTGTTCGGACAGCACCCACGCCCGCTTCTGACCACCCCGGCCCACCCAAAATTATTCTCCCTCGCCCGCGCGCGTACCCGCCCGACACAAGCTGCCCGAATTCATACCGCTGTAGAGCGGCCGCTCCACATTGAAGTCAGCCCAGAGCGGATGCAACCTCTCACTGGCTCTGCCATTGAAGCGGCACGCTAACAAGGGCGCCGCACGCGAAGCGTCCCTGGTGTCCGCGTCTGTTCAATGTCGGAGACACGTTACTGGACAGGACAGATATCTACCATGCCCGTTTAATGCCCGGTCCATCCGTATGCCGCCATTAAGCAGGCTAACCGACCTAGAAACCCACTCCGATGGCGCGCATTTGTTGTGAATCGTTGCATGGAAAACAAAAAAAAATCTATGCACATGCAATGATCTATCCATGGAGATGCATAGCAACGAGGGGAGAGTGTGTCTACGTACCCTCGTAGACCGTAAGCGGAAGCGTTTCATAACGCGGTTGTGTAGTCGAACTTCTTCGCGCTTCAACCGATCAAGTACCGAACGCACGACACCTCCGCGTTCAGCACACGTTTAGCTCGGTGACGTCCCTCGCCTTCTTGATCCAGCAAGACGTCGAGGTAGTAGATGAGTTCCGTCAGCATGACGGCATGGTGACGGTGATCGTGAAGTGATCTCTGCAGGGCTTCGCCTAAGCACTACGAAAATATGATCGGGGGTGTAAACGGTGGAGGGGGGCGCCGCACACGGCTAGGCAATTGTCTGGGGTGTGCTAGGGTGGCCCCCGCATATATATAGGTGGGAGGGAGAGGGGAGGCTGCCAGGAGGCGCCCCAAGTAGGTCGAATCCTACCTGGGGTCCTTCCCTTGGCCGCACCCCCCTGCCATGTTTGTCGGAGGGGGAAGGAAAGAAGGGGGGAGAGGGAAGGAAGGGGGAATCCCATTCCACTCTTTCTTTCCACTTCCCTCTTTCCTTCTCCTCCTAGGCCGGCCCATATGGGGGGCGCACCAGCCCCTTGTGGCTGGTGCATTTCCCCTCTTGGCCCATAAGGCCCATATCTTTTTCCGGGGGTGCCCGGAACCCCTTCCGGTGACCCAATAAGTACCCGGTACCCCCCGAGACACTTTCGGTGTCCGAATACCATCGTCCTATATATCAATCTTTACCTCTCGACCATTTTGAGTCTCCTCGTCATGTCCGTAATCTCATCCAGGACTCTGAACAACATTCGGTCACCAAATCACATAACTCATATAATACTAGATCGTCATCGAACATTAAGCGTGCAGACCATACAAGTTCGAGAACTACGTAGACTGTTGGGGAACGTAGCATGAAATTTCAAAAAAAATTCCTACGCTCACACAAGATCTATCTAAGAGATGCATAGAAACGAGAGGGGGGAGAGTGTGTCCACATACCCTTGTAGACCGAAAGCGGAAGCGTTTGACAACGCGGTTGATGTAGTCGAACTTCTTCTCGTTCCGACCGATCAACCACCGAACGTATGACACCTCCGAGTTCTGCACACGTTCAGCTCGATGACGTCCCTCGAACTCTTGGTCCAGCAAAGTGTCAAGGGAGAGTTCCGTCAGCACGATGGTGTGGTGACGGTGATGGTGAAGTGGTCCGCGCAGGGCTTCGCCTAAGCACTACTTGAATATGACCGGAGGCGTAAACTATGGAAGGGAGTGCCGCACACGGCTAACAATGTTTGTTATGTGTTCTAGCAGTGCCCCCCTCATATATATATATATATATATATATATATATATATATATATATATATATATATATATATATATATATATATATATATATATATAGGTTGGAGGGGAGGAGAGGCAGCCAAGGGGCACCCCAAGTAAGAGGAATCCTACTTGGGGTCCTCCCAATTTAGCCTCCCCCTTCCCTATTCCTATTCGGAGTAGGAAGGCAAGAGGGGGAAGGGGGAATCCTATTCCCTTTTTCCTTTCCTCCTTCCCCTTTTCTACTCCAATTTGGACAACCCATATGTGGGGGGGGGGGGGCGCACCAGCCCCTTAGGGGCTGGTCTGTCCCTCTCGGCCCATTAGGGCCATATAGTTTGTCGGGGGTTGCCCGGAACCCCTTCCGGTGACCCGATACGTACCCGGTACCCCCGGAACACTTCCGGTGTTCAAATACTATCGCCCTATATATGAATCTTTACCTCTCAACAATTTCGATACTCCTCGTCATGTTCGTGATCTCATCCGGGACTCCGAACAACATTCGGTCACCAAATCACATAACTCATATAATACAAACCGTCATCGAACATTAAGCGTGCGGACCCTACGGGTTCGAGAACTATGTAGACATTACCAAGACACCTCTCCGGCCAATAACCGATAGCGGAACCTGGATGCTCATATTGGCTCCCACATATTCTACGAAGATCTTTATCGGTCAAACCGTTATGACAACATATGTTATTCCCTTTGTCATCAGTATGTTACTTGCTCGAGATTCGATCCTTAGTCTCCATACCTGGTTCAATCTCGTTACCGGCAAGTCTCTTTACTCGCTCCGTAATGCATCATCCCACACCTAACTCATTAGTCACATTGCTTGCAAGGCTTATTATGATGTGCATTACCGAGAGGGCCTAGAGATACCTCTCTGATACTCGGTGTGAGAAATCCTATTGTCGATCTATGCCAACCCAACAAACACCTTCGGAGATACCTGTAGAGTATCTTTATAATCACCCAGTTACGTTGTGACGTTTGATAGCACACAAGGTATTCCTCCGATATCCGGGAGTTGCATAATCTCATAGTCAAAGGAATACGTATAAGTCATGAAGAAAGCAATATCAATAAAACTTAACAATCATTATGCTAAGCTAACGGATGGGTCTTGTCCATCACATCATTCTCCTAATGATGTGATCCCTTTCATCAAATGACAACACATGTATATGGTTAGGAAACTTAACCGTCTTTGATTAACGAGCTAGTCTAGTAGAGACTTACTAGGGACACGGTGTTTTGTCTATGTATCCACACATGTTTCAAGTTTCTGGTTAATGCAATTCTAGCATGGATAATAAACATTTATCATGATATAAGGAAATATAAAATAACAACTTTATTATTGCCTCTAGGGCATATTTCCTTCAGTCTCCCACTTGCACTAGAGTCAATAATCTAGTTCACATCTCCATGTGATTTAACACCAATAGTTCACATCACCATGTGATTAACGCCCATAATTCACATCGCCATGTGACCAACACCCAAAGGGTTTACTAGAGTCAGTAATCTAGTTCACATCGCCATGTGATTAACACCCAAAGAGTACTAAGGTGTGATCATGTTTTGCTTGTGAGAGAGGTTTAGTCAACGTGTCTGCCACATTCAGATCCGTATGTATTTTACAAATTTCTATGTCTACAATGCTCTGCACGGAGCTACTCTAGCTAAATGCTCCCACTTTCAATATGTATCCAGATCGAGACTCAGAGTCATCCAGATTGGTGTCAAAGCTTCTATCGACGTAACTCTTTACGACGAACTCTTTATCACCTCCATAACCAAGAAATATTCCTTAGTCCTCTAAGGATAATTTTGACCGCTGTCCAGTGATCTACTCCTAGATCACTATTGTACTCCCTTGCCAAACTCATGGCAAGGTATACAATAGGTCTGGTATACAGCATGTCATACTTTATAGAACCTATGGCTGAGGCATAGGGAATGACTTTCATTCTCTCTCTATCTTCTGACGTGGTCGGGCTTTGAGTCTTACTCAACTTCACACCTTGCAATATAGGCAAGAACCCTTTCTTTGACTGACCCATTTTGAACTTCGTGAAAATCTTGTCAAGGTATGTGCTTTGTGAAAGTCTTATTAAGCGTCTCGATCTATCCCTATAGATCTTGATGCCTAATATATAAGTAGCTTCACCGAATGATACATCTCCAATGTATCTATAATTTTTTATTGTTCCATGATATTATATTATCCATCTAGGATGTTTTATATGCATTTATATGCTATTTTATATGATTTTTGGGACTAACCTATTAACCTAGAGCCCAGTGCTAGTTTTGTTTTTTCCTTGTTCTTTAGTTTTACAGAAAAGGAATACCAAACGGAGTCCAATTGACGTGCCAATTTTTTATGATTTTTATGGACCAAAAGAAGCCCCCGGAGTAAAAGAGTTGGGCCAGAAGACTCCCGAGCCATCCATGAGGGTGGAGGGCGCACCCTACCCCCTGGGCGCGTCTCCCTATCTTGTGGACAACTAGGAGACCCACCTGACATGAGATCGACACCAAAAATTCCTATAAATACAGAAAACTCCAGAAAATAACCTAGATGGGGAGTTCAGTTGCCGCAATCCTCCGTAGCCACCGAAAACTAATCTAGACCCGTTTCGGCACCCTGCCAGAGGGGGGAATCCATCACCGGTGGCCATCTTCATCATCCTGGCGCTCTCCATGATGAGGAGGGAGTAGTTCACCCTTGGGGCTGAGGGTATGTACTAGTAGCTATGTGTTTGATCTCTCTCTCCCCCCCTCTCTCTCTCTTGTTCTTGATTCGGCACGATCTTGATGTATCGTGAGCTTTGCTATTATAGTTGGATCTTATGATGTTTCTCCCCCTCTACTCTCTTGTAATGGATTGAGTTTTCCCTTTGAAGTTATCTTATTGGATTGTGTCTTTAAGGATTTGAGAACACTTGATGTATGTCTTGCATGTGCTTATCTGTGGTGACAATGGGATATTCACGTGATCCACTTGATGTATGTTTTGGTGATCAACCTGTGAGTTCTGTGACCTTGTGAACTTATGCATAGGGGTTGGCACACGTTTTCGTCTACTTTGAGGCACTCTTTGAAGTTCTTTGTGTTGGTTGAATAGATGAATCTGAGATTGTGTGATGCATATCGTATAATCATAACCACGGATACTTGAGGTGACATTGGAGTATCTAGGTGACATTAGGGTTTTGGTTGATTTGTGTCTTAAGGTGTTATTCTAGTACGAACTCTAGGATAGATCGAACGGAAAGAATAGCTTCGTGTTATTTTACTATAGACTCTTGAATAGATCGATCAGAAATGATAACTTTGAGGTGGTTTTGTACCCTACAATAATCTCCTCGTTTGTTCTCCGCTATTAGTGACTTTGGAGTGACTCTTTGTTGCATGTTGAGGTATAGTTATATGATCTAATTATGTTATTATTGTTGAGAGAACTTGCACTAGTGAAAGTATGAACCCTAGGCCTTGTTTCCTAGCATTGCAATACTGTTTTCGCTCACTTTTATCATAGTTACCTTGCTGTTTTTATATTTTCAGATTACAAAAACCTATATCTACCATCCATATTACACTTGTATCACCATCGCTTCGCTGAACTAGTGCACCTATACAATTTACCATTGTATTGGGTGTGTTGGGGACACAAGAGACTCTTTGTTATTTGGTTGCAGGGTTGTTTGAGAGAGACCATCTTCATCCTACGCCTCCCACGGATTGATAAACCTTAGGTCATCCACTTGAGTGAAATTTTCTACTGTCCTACAAACCTCTGCACTTGGAGTCCCAACAACGTCTACAAGAAGAAGGTTGTGTAGTAGATATCAAGCTCTTTTCTGGTGCCGTTGCCGGGGAGGTTAGCTCTTGAAGGTATATCTTTATATCTTGCAATCGACTCTTTTTGTTTCTTGTTTTATCACTAGTTTAGTCTATAAAAGAAAACTACAAAAAATGGAATTGAGGTTGCCTCATATGCTTCATCTTTTTAATATTTTTGTGAAAATGATGTAAAGGAAAATTGTGCCAAAGTGTTAGAAGAAGAATGCATTAAAATGTTTGATGCTATGTTCGATGAAGATGATATTTTTAGTCCCCCAAGTTTTGATGAGCAAATTTATTATGATGATAGCATGCCTCCTTTTTATGATGATTATGTTGATGAAAGTGGTTTCAGAGAGGTCATGACTTTATTTAGTGATGAATCCACTATTTCGGAAGAGGTTCCAATTGATTATGAGAACAAAGTTGCTATCTATGATGTTATTGTGATGACATGTATGCTATAAAGAACAATGATAACTATGAAACCTGTCATCTTGATTTTAATTTTCAATTGGATTATGCCTCACATGATAGTTATTTTGTTGAGTTTGCTCCCACTACTATTCATGAGAAGAAATTTGCTTATGTGGAGAGTAGTAAAATTTATATGCTTGTGCATCATGAAAAGAATGATTTGTCTGATGATTATATTGTTGAATTCATTCATGATGCTACTGAAAATTATTATGAGGGAGGAATATATGCTTGTAGGAGTTGCAATAATATCAAGTTTCCTCTCTATGTGTGTGAAAATCTTGAACCTATGCTTGTTTTGCTTTCCTATGCTAGTTGATTCTTGTTCCCATAAGTTGTTTTCTCACAAAATCCCTATGCATAGGATGTGGGTTATACTTAAATGTGCTAGTCATATTCTTCATGATGCTCTCTTTATGTTTCAATTCTTATCTTTTATGCGAGCATCATTGAAATCATCATGCCTAGCTAAAAAGGCAATAAAGAAAAGCGCTTGTTGGGAGACAACCCAAAATTTACCCTTACTATTTTTGTCTGTTCACATGATTATGCTACTTTAGTAATCATGTTTTATAGCATTTGTTTCAATAAAGTGCCAAGTAAAGCCTTTAGGATCTTCTTGGGTGATTGTTGTTTGATCTTGCTAATAAAAACAGAAAGTGTGTGCTCACGAAAATAATTATCATTTTTTACCAGAGAGCAATAAAATACCAATTTAACTGCAGTAGATCAATATACTTCTTATCCTGGTCGTGCTAATTTTTCAGAATTTGTGGAGTTACGGAAGTATCTGAAATCTCCAGATTACTACAGACTGTTCTGTTTTTGACAGATTATGTTTTCATTGTGTTGTTTGCTTATTTTGATGAATGTATGAGTAGTATCGGAGCGTATGAACTATAGAGAAGTTGGAATATAGTAGATATTACACAAATATGAATTTAGAATGAGTTCACAACAATACCTAAGTGGTGATTTATTTTCTTATACTAACGGAGCTTACGAGTTTTCTGTTAAGTTTTGTGTTGTGAAGTTTTCAAGTTTTGGGTAAAGATTCGATGGACTATGGAATAAGGAGTGGAAAGAGCTTAAGATTGGGGATGCCCAAGGAACCCCAAGGTAATATTGAAGGACAACCAAGAGCCTAAGCTTGGGGATGCCCCGGATGGCATCCCCTCTTTCGTCTTCGTCTATCGGTAACTTTACTTGAGGCTATATTTTTATTCACCACATGATATGTGTTTTGCTTGGAGCGTCTTGTATGATTTGAGTATTTGCTTTTTAGTTTACCACAATCATCCTTGATGTACACACCTTTTGGGATAGACACGCATGAATCGGAATTTATTAGAATACTCTATGTGCGTCACTTATATCTTTTGAGCTATACAATTTTGCTCTAGTGCTTCACTTATATCTTTTTAGAGCACGGTGGTGGTTTTATTTCATAGAAATTATTGATCTCTGATGCTTCACTTATATTATTTTGAGAGTCTTTAGAACAGCATGGTAATTTGCTTTGGTTATGAATTTAGTCCTAATATGATAGGCATCCAAGATGGGTATAATAAAAACTTTCATATAAAGTGTGTTGAATACTATGAGAAGTTTGATGCTTGATGATTGTTTTGAGACATGAGGATGGTGATATTAGAGTCATGCTAGTAAATTAATTGTGAATTTGAGAAATACTTTTGTTGAGGTTTGCAAGTCCCGTAGCATGCACGTATGGTAACCGTTGTGTAACAAATTTGAAGCATGAGGTATTTCTTTGATTGTCTACCTTATGACTGGCGGTCGGGGACGAGAGATGGTCTTTTTCCTACCAATCTATCCCCCTAGGAGCATGCGCATGGTGCTTGGTTTTTGCTGACTTGTAGATTTTTGCAATAAGTATGTGAGTTCTTTATGACTAATGTGAGTCCATGGATTATACGCACTCTCACCCTTCCACCGTTGCTAGCCTCTCTAGTACCGTGTAACTTTTGCTAGTACCATATGCCCACCATTTACCTTCCTCAAAACAGCCACCATACCTACCTATTATGGTATTTCCATAGCCATTCCGAGATATATTGCCATGCAACCTTCCACCGTTCCGTTTATTATGACACTCTCCATCATTGTCATATTGCCTTGCATGATCATGTAGTTTACATCGTATTTGTGGCAAAGCCACCATTCATATTTTTTTCATGCATGTCACTCTTGATTCATTGCACATCCCGGTACACCGCCAGAAGCACGCATATAGAGTCATATTTTTGTTCTAAGTATCGAGTTGTAATATTTGAGTTGTAAATAAATATAAGTGTGATGATCATCATTATTAAGCATTGTCCCATGTGAGGAAACAAAAAAGAGAGAAAAGGAGGCCAAAGAAGCCAAACAAAAAAAAGAGAGAAAAAGAGAGAAGGGACAATGCTACTATCCTTTTTCCACACTTGTGCTTCAAAGTAGCACCATGGTCTTCATGATAGAGAGTCTCTTACTTTGTCACTTTCATATACTAGTGGGTAATTTTCATTATAGAACTTGGCTTGTATATTCCAACGATGGGCTTCCTCAAATGCCCTAGGTCTTCGTGAGCAAGCAAGTTGGATGCACATCCACTTAGTTTCTTTTGTTGAGCTTTCATGCATTTATAGCTCTAGTGCATCCGTTGCAAGACAATCCCTACCCACTCACATTGATATCTATTGATGGGCATCTCCATAGCCCATTGATACGCCTAGTTGATGTGAGACCATCTTCCTCCTTTTTTTCTTCTCCACAACCACCATTCTATTCCACCTATAGTGCTATGTCCATGGCTCACGCTCATGTATTGCGTGAAAGTTGAATTTTTTCGAGAATGCTAAAGTATGAAACAATTGCTTGGCTTGTCATCAGGGTTGTGCATGATTTGAGTATTTTGTGTGACGAAGATGGAGCATGACCAAACTATATGATTTTGTAGGGATGAACTTTCTTTGACCATGTTATTTTGAGAGACCATAATTACTTTGTTAGTATGCTTGAAGTATTATTATTTTTATGTCAATATTCAAATTTTGTCTTGAATCTTTCAGATCTGAACATTCATGCTACAATAAAGAAAATTACATTGATAAATATGTTAGGTAGCATTCCACATCAAAAATTCTGTTTTTATCATTTACCTACTCGAGGACAAGAAGGAATTAAGCTTGGGGATGCTTGATATGTCTCCAACGTATCTATAATTTTTGATTGTTCCATGCTATTATATTACCCATTTAGGATGTTTTATATGCATTTATATGCTGCTTTATATGATTTTTGGGACTAACCTATTAACCTAGAGCCCAGTGCCAGTTTTGTTTTTTCCTTGTTCTTTAGTTTTACAGAAAAGGAATACCAAACGGAGTCCAATTGACGTGCCAATTTTTTATGATTTTTATGGACCAAAAGAAGCCCCCGGAGTAAAAGAGTTGGGCCAGAAGACTCCCGAGCCATCCATGAGGGTGGAGGGCGCACCCTACCCCCTGGGCGCGTCTCCCTATCTTGTGGACAACTCGGAGACCCACCTGACATGAGATCGACACCAAAAATTCCTATAAATACAGAAAACTCCAGAAAATAACCTAGATGGGGAGTTCAGTTGCCGCAATCCTCCGTAGCCACCGAAAACAAATCTAGACCCGTTCCGACACCCTGCCAGAGGGGGGAATCCATCACCGGTGGCCATCTTCATCATCCCGGCGCTCGCCATGACGAGGAGGTTGTAGTTCACCCTCGGGGCTGAGGGTATGTACTAGTAGCTATGTGTTTGATCTCTCTCTCTCTCTCTCTCTCTCTCTCTCTCTCTCTCTCTGTCTGTCTCTCTCTCTCTCGTGTTCTTGATTCGGCACGATCTTGATGTATCATGAGCTTTGCTATTATAGTTGGATCTTATGATGTTTCTCCCCCTCTACTCTCTTGTAATGGATTGAGTTTTCCCTTTGAAGTTATCTTATCGGATTGTGTCTTTAAGGATTTGAGAACATTTGATGTATGTCTTGCATGTGCTTATCTGTGGTGACAATGGGATATTCACGTGATCCACTTGATGTATGTTTTGGTGATCAACTTGCGAGTTCTGTGACCTTGTGAACTTATGCATAGGGGTTGGCACACATTCTCGTCTTGACTCTCCGGTAGAAACTTTGGGGCACTCTTTGACGTTCTTTGTGTTGGTTGAATAGATGAATCTGAGATTGTGTGATGCATATCGTATAATCATACCCAAGGATACTTGAGGTGACATTAGGGTTTTGGTTCATTTGTGTCTTAAGGTGTTATTCTAGTACGAACTCTAGGATAGATTGAATGAAAAGAATAGCTTTGTGTTATTTTACTATGGACTCTTGAATAGATCGATCAAAAAGGATAACTTTGAGGTGGTTTTATACCCTACAATAATCTCTTCGTTTGTTCTCCGCTATTAGTGACTTTGGAGTGACTCTTTGTTGAATGTTGAGGGATAGTTATATGAACTAATTTTGTTATTATTGTTGAGAGAACTTGCACTAGTGAAAGTATGAACCGTAGGCCTTGTTTCCTAGCATTGCAATACTGTTTTCTCTCACTTTTATCATTAGTTACCTTGCTGTTTTTATATTTTTAGATTACAAAAACCTATATCTACCATCCATATTACACTTGTATCACCATCTCTTCACCGAACTAGTGCACCTATACAATTTACCATTGTATTGGGTTTGTTGGGGACACAAGAGACTCTTTGTTATTTGGTTGCAGGGTTGTTTGAGAGAGACCATCTTCATCCTATGCCTCCCGCGGATTGATAAATCTTAGGTCATCTACTTGAGGGAAATTTGCTACTGTCCTACAAACCTCTACACTTGGAGGCCCAACAACGTCTACAAGAATAAGGTTGTGTAGTAGACATCATCGAGGTCTTTCATTGAAAAGTTTCTTATTCAAGTATCCTTTTATGCTATCCAGAAATTCTATATCATTTCCAATCAAAAATATGTCATCCACATATAATATCAGAAATGCTATAGAGCTCCCACTCACTTTCTCGTAAATACATGTTTCATCATAAGTCTGTATAAAACCATATCCTTCGATCACCTTATCAAAGCATATATTCCAACTTCGAGATTCTTGCACCAGTCCATAGATGGATCGCTGAAGTTTGCATACTTTGTTAGCACCTTTAGGATCAACAAAACCTTATGGTTGCATCATATACAACTCTTCTTTAAGAAATCCATTAAGGAATGCAGTTTTGACATCCATTTGCCAGATTTCATAAAATGTGGCAATTGCTAACATGATTCAGATAGACTTAAGCATCGCTATGAGTGAGAAAATCTCATCGTAGTTAACACTTTGAACTTGTCGAAAACCTTTTGTGACAAATCGAGATTTGTAGATAGTAACACTACCATCAGCGTCCGTCTTCGTCTTGAAGATCCATTTATACTCAATGGCTTGCCGATCATCGGGCAAGTCCACTAAAGTCCACACTTTGTTCTTATACACGGATCCTATCTCAGATTTCATGGCCTCGAGACATTTATCGGAATCTTGGCTCATCATCGCTTCCTCATAGTTCACAGGTTCGTCATGGTCTAGTAACATGACTTCCAGAATAGGATTACTGTACCACTCTGGTGCGGAACGTGCTTTGGTTGACCTACGAGGTTCAGTATTAACTTGATCTAATGTTTCATGGTCATTATCATTAGCTTCCTCTCTATTTGGTGTAGGCATCACTGGAACTAATTTTTGTGATGAGCTACTTTCCAATTCGAGAGAAGGTACAATTATCTCATCAAGTTTTACTTTCCTCCCACTCACTTCTTTCGAGAGAAACTCCTTCTCTAGAAAGGATCAATTCTTAGCAACAAAAATCTTGTCTTCCGATCTGTCATAGAAGCTGTACCCAATAGTTTCTTTTGGGTATCCTATGAAGACGCACTTCTCCGATTTGGGTTCGAGCTTATCAGGCTGAAGCTTTTTCACATAAGCATCACAACCCCAAACTTTAAGAAACGCCAGCTTAGGTTTTTTGCCAAACTATAGTCCATATGGTGTCATCTCAACGGATTTAGACAGTGCCCTATTTAACGTGAATGCTGCTGTCTCTAATGCATAACCCCAAAACGATAGTGGGAAATCGGTAAGAGACATCATATATCGCACCATATCTAATAAAGTACAGTTACGACGTTTAGACACACCATTACGATGTGGTGTTCCAGGTGGCCTGAGTTGTGAAACTATTCCACATTGTTTTAAATGAAGGCCAAACTCGTAACTCAAATATTCGCCTCCGCGGTTAGATCGTACAAACTTTATTTTCTTGTTACAATGATTCTCCACTTCACTCTGAAATTCTTTGAACTTTTCAAATGTTTCAGACTTGTGTTTCATCAAGTAGATATACCCATATCTGCTCAAATTATCTGTGAAGGTGAGAAAGTAACGATACCCGCCGCAATACTCAACACTCATCGGACCGCATACATCAATATGTATTATTTCTAATAAGTCAGTGACTCGTTCCATTGTTTCGGAGAACAGAATCTTAGTCATCTTGCCCATGAGGCATGGTTCGCAAGCATCAAATGATTCATAATCAAGTGATTCCAAAAGTCCATCCGCATGGAGTTTCTTCATGCGCTTTACACCAATATGACCTAAACGACAGTGCCACAAGTATGTTGCACTATCATTATCAACTTTTCATCTTTTGGCATCAATATTATGAATATGTGTATCACTACGATCGAGATTCAATAAACCATTTATATTGAGTGTATGACCATAGAAGGTTTTATTCATGTAAACAGAACAACTATTATTCTCTGACTTACATGAATAACTATATCACAATAAACATGATCCAATCATATTCATGCTCAACGCAAACACCAAATAACATTTATTTAGGTCTAACACTAATCCCGAAGGTAGAGGGAGTGTGCGATGGTGATCTTATCAACCTTGGAATCACTTCCAACACACAATGTCACCTCACCCTTAACTAGTCTCTGTTCATTTTGCAACTCATTTTTTGAGTTACTAATCTTAGCAACTGAACTGGTATCAAATACCCTGGGGTTACTATGAACACTAGTAAAGTACACATCAATAACATGTATATCAAATATACCTTTGTTCACTTTGCCACCCTTCTTATCCGCCAAGTATTTGGGGTTGTTCTGCTTCTAGTGACCATTTCCTTTGCAGTAGAAGCACTTAGTTTCAGGTTTGGGTATTGCTTTGGGCTTCTTCATAGGAGTGGCAACTTGCTCGCCATTCTTCTTGAAGTTCCCTTTCCTTTTCTTGAAACTAGTGGTCTTGTTAACCATCAACACTTGATGCTATTTCTTGATTTCTACCTTCGCCGATTTCAACATCGTGAAGAACTTTGGGAATCGTCTTCGTCATCCTTTGCATATTATAGTTCATCACGAAGTTCTAGTAACTTGGTGATAGTGACTAGAGAACTCTGCCAATCACTATCAGATACGTTGGAGACGTATCAACTTAGAAAATAGTCTTGATAACCCACAAGTATAGGGGATCGCAACCGTTTTCGAGGGTAGAGTATTCAATCCAAATTTATTGATTCGACACAAGGTGAGCCAAAGAATATTCTCAAGTATTAGTAGTTGAGTTGTCAATTCAACCACACCTGAAAGACTTAATATCTGCAGCAAAGTATTTAGTAGCAAAGTAGTATGGAAGTAACAGTAACGGTGGCAAAAGTAACAGTAGTAGTTTTTGTAGCAATCGTAACAGTAGCAACAGAAAAGTAACTAAGCAAACTACGGTCATCACCGGGAGTGGTCCCGATTATTGTCATCACCGGGAGTGATCACCGAACCAAAGCATCAATACTAGTGAATACATGAACTCCTCAAACTACGGTCATCACCAGGAGTGGTCCCGATTATTGTCACTTCGGGGTTACCAGATCATAACACATAGTAGGTGACTATTGACTTGCAAGATAGGATCAAGAACTCACATATATTCATGAAAACATAATAGGTTCAGATCTGAAATCATGGCACTTGGGCCCTATTGACAAGCATTAAGCATAGCAAAGTCAAAGCAACATCAATCTTAGAACATATTGGATACTAGGGATCAAACCCTAAAAAAACTAACTCGATTACATGATAAATCTCATCCAACCCATCACCGTCCAGCAAGCCTACGATGGAATTACTCACGCACGGCGGTGAGCATCATGAAATTGGTGATGGAGGAAGGTTGATGATGAGGAGGGTGACAGATTCCCCTCTCCGGAGCCCCGAACGGACTCCAGATCAGCCCTCCCGATGAAGATTAGGGCTTGGCGGCGGCTCTGTATCGTAAAACATGATGAATCCTTATCTCTTATTTTTGTTCTCCCTGAACGTGAATATATAGAGTTGGAGTTGACATCGGTGGAGCCTTAGGGGGCCCATGAGGCAGGGGGTGCGCCCCAAGGGGGGCGCTCCCTGCACCCCCGTGGACAGGGTGTGGGCCCCCTTATGCTGATTCTTTCGCCAGTATTTTTTATTAATTCCAAAACGTGTCTCTGTAAATTTCCAGGTCATTCCGAGAACTTTTATTTCTGCACAAAAATAACACCATGGCAATTCTTCTAAAAACAGCGTCAGTCCGGGTTAGTTCCATTCAAATCATGCAAGTTAGAGTCCAAAACAAGGGCAAAAGTGTTTGGAAAAGTAGATACGTTGGAGACGTATCAACTCCCCCAAGCTTAAACCTTTGCTTGTCCTCAAGAAATTCAGGTGACAAACTGAAAGTGATAAAGAAAAACTTTTACAACTCTGTTTGATCTTGTTGTTGCAAATATGTAAAGCCAGTGTTCAAGTTTTTAGAAAAGATTATGAACTAACCATATTCACAATAACATTTAGGTATCATGTTGTAAGTGCATCTAGTCCCACCCCTAGTTGGTTTCGGAGTATTGATGACAAACCTAGTTGAGGGACTAATGTGTTTGTGAGAATTGCAGGATAACATAGGTAGAAGTCCCTCGTTGATTTGGTTTTCCTACCAGAGATGACCCCTAAAAATGTATGAAGACATTGATGTCAAAGGTGGTATGTGAAGATATTCACATTGAAGACTATGACAAGAGAAGACATCGCATGAAGCCTATGGAGCTCGAAGACTTAGATCTTTCGTAGTTCTTTTTCTTCTTTATTGATTCATAGGAACCACCGTACTGTTAAGTGGGGTCCAAGAAAACCAGTCAGAATGACTGAAGTGATGCTTAACCAAAACCTATGTCTTCGAGTGAAGACTATGAGAGCGAATCTTGTCCAGAGTCGGACAAGTCAGCTTTGCTTGTAGCCCAAGTAAAGTTGCCGCGTGTGTTTGAAATCTGACTGTTGGAACACGTGTCAGTTCCTTAGTGACCCAGGGTCATTTCGGACAAATCAGGTCGGGTTGCCTAGTGGCTATAAATAGCCCACCCCCTACAACCATAAATGGTTGGCTGCTCAGAGTTAGAGTACGGCTTTTGTCGTTTGAGAGCAACCCACCTCGAAGCCTTTGAGAGAGAATTCCTTGCGAGGATAAAGCCCTAACCACCCAGAGCCAAAGAGTGTTAGGCATCACTTAAGTCTTCCTGTCTGTGTGATCTGAAGACTTATTACACTTGAGGACTGTGAATCCTCCAGCCGGTAAGGCGTCGCGTTCTGAGCATCCAAGAGTCATTGTGGATCGCCGGTGAACGAAGTCTGTGAAGGTTTGGGAGTCTACCTTGAAGACTTACCGGAGTGATTGGGCGAGGTCTGTGTGACCTTAGCTCAAGGGGAATACGGTGAGGACTGGGTGTCTTGAGCTGCGTGTTCAGGACTGGGTGTCCGGGACTGTGTGTCCTCAGGTTTAAATACCTAGCCGCCCTAACCAGACGTACAGTTGTCACAACAACTGGAATTGGTCTAACAAATCATTGTCTTCAACGAGTCACTGGTTACATCCTTCCTTTCCCTTTACTTACTGTTGGTCCTTGTGAAGTCATTGTATGATTGCGCTATCTTTTGTCTTCACTGAGTGACTGCGTGTTCTGTTTGGCTTCATAATATCTTCCTACCTGATCCTAACTACCTAGCTGCTATAGGTCATTGTGCTTTCACTTCATTGAATACTTGACTATGGTTTGCCTAGTGTAGTCTACCTTCCGCTGCATGGTAATAGGTCTATTTCTATCGTTTGTCTTCGAAACTTCCATGTTTTGAAGACTTTCATAAAAACCGCCTATTCACCCCCCTCTAGTCGATATAATGCACTTTCAATTGGTATTAGAGCAAGGTACTCCCTTGTTCTGTGTGATTCGGTTTAACCACCTGGAGTTTTAGCTATGTCGACTGCAGGGATAATTAAAGTCTCCGCTGCATGTCCCGTCTTCGATGGAACTGAATATCCCTACTGGAAGAATAAGATGCGCATGCATCTTGAAGCCATTGATGTCGACCTATGGTATGTCATGAAGAATGGTGTTCCTAAGGCTGGTGAAGGTGTCACCGCTGCTGATGTCAAGAAGTTCGTTCAACTGGACTCCACTGCCAAGAACATCATCTGTGGTCATCTGACCAAAGGACAGTATGGCCGTGTAAGTGCTTTGGAAACATCTAAGCTAGTATGGGACTGGCTCTCCAAGGTCAATGAAGGCGTCTCAACCCAGAGAGACCAGAGAATCAGCGTCCTTCGCAACCTCTTCAACCGCTTCAAGAGAAATGACAATGAGAATGTCCAGCTCACATTTGATCGACTCACTGATATCACAAATGAGCTTCAAGCTCTCGGCGCCACTTAGATCACCAAGCATGAAGTCGACAAGACACTCCTGAGATCACTTGACAGCTCGTTTGACACCCTAGCCCTGATGATTCAAGAATGTCCTGACTTGAAGACACTCGATCCGTCTGACATACTTGAGAGGCTCAACGCACACGAGTTTCAGCTTTCTGAGAAAAGAGACATCTAGGTCCCAACTATGGGCGAACTCGTGCCTTGAAGGCAAAAGCTGTCTCTACATCTGAAGAAGAATCCGACAACAGTTCTGATGATCCTGAAGACATTGGAAAGGAGCTTGCTATGCTTGTGAAGAAGTTCCAAAAATTCACCAAGAAGAAAGGCTTCAGAAAGTCTTCACGATCAAGCTCAAGGAATGATGAAGCTTCTGCTTATGACTACAAGAGAAGATCATGCCACAAGTGCAAGAAACCTGGCCACTACATCTTTGAGTGTCCGCAGTGGGAAAATGAGAACAACAACAAGAAGAAGAGCAAGGAGTATGACTCTGACGACAAGAAGAAGAAGAAGAAATACTCAAAGTCTTCTTCCAAGTCTTCCTCCAAGTCTTCATCACACAAGAAGAGCTCATCTGGCAAGGCACGTGCGTTTGTTGGCAAGGAAATGGATTCAGAGGAGGAGTCTGCTTCTGAGGAGGCGGAGGTGGAGTCTGAGGAGGAGTCCGATTCTGGCGTTGCGAGTCTGGCTACAACATACGTTGCCAAGTCCATATTCAACACTGAAGACAACGACTTCATCACCGACACCGATGCAAATGACAAGGACTACTCCGCTCCTACCTACTGCTTCATGGCATGCGGTGCCAAGGTAAACACACGCACTACTCACTATCAAACATCTAGTGAAGATGACTCTGATTGTGATTCCAAACCCAGCTACAAAACACTTGCTAAAATTGCAACTGAACAACAGAAAGCTATGGAACATATTCAAAAACTGTTAGACAAAAGCGATGATCTGCTAGACGCTGAAATGACTCGATCTCAGTCCTTAATTGAAGACATAAAAAATCTTCATGTTAAGTATGAGGAACTTGAAAGTCGTCATGAAACGCTCTCAACAACTCATGAAAGGATTTCCTATGATTATCTTCAAAGGAAGCAAGATCTTGAGAAATTGAGAGCGGCTCATGAAGATCTTCAAAAGGAAAACGAGTCACTTCGCGCCAAACAGATCAGTTCCGCTCAGGAAGGATTTGAACCACCATGTCTTAAATGCATTGAGCGTGATAACGCTACCTCTGTTGCTGAATGTTCTACTGCTGCTACTGCAATATCTTCAACTGTTGATGTGGTAACTAACCCCTCCGCTGAGGATACCACTGCTATTGCTGATGAGAATGCTAGGTTGAAGACACTGCTTGAAACAGGGATGTACAAAGGTCTCAAAGGGCATCAGACACTATGTGATGTCCTGAAAAGGAAGATCCTGAACCGAAACCCTAGGAAAGAGGGTGTTGGGTTCAAAAGGAAAATGAATGCTGATGGCTCTTACTGGAAACCTGAGCAGTACCCCAAAACCACATGGTTTGCTGCAAAGGAACCCTCAGCGGATCCATCCACCCTATCTGGCTTCACTTGTGCTAATCCCATCGTTATTGATGAATCCTTTGATGCAAACTATAAACTGTTTAAGAATCAGAATGGTGAAGTGTTTGCCAGGTATATTGGTACTAACTGCAGGAATGGACCGCCTATGAAGAAGATCTGGGTGCCGAAAAGGTGTTTGGAGAATCTTCCTGTGAATGTCATCATGACACCAC
The DNA here is from genome assembly GCF_002162155.2 of Triticum dicoccoides. Lineage (NCBI taxonomy): Eukaryota > Viridiplantae > Streptophyta > Magnoliopsida > Poales > Poaceae > Triticum > Triticum dicoccoides. The sequence continues at coordinate 330,294,132 of NC_041390.1, read as the reverse complement.
AGGTGAAGAAGATAAACCCCAGACCACAGGCTTCATAGGGTCCAAAGGCTTCATACAGACAGAGGACTCACCTGAGTCGCACTAACGCAAATGTTTTGCAGGGAAGCCATACTCAGGCCTATGAATATGAGTGCGGTTCATCAAACCACCATGTTCATAAGACCAAGAACTATTCTGCTTATTCTTATGAGTACCATTGTCCTCCTGCAAGACTTTTTGCTAGGGCTCCAAAGCCAAAGTTCTCAGATGCTGCACTTAGACTTATTGCTTCTAAGCCACCCTTGAAGATGTGGGTGGCTAAGAAAGCTTAACTCTCTTTTGCAGGGAAGGGTCTCCAGCAGAAAACCAAAATCGTCTGACGCTATTGCTGGGGACCTTAAACATCTTGTAGGGCGCAAGATCAAATGCCCGAATGGTCTTATTATGTACTTTGTTCCTGAATCGCTTGCTACTCGCCCTATCAGTCCAAATCTCGATCTAAGCTTTCATAACCCACTGGTTCGTCAAATGTTTTTGCTTCACAATTCTCTTTGTGAAGCCTATCCCCCTAACTGCACTGTAGGGTACGACACCAGTAGCTTCAGAATGGATTATTGATAGTGGGTGTACCAATCACATGGCTGGCAAGATTGAAGAAGAAGTGTATGTTGCACAACCGCCTGGCTTTGAAGATCCAAAGCATCCTGACATGGTATACAAGCTCAACAAGGCACTGTATGGCCTCAAACAAGCCCCTCGGGCTTGGTATGACACACTCAAATACTTCCTGAAGAGCAAAGGCTTCACACCTGGTTTTCTCGACCCCACTCTCTTCACAAACACATATGATGGTGAACTGTTTGTGTGCCAAATATATGTGGATGACATTATCTTCGGCTGCACCAATCAGAAATACAGTGAAGAGTTTGGATATATGATGCAAGAGCAATACCAGATGTCCATGATGGGAGAGCTGAAGTTCTTCCTTGGTCTTCAAATACGACAGCAACACAACGACATCTTTATATCTCAAGAGAAGTATCTCAAAGATTGCCTGAAGAAGTTCGGTATGCAAGACTGCAAAGGCTTCACAACACCAATGCCAGCCAAACATCATCTGGGTCCCGACGACAATGGTAAAGAGTTCGATCAAAAGGTATACCGCTCCATGATTGGTTCTTTACTCTATCTATGTGCATCTAGGTCAGATATTATGCTTAGTGTTTGCATGTGTGCTCGATTCCAAGCGGCACCAAAGGAATCGCATCACTTAGCTGTGAAGCGAATTCTTCGATATTTGGCTTACACCCCAACTCTAGGATTATGGTATCCAAAGGGCTCAGAGTTTGATCTTGTTGGATTCTCGGATGCTGATTATGTTGGTGACAAGGTGGATCGCAAGTCTACATCAGGCACATGTCATTTTCTGGGATGATCACTTGTATGTTGGTCTTCAAAGAAGCAGAACTGTGCATCTCTCTCCACTACTGAATTTGAATACATTGCTGCTGGATCTTGACGCGCTCAACTTCTGTGGATGAAGCAAACACTCAAAGACTATGGCATTCATCTCAAGCAAGTGCCACTCTACTGCGACAACGAAAGCGCCATCAAGATTGCCAACAACCCAGTTCAGCACTCGAAGATAAAGCACATTGAGATTCGTCATCACTTTCTCAGAGATCACATTGTGAAGGAAGATATTGATATCATACATGTCAACACTGAAGAGCAATTGGCAGATATCTTCACCAAGCCCTTGGATGAGAAGAGATTTTGCAAGTTACGGTGTGAGCTAAATATCTTGGAATCCTCAAATGTCCTGTGATCAGGCACACATCCTAACACTTATGCATATTGATGACTTAGATGTGCAACACACGAAGCAAAGTATATCTTCAATCAATGAAGACATGCATTCTAAGTGTGAATACATTAATGAGGAATTTGACCTCGGAGCGCCACGATAATTGTGCACAGTGTCTGGGTCTAACACTTCCTATACGGTGGGTAACGCCACCACCAAATGTTCTGTTTGAAGTGTTTCACTCATGGCGTTACATTTGCTATGTCTTCACATTCGGTTTGGCTTCAATCTCAACATGTCTTCATGATTATCTTCACTATGTTGATTATATATATATACTAGTGTTCTGTCCTCTACAGCATTCACTTATAGCTATGTCTTCTTGTTGAATCTTTTGAACTAAGTGAATGTGATCGGACCCTAACCTCTCTATGCTTTCTATCTCAAACTCTATCTCTCCAAATCACATGCATTCTCTTGAAACTGTCAAATGTCTTCTCTGCGTCCTTGTCAACAGAAGATACAGAGACAAACATTAAGTCCGCTTTCAATGCTAATTCCTTCACTTGAAACTCGGAGGAGTGGGAACGACGACCCGACAATCAAGGCGTGCATGGGACATGGAACAACCTCCGATATGCTGCATGATGGCCACGTGTTCCTCAGATGTGAATCGCCAGGGGCACCTATGTAATAACACTGAGCCGCCCCTGTCCCTATAAATACACGCCACACCACAGTCATTATCTCTTCTTCCACTCTCGCACGAACCCTAGCACCACCGCTAGCCCTCGACGACGCCGGCGATGAAGCACTTAGCTGCCGCAACCTCTCTGACGCCGTCTTCACGCCGACCGCGGACATCGTCTTCTCCGCCGTCGCCGTAGGTGTCCTCCGTCGCCAAGTTAGGGCACGGACGATCGAACTGCTCGGCCTCCTCTTCTACTCCGTCTAGCAGTTCCTTGTGTGGTAAATAAAACTTCCTTTTACGGCCCCTTTTGATTCTACAGATTCGTCACTTTCTACCACAAGTAGTTTCTATTCACACATGTTGGATCCACTTCATACTGCATCTCATATTATGCCTAGCATGTTCACTTATGCTTCACAAAGTAGTTAGATTCCTTACTTGTACTGATCTCTGGATTCGTACAAATCTGGAACCAACTCCTTATCTATGAGTGAATGTCTTCGCACGATGAGGTCAATGTCTTCTAAACTGATTTATCTTGAAAATCTTCTGAGAATGCATATGACCTCTTCCCCTTCCCTCGCACCTTAATGCTGTCACAGGTACATGTCCGTGGGAGAATCCCTTGGTTCTCATAGTCTGCATTCATTTGCAGAATTCTTACAGCATCATATAAATTCTCCCGAAGCCAGTTCCTGTTTGTCCAGCAAGCGAAAGCCTCTGAAGCCTTTGAACGTGTTGAAGCCATTCAGTTTAAAGTTCATGGCTACAGAGATATCTCCAAGGAAGGGAGGCAGACATCATCGTGGGGGAACATCAAGAGATTTGCCTGATGACCTCTCAGAGCTTTACAAGACAGATCCTGAAGAGGATTACAATCAGCGCAAGACCCGAATCCAATGGATTCGAAGATATTGGGCAGAACAATGGTTCAAATACCGGTTTGTGACCCAGGTATATGCTAAGAAAAATGCCATCAAGCGACCTTGGGGAGACATCCTATACAAAAATCTTCAACCCAGGTCCAGAGCTGAAGCTATTGAACAAGGCTTCTATCCCTGCATGGTCCGTGGACCACAGCCTGCAGATGCACACCCATCGTCACTACTATGGTGTCGTGACGACAATCTGTTCAAGCGCAACTTCCAGTTTGCCAAGAGCTCAGCGAAGCAGAACAAGAAGTCTTTGGGACTAGACTTCAACCCTGGTCCCTCTGCTCCCCATACTAACGACACACGTGATGCAGAACCCAATGTCATCGGTCCGTTCTACAACCTAGATGGCCTCATTACTCACATTTCTGTTCTAGGTGCCAAAGTGGATCATTCTGATAATGATGCTGACACTGATCAAGCCCCAGCCCCTACTCCAAAGCCGAAGAAGCCAAAGAAGGCTAAGGCTTCAAGATCAGCTGCTCCACCGAAAATTTCACGGGCGAAGCCACTGGCTACTGCACCTCCTGAAGACAGTGTGCAGTCTGAAGATCTGTCATGCATCTCCAAGCCCTAGAGAGTCAAGATGCCTCTGCCACACACCAGCCAAGAACTGACTGCTGCTGCCATTCTGCGCAATGATGCCTTTGATCTATCCAGTGATGAAGATCTGGCAGATGATGCTCTTGAGCAACTGATCAAGAGCAAAGAAGAAGCAGAAATCTTCAATGATCTACCTCTCTTTGAAGTGGCAATCATCCACAACTTCATTGATGAGTGGTTTGACACGCCCAGCCTCAGCTTCGAAGATCTGCAACTTCCAATTGGCCTCAGTGTCGCCTTCCGTGGCGCCATTGCTTCAGAGTTAGCTATCGCCCAACGCATTGTTGAACTGAAGCAGAAGATTAACTTTGAGAAAACTCAGTTCAAGAAGCATATGGCCATGCTCAGCATGCAAGAGGTGAAGAACTTCAAGATTATGCTGCATGAGCTCAAAGAAGCCTTTCTCAAGAAACATGCAGAAGCTCAGGGTTCTCGTGAGCGCATGAAGAGCCTGGCTGACAAGTGTGTGCAAGGCTACAACGAGGCTGAGAAGCGCAAGGCCCTTGGGCGTCCGGGCATTGATCCCAGGATGGCTGCTAGGAAGAAGAAGAAGCCCACTATGGCCGAACCCAACGCACCAAGGCAGGAAGCAGATTCCATTGTCTTCCCAACTAGCATGACTGGCTCGAAGCCAAAATCCAGGTCTACCGTTTCAGAACTAAAGAAGATGAGGACTGCTGAGGCTGAAGCCAGAAAGAGGAAATATCCCGAAGCCTCTGATGCTGCTCCCTCCAAGAAGAAGCGGAAGACCAAGAAGGAACGGGCTGCTCCCAAAGAGCCCTTAATTGTTGAACCTATCTTCATGGTTCACCCTGACGCTGAACGTCAAGAGCGCCAACTGACTGTCCATGAGCCTTCTTCCACAGAGGCTTATGAAGCTGAAGACATTCCAGCAGCTGATCCCACCGCTGCTGAAGACATTGGTCACCATGGCAATGTTGAAGATAATGTAGTCCTTCCTCAGATCGAGCACCAACAGGTATCATCGCCTGTGCTTACGCACAGCGAACTCATCAGCATTGGTCGTCCCTTGATGCCAATCGCTCAGGATACAACATGGGCTGATCACCCACAGCAACCACAAGTCACACCACCCCGGAAAGAAGAAGAAGAAGATGACTTTGAGGCCAGCCAACTCCATCTCCAAAGGCGTCGCCAGCATTCCGCAGGCTTTGCAAAGGATCAAGGTCTCAAGTCCCTACTTCCAGCATTCCAGAAGGAGAAGTGCCTCACCAATCTGTTGCACGTCAAGTGTTTCCAGATGCCACTCCTTCTGTGACTGAATCCGAAGCCAAACTGGCTGAAGATGTTCTGGCTGCATCAGCCGATGAAGAAGAAACCCCAAGAGTTGCTACACCCCGTTCTCACCAAGAAGCTGTTCTCGAGGAGAATCTTGAGGCTGCCACCACCAAAACAAATGAAGCCAATGACGTTGTCATGGCTGAAGCAAATGTGGATCCTGCACCAACCAATGAGCTAGAAGTCAGTGAAGCAAATGATGCTACTGCTCCTGTTCCTGCGCCTGCTGCTGGTCCTTAGTTTGACTATCATGTTGAGCATAGGCCTCAGGTACAGAAGCCAATTCCAAGGTTTCCCAGGTTTCCAGGTCCTGCATCAGCACCTGGATCCTTCAATGTCAACGGCTTCAAAGCAGACAACACTTTCTTCAACAGCTCCAAGAACCCCTACTCAAGGGAACGAATATCTTCTGATCGGTTCTGGAGCTATCCACAGCGAAGCTATTACTCCTGCATTCTGTACAATCAAGGTCGCATCTTCCCACATAAGCATCTTGACACCGAAGCAATAGCTGGTCCGCCCTGTCTGGAAGAAGCTCTGGATTGCTTCAAAGAGGTTGGACTGTTGCCTTTTGTCACCGACAAAGAGCACTGGAATGAAGAGTTGCTGCTCCAACTTTATGCCACACTTCACATCCGTGGCTACAACAGAGTTCCGAAGACTTGGGTCCTGGAGTGGATGACAGGAAATGTTCATCACGAAGACAAAGCCTTTGATATCATTGAGCTCACTGGTCTGCCCACTCCTGGAGATCTCTATGAACCTGGCTGTCAGCTTCACAGTGAAGCTATGGAGAACATCTTTCAGAAGCCTGAACCGAACATGAGTCAGATGCTCAGTATGATGAAGCCCTTGCCACAAGATGCTGCATATCCTAAGGAGTTTTTTGTTGAAGACCTTGAGTATCTGCCAAGGACTATCTATCACATCATAAGGCGAACTCTCTGGCCCATCAAAGGGCATTCTCCACATGCCAAGCTGGAAGGTGCAATGAAGACTTTGGTCTTCTATATTCTTCATGGAAAATGCTTCAATTCACAAGACTTCTTCATCCGCCAACTTGCTGCATTAGGCTCTAATCTTTTTGGCTTGAAGTTATATGCTCCATGGATAATGTGGCTGATTAAACTCCACTCCGCTATCTCATATCAGCCATCTGCTCGCAATCATCGGATCTTTCTGCCTGATGTGGATATGTCCGTTGAAGCCATTTATCCTGAGCCTGCCAAGGAGCTTCTTAGTCTTCAGAATGCAGAGCATTAAAGTTTCTCTTAGAACATTGAAGTAGTTGAAGCAGTCACTCGTGTTTATCCTCTGTCTGGAACTACACGTGCACCTCATCGTGCCCTTACTGAAGCCACCGAAAGCACTATTGTCCAATGACCCAATAAGCGATCTCATGTTCTCAACGACCGAGAGCTTCTGGTGGCTCTTCATCAGAAACAGGATATGCATCATGACTGGCTGAAGCGCCAAATGCAAAGCCTCTTGGTGGATGTTAACCGCATTCACAATCTTGCCACCAAGAATGCCTTTGTTGCCCATGAAACCTCTCAACACACATGGAAAGGGCTGACGCTTATGTGCTCTGAAGATGATCTTCAAGAGGATGGATTCTCTGAACGCTTCAAGTTTGACTCCACACCTCCCCGAAGGGCAGTGCTGCGATGAACTCCATCTCTTGAAGACTCTGAGTTCTCTTCCTCTGTGGCAACTGTGAATGCCCGAGTGATCGAGGACGAAGACGATGCTACTTCACCACCCCCTCCTTCAGCACGCTTCGACACTGCTCCAAGTTCTTCTGCGCCGCCGAACACCACTGATGACCCTGCTGCTTCACCTACTCTTCATGGGAACGAGTAGATGCTCTATGTCTTCAAACCTTTTTGGTCCTTACTGATAAAAGGGGGAGAAGCATATGAGTTCGATAGCCTTCAAGCGGGTCCATATGGGCGGTTGCTTTATATTTTGCCTAGTGTTTACAACTCTCGTTTTGATACATTTGGTTCTTTGAGTTGTAACACTTAAACTCGATGGTCGTCTGCTACTTACTTGCTACTTTGTGATGCGATGATAAATTCCGCATGTGCGACGACAAATTCCGCACTTAGATCATTTTGCAGACGTCCATTTTCCATTATGCATGTCATTATCTTCACATACCTTCACATGCATAATGAATTGTCATCATAAGTTGAAGAGGATCTCCACAAGTACAACCTGCCATGTGCATTTGCATTCCAAAAGCAAATTACTCATATGCACATCATCAGGGGGAGCCCTTGCAACTTATGAAGACAATTCCTTATCCTTTACAATTTTACATTATATTCCCCGTTGAAAACTTCAACTAGTTTGTCATCAATCACCAAAAAGGGGGAGATTGTAAGTGCATCTAGTCCCACCCCTAGTTGGTTTTGGAGTATTGATGACAAACCTAGTTGAGGGACTAATGTGTTTGTGAGAATTGCAGGATAACACAGGTAGAAGTCCCTCATTGATTCAGTTTTCCTACCAGAGATGACCCCTAAAAATGTATGAATACATTGATGTCAAAGGTGGTATGTGAAGATATTCACATTGAAGACTATGACAAGAGAAGACATCGCATGAAGCCTATGGAGCTCGAAGACTTAGATCTTTCGTAGTTCTTTTTCTTCTTTATTGAGTCATAGGAACCACCGTACTGTTAAGTGGGGTCCAAGAGAACCAATCAGAATGACTGAAGTGATGCTTAACCAAAACCTATGTCTTCGAGTGAAGACTATGAGAGCGAATCTTGTCCAGAGTCGGACAAGTCAGCTTTGCTTGTAGCCCAAGTAAAGTTGCCGTGTGTGTTTGAAATCTGACTGTTGGAACACGTGTCAGTTCCTTAGTGACCCAGGGTCATTTCGGACAAATCAGGTCGGGTTGCCTAGTGGCTATAAATAGCCCACCCCCTACAACCATAAACAGTTGGCTGCTTAGAGTTAGAGTACGGCTTTTGTCGTTTGAGAGCAACCCACCTTGAAGCCTTTGAGAGAGAATTCCTTGCGAGGATAAAGCCCTAACCACCCAGAGCCAAAGAGTGTTAGGCATCACTTAAGTCTTCCTGTCTGTGTGATCTGAAGACTTATTACACTTGAGGACTGTGAATCCTCCAGCCGGTTAGGCGTCGCGTTCTGAGCATCCAAGAATCATTGTGGATCGCCTGTGAACGAAGTCTGTGAAGGTTTGGGAGTCTACCTTGAAGACTTACCAGAGTGATTGGGCGAGGTCTGTGTGACCTTAGCTCAAGGGGAATACGGTGAGGACTGGGTGTCTTGAGCTGCGTGTTCAGGAGTGGGTGTCCGGGACTGTGTGTCCTCAGGTTTAAATACCTAGCCGCCCTAACCAGACGTACAGTTGTCACAGCAACTGGAACTGGTCTAACAAATCATTGTCTTCAACGAGTCACTGGTTACATCCTTCCTTTCCCTTTACTTACTGTTGGTCCTTGTGAAGTCATTGTATGATTGCGCTATCTTTTGTCTTCACTGAGTGACTGCGTGTTCTGTTTGGCTTCATAATATCTTCCTACCTGATCCTAACTACCTAGCTGCTATAGGTCATTGTGCTTTCACTTCATTGAATACTTGACTATAGTTTGCCTAGTGTAGTCTACCTTCCGCTGCATGGTAATAGGTCTATTTCTATCGTTTGTCTTCAAAACTTCCATGTTTTGAAGACTTTCATAAAAATCGCCTATTCACCCCCCTCTAGTCGATATAACGCACTTTCACATGTTTACTCATATCAATGGCATGATCAACTAGCGAGCAATAATAATAAACCTTGGATGACAGCACTTTCTCAAAACAATCATAATATGATATAACAAGATGGTATCTCACTAGCCCTTTCTGAGACCGCAAAACATAAATGCAGAGCACCCCTGAAGATCAAGGACTGACTAGACATTGTAATTCATGGTAAAAGAGATCCATCCACATTCATACTCAATGTAAATTAATAGAAATGCATGCAAATGACAGCGGTGCTCTCCAACTGGTGCTTTTTAATAAGAGGATTATGACTCAACATAAAAGTAAATAGATAGGCCCTTCGCAGAGGGAAGCATGGATTTGTAGAGGTGCCAGAGCTCAAGTTTTGAAACAGAGATAAATAATATTTTGAGTGGCATACTTTCATTGTCAACATAACAACCAAGAGATCTCGATATCTTCCATTGTCGGATCACGAGTTCTGGCAAAACCCTCGAGGTTCGAACACTGGGGTGTGCGCGAATGTTTTCTCCCTGTAGATCCACGCCTTAGCTCGCTAAGATCTCGCGGATGAACTCCACGAACTTGCAACACAAAGACACAAGATTTATACTGGTTCAGGCCACCGTTGTGGTGTAATACCGTACTCCAGCGTGGTGGTGGTGGATTGCCTCTTGGGCTAATGATGAACAGTACAAGGGGAAGAACAGCCTCCTGAGGTTGAGGTGTTCTTGTGCTTGGCGAACTTGTGTGGGTGAGATGCCTCTGAATGAGTTCTCCCTTTTCTCTCTTTTTTCCGTCCCCCATACTGTGGTGGCTAGTTTTACTTATATAGGCCCTGGTCCACTCCCTAAATATTGAGCGGGAAGGGAGCCAACAACGACCAATTTGAAAGGGGACAGCTAGTACAGCTTATCCTGACAAAAGTAGTCTTCGCCTGCAAAAGGCTCTAGTGGTGATGCCGTCTTGGGCTCCATGGTGACCTCCATCTTTCCGTCCTGCTGGTCTTGGTCTCATTGCATTGATATAGAAACCTTTGCTTGATGCCTTGGTACTCTGCGCCTGCACTTGCCCCCATGGCACCAAAGAGGAAGCAAGGACGTTGCGCGCGCTGGCACCCGCCTGGCACCCGCCTGGTCTCGATCGTCATGGCTCACGTCACGAGGACCTCGCGAGGTTTGCCTTGCCTTGATCTCTCCGCCCCTCATGAGCCTGCCTGGCGAGGCCGCTCCTGAGGAGGTCTTGCGTCGTCTGCCTTGTGAGGCTTGGCTCCTCGCGAGGGTCTTGAATACCTCGTTGATGAAGATGGGCCATACAGACCTACTAGCTCAGCCACGCCGTGGGCCGCAGGTAGGCAAGTCTGGGGACCCCCGTTCCTAGAACGCCGACAGTAGCCCCCGGGCCCAAGGCGCGCTTGGGCTTGGCTTCGAGACGAAGCCAAAGGTCAAGGGCGGAGCACCGCGGGCCCCAGAAGCCTGTGGCCTCGGTTGACGTGTGGCGGTTGATTGGACGTGGGCGTCTCCGCTTCCCCACGCTTCCTCGGCAACTTCCCAACTTGACAAGTCCCTGCGGCATGCAAGGAAAACCATCATTACCTGTGATCATGGGGGGCGCTAGTTGGCCTTCTCCTGCTATAAATGAGGAAGGGGGCAGAGCCCCCGTCCCCCACTTCTTCCCATTCCACTTGCTTCTTCTTCCCCCGCTCTACTGCTAGTAGCAAATTCAATGGCGCCGATCCGAAGGTTCTCAGCTGACGAGAAGGGAAATATTCCCCTCGACATGCCAGCGCTGCTTCCGCTGAAGAAGAGGTCGGTCCACCGTCGCGACGCTGCAGGTGGTGACAAGGCCTTGGTGTGAGTGGCCTCCTCCTGGGTATCCACTGCCCTTGCACACCCAAGCCGGGGGCTCGGGAGGAAGGAGCAACGAGCGTCGGCGCGCGCACCACGGCCAAGGTCGATGCGCTGTGGCGACAAGTGCCATCGCTCCTGGAGTCCATGCCGCGCGCTCCTCACGCGAGCTCGTGCTGTTGGCGGCGATGCCCGCAAGCTCCTGGATCCGCTTCCCGCGTTTCTTCTCTGACGTGATGCCGCCGAGGGGGCCTCTCGAACTTTGGTTGTAGCATGCCGACTAGGACGCTTCGGCGACCAGAGCAGAGGTTGAAGTAGTGTCCACCGGCAAGATCTTCATGACCCGTGGCTGGGGCGAGGTCGCGCGGGTTTGCCGTGCTGACGGCGCCCTCGCGATCCACTTTGAGTACGACGGCGCCTCCACACTGTTCTTGAAGGTCTTTGATGCGGAGGGTCGCCGCTTGGAGTGTTGCCTTGAAGGGGAGCGCCAGGATGAGGCGCGCCCCGCTTGCGGCTGCTCCAGCAGCAGCGACTCTTGGGAGTCCAGCGGTTCTCCCGAGCTCTACGAGACTCCGGAGACGAGCGACGACAGCTACGTGCCCCCGAGCTCTCGCCGCGCCCAGAGCAGGGCCACAAAGTCCGCCCGCCGCCTTCACTGATCTAGATGGGGTTGGCGCTGGCCTCCCGCGGCCCACTGTTGATGATGGCGTCGGCCGTGGGGGTGTGTAGATAGGATTCTCCTAGTTTCTCGTCTTTTGTTCCCTGCGAGGAATCGAGAAGTACCCCGTGGGGGCGTGTAATGAGTGTGCAATGTCTTTTGTCGGTATTATCCCAATTATGGAAGCCTTGTGAGTGCAAGTCCTGTTTAGGCTCGGTCTTCCCTTTCCAATCTCGTGACAGCATGTTGCTCTACGCTGACAGGTCCCGGTCCCTAGGCAAGCTTCAGCTGTCGCTGGGATGCTAGGTCACGTGTTGTGGTCAAGGCCAGGAGGTGAGCGGCCCGAGGTCCAGTAAGAGCTCCTGAGGCGCGATGCTCAGGGGGTCCCCTTTAGCGCTCAAGCAGCCGTGGTAAGATAATAAAGGGAGGTGACGTTGCCGCAACAGGGCTGCGGCGAGCGTGTCCCCTAGGTTCCAACCATCAGTTGATCTGAGCTCGTGACTTAACTTGGTGGTCCGGGGTCGGTTCTTCGTGATGCGCCAGACCTGTGCGCGAACATCCACAGCGTAGCTATGTCAGGCCCATATGAGCCTTCCCCTTTCCTATGCTATCCTTTGTGCTCTACGTCCTTAGGTCCCGGCCCTCGAGCGAGCTCAACTGCCGCTGGTATGTCAGGTCGCGTGCTATGGTAAAGTCCAGGGGTGAGGGCTGGAGAGCCAGTAAGAGCTCCTGAGCCGCGATGCTCAGGAGCCCCCCTTTTAACGTGCAAGCGGATTAGTTGGAAGAGGTGGGAGCTCGCAGTGCCGCCTGGTGTTATCCTCGTGAGATTCCTGCGAGCCAGCACAAGGAAGAACACGATCTATCGTTATGGTTACCAGCCTGTCGATGGTTGCTCCGCAAGGGGGTGAAGGCACTAAGGGCCCGGTGAGGTGACGTGCCCGGGGCGTGCCGCGAGCCAGATCTCGACTGCTCAGGTTTTTCGACGTGGCAGGGACGGACCCGTGCACCAGCGCCGTGCCGGCGTGAGGAGGCCCCATGGGAGGCGACGATTGAGTAGGTGGTAATCATAGGTAGATTAAACATGAGAGTAGCAGGCTTAAGTAAGTGCATGGGAGATACGTGCCACTGGGTCAGGCCCGAGCGGCTTGGGGATGATGCAGCTTGAGGGGAGCTCCCAACAAGGTAAGCTAAAGACATAAAAAAGGGATGCCACAGGGACGGACCCACGCGGCCTGGGAATGATGTAGCCCGAGGGACGCTCCCAGCTAAATGAACTTGGAAAATGTCACCTGCTTATGTTGACGAAGGAGAGTTGGGGCAGTTGAAGGTGCGTAGCGAAGGGGTTGCTCCTCACGAGCCACTAGGGCCATGAGCCTCAGGAGGCTCTGGGGGCTCAGGTGGTTCCTTGAGGACCATTTCCATCTCCATCAGGATGGCGTGGTGTCTGGCCTCCTGAGCCGCTAGGATGCGCCGCAAGTTGTGCTGGTAGGCGGACGACATGCTCGGTAGGCCAAAGGGCATGCGAATGTAGCTGTGCGGTGGGCCCTCACAGCGTCCCACGCGCGAAGGCCAGAAAAGCTCCTGAGAAGTGGCCCTGTTGAGCCCTGGAACATTGATGCAAACGCGCAACCCGGCATCCTCGCCTGGATGGGAAGCTGCGCCTCACGAGCGGCGGTCGCCGCGCATGGCCCTTGCGTCTTGCAACTCCTGGGTGGTCTTGGTGATGAACTCCTGATCGGTGGGCGATCCTTTCCTTGTACCCTCCTGAGGGAAACGTTCCGTGAAGCACGCCTCCAAGTGGTGCCCAAGCACCTCCCTCATGATGTGGGCAAGGTCTGGGGCCTTCCAGAAGAAAGCCCCCGAGCCCTGCCCGAGAAGGGCGCCGGGCGCGCCTTCCTATGCGATGGAGGGAGGCGCCCTGGGAGCGGGCGCTGATCCTGACGAGGCTCCGGCTAAGACGCCACCCTCCCGAGGTCCTGCACGGCACAACTGCTTCTTCTTCTTGGGGATGACCTCAGGAGGGCCCTCGCCCTTGCTGTCGGGGTCGTCGATTCCTGCAGCTTGGAAGGCATGCTCGAGGGAGCACACCGCATCTCTTTCTTCACATGGGACCATGATGATCCCGCCGCTTCCCGGCATCTTGAGGACATTGTAGCCGTGATGGGTCACCGCCATGAACTTGGACATGGCTGGATACCCGAGGATGGCATTGTACGGCAGATGGATGTGCGCGACGTCGAAGTCGATGAGCTCGGTGCGGTAGTTCTTGCGTTCCCCGAAGGTGACAGGGAGGCGGAACTGCCCTATCAGTGTGGTGGAACCGTTGGTCACTCTTGAGAAAGGCTTGGTAGGCTGAAGCTGGTCATATGTCACTTGGAGGTTGTCGAACGTGTCGATGGACAGGATGTTGAGCCCTGCGCCGCCGTCGATGAGGGTCTTGGTAACTTGCACGTTGCTGATGATTGGGGAGCAAAGCATCGGGAGGGCGCTAGCGGTAGCTGCGCACTTGAGCTGATCCGCCGAGTTGAACATGATGGGGCACTGGGACCATCTGAGCGGGCGTGTGGCTTCAAACTTGGGGAGGACTGCATTCACTTCACGAGCAAACTGCTTGAAGATACGCTGCGAGGTTGGGGCCTGGGCTCCGCCCAAGATGCAAGCGATAGCACACGGTTCCTGGAAGCCCCCAGCCCCCTCGTCCTGATGGTGTTCGTCATTCCTTCTTGGCGGTGGTGGCAGCGGAGGGAGTCCGGTGTTGCCTTGAGGACGATCCTCACGAGGCTGATCCCTCCAGGCGCCCTCACGAGGCTGATCCTACCAGCGGTCCTCACGAGGCTGGTCGCACCACTCCTGGCGCAGGCCACGATCGTCCCAGCATCCGCCACCATGTCCTCCTCCTCGGCCGTAGCCCCGGTCGCCGCACTCGGGGTGTCGATCGAAGCGTCCTTCGCGAATGGCTTTGAGCTCTTGATAGTCGCTGGTGTTGTGGGTATTCAGGTTGTGGAAGGCGTAGAACGGACGGCTGCTCTTGGATGACTCTGGTTGGTCTCTGCCACGCTTGGTCTCTGGTTCCGCTGCGAGCACGGCTGCTCCCTTGCGCTTCACGTCCTTGGCCTTGGCTTTCTTCTCCTCTGCGTCTGCGGCTGGGAGCTCGAGGAGGGAGAGGCGCCCCTCCTCAGCTCTTGCATAATTGGTCGCTAGGTTGAACAACTCCAGGGACGTGCACAGCTCCTTGTAGCGAGCTCTTCCTTCATCTTGACGTCGCGAACGCCATCAGAGAACACAGTGATGATGGCCTCGTCCGTCACCTTGGGGATCTTGAGGCAGACGTTGTTGAAGCGCTGGATGTACTTCTGGAGGGTCTCCCCCGGTTGCTGCCTGAGCCAACGTAGGTCACCCGCAGCCGGCGGGCGGTCGCGAGTGCCCTGGAAGTTGGCGACGAAGCGGTTGCACATCTCGTCCCAGGAGGAGATCGAGCCCGGTGGCAGTTTCAGGAGCCAGGAGCGGACGCCATCCTTGAGAGCCATGGGAAACCAGTTCGCCATGACTTTCTCGTCGCCGTTGGCTGCCTCGATGCTCAGCTCGTAGAGCTGCAAGAACTCCATGCGGTCGGGGGTGCCGTCGTAGCGAGGAGGCAGATCCGGCTTGAACTTGCCCGGCCAGGCGACGCTACGCAGCTCGGGGGTGAAAGCGCGGCAGCCGGCTATGGTTACTGGGGCCCGCCTTCGGGTGGAGCTTGGTCTTGATGGGGTCCGCGCCCTACCGCTACAGGCGGCGCGCGGTCTTGCCGCCGCAGCCGGTCCTGGCACGGTGGCGCGAGGAGCGGCGGAGCGTTTTCTTGCGGTCGAGGGACTTCTTGACAGTTTCTTTCTTCACGCACAGGCGAGGGACGCGGCGGGTCGCGTCGTGGAGCCGCGTGCCTTGGCGCCTTCTTGGGGCAGAGGTGGTGGAGGTGCTCCATGAGCTACGTCGCCCGTAGTTGGCGGAGGGCGAGGCAGAGACAGGGACGACACAGGGGAGCCCCCTGTGGCGCGGACAAGCTCGGTGATGTGGTCAAGACAGTCCTCGTAGAGGTCGTCGACCGGTCGGTAGTGCAGGAGCTCGTGCGCCATGAGGAGCGCGGCCCGTGCGTCCATGGGAGGGCTACGTGCATGGGAAGAAGAACCGGCTGGGGTCAGTGATGGAGTGGCAGTGCGGCCATACCGCCGCACCAAGGGGTGCAGCGAGGATGCTTGTTGCTCGTTCCCCGCCGGGCCGGTGGCGGCGTTGGCGGCAGGTGACGGGGAATGACGAGGTGGCCCACCGATGGGAGCCGTCTGAGCGACGCGGGCGGCGAGGGCAGCCCGGCGCTCAGCACGAGCGCGGCGCACGTCTGCATGGAGACGATGGAGCAATGGGTCACAGAGTGATGGAAGGAAGCTTCGGCGCACCCCTACCTGGCGCGCCAAATGTCGGATCATGGGTTCCGGCAAAACCCTCGAGGTTCGAACACTGGGTGCGCGTGAAGGTCTTCTCCCTATCAATCCACGCCCTAGCTCGCTAAGATCTCGCAGATGAACTCCACGAACTTGCAACACAAAGACACAAGATTTATACTGGTTTGGGCCACCGTTGTGGTGTAATACCCTACTCCAGTGTGGTGGTGGTGGATTTCCTCTTGGGCTGATGATGAACAGTACAAGGGGAAGAACAGCCTCCTGAGGTTGAGGTGTTCTTGTGCTTGGTGAACTTGTGTGGGTGAGATGCCTCTGAATGAGTTCTCCCTTTTCTCTCTTTTTTCCGTCCCCCTACTGTGGTGGCTAGTTCTACTTATATAGGCCCTGGTCCTCTCCCCAAATATTGAGCGGGAAGGGAGCCAACAACGGCCAATTTGAAAGGGGACAACTAGAACAACTTATCCTGACAAAAGTAGTCTTCGCCTGCAAAAGGCTCTGGTGGTGACGCCGTCTTGGGCTCCATGGTGACCTCCGTATTGCCGTCCTGCTGGTCTTGGTCTCGTTGCACCGATATATAAACCTGTGCTTGATGCCTCGGTACTCCGCGCCTGCGCTTGCCCCCTTCACACCAAAGAGGAAGCAAGGACGCTGCGCGCGCTGGCACCCGCCTGGTCTCGATCGTCATGGCTCACATCACGAGGACCTCGTGAGGTTTTCCTTGCCTTGATCTCTCCGCCCCTCGTGAGCCTGCCTGGCAAGGCCGCTCCTTACACTGATTCTTTCGCCAGTATTTTGTATTAATTCCAAAACGTGTCTCCATAAATTTTCAGGTCATTCTGAGAACTTTTATTTATGCACAAAAATAACACCATGGAAATTCTTCTGAAAACAACGTCAATCCGGGTTAGTTCCATTCGAATCATGCAAGTTAGAGTCCAAAACAAGGGTAAAAGTGTTTGGAAAAGTAGATACATTGGAGACGTATCACTATCTTACCTGGAAGATTAACTCCCACTTGATTCAAGTGATTGTAGTACCCAGACATTCTGAGCACATGCTCACTGGCTGAGCTATTCTCCTCCATCTTGTAGGCAAAGTAGTTGTCAAAGGTCTCATACCTCTTAACATGGGCATGAGTCTGAAATATCATTTTCCGCTCTTGGAAAATCTCATATGCTCCATGGTGTTCAAAATATTTGAAGTCCCGGTTCTAAGCCGTAAAGCATGGTGAACTAAACTATCAAGTAGTCATCATACCGAGCTTGTCAAACATTCATAACGTCTGAAACTGCTCCTGCAATAGTGTTGGGGAACACTGTAATTTCAAAAAAATTCCTACGCACACGCAAGATCATGGTGATGCATAGCAACAAGAGGGGAGAGTGTCGTCCACGTACCCTCGTAGAATGTAAGCGGAAGCGTTATGAGAACACGGTTGATGTAGTCATACGTCTTCACGATCCGACCGATCCAAGTACCGAACGTACGACACCTCCGAGTTCAGCACACGTTCAGCTCGGTGACGTCCCACGAACTCCGATCTAGCAGATCTTCGAGGGAGAGTTCTGTCAGCACGACAGCATGATGATGGTGATGATGATGCTACCGACACAGGGCTTCGCCCAAGCACCGCTACGATATGACCGAGGTGGATTATGGTGGAGGGGGCACCGCACACAGCTAAAAGATCAACCGATCAACTTGTGTGTTCTAGGGTGCCCCTGCCCCCGTATATAAAGGAGCAAGGGGGAGGCCGGCTGGCCCTGTAGGGCGTGCCAGGAGGAGGAGTCCTCCACCTAGTAGGAGTAGGACTCCCCTCTTTCCTACTCCTACTAGAAGGGGGAAAGGAAGGGGGAGAAGGAGAATGAGAAGGAAAAGGGGGGCGCCGCCCCCCTTCCTAGTCCAATTCAGACCAGAGGGGAGGGGGCGCGTGGCCTGCCCTGGCCGGCCCCTCTCTCTCTCCACTAGGGCCCAACAAGGCCCATTAACCCCCGGGGGGTTCTGGCAACCCCTCCGGCACTCCGGTAAAATCCCGATTTCCCCCAGAACTCTTCCGATGTCCGACTATAGTCGTCCAATATATCAATCTTTACGTCTCAACCATTTCGAGACTCCTCCTGATGTCCCCGATCTCATCCGGGACTCCGAACTACCTTCGGTACAACAAAACACATAAACTCATATTACCGATCGTCACCGAACATTAAGCTTGCGGACCCTACGGGTTTGAGAACTATGTAGACATGACCGAGACTCATCTCCAGTCAATAACCAACAGCGGAACCTGGATGCTCATATTGGCTCCTACATATTCTTCGAAGATCTTTATCGGACAAACCGCATAACAACATACGTTGTTCCCTTTGTCATCGGTATGTTACTTGCCCGAGATTCGATCATCGGTATCTCAATACCTAGCTCAATCTCGTTACCGTCAAGTCTCTTTACTCGTTCCGTAATGCATCATCCCGCAACTAACTCAATAGTTGCATTGCTTGCAAGGCTTATAATGATGTGCATTACCGAGAGGGCCCAAAGATACCTCTCCGACAATCAGAGTGACAAATCCTAATCTCGATTTATGCCAACTCAACAAGTACCATCGGAGACACCTTTAGAGCACCTTTATAATCACCCAGTTACGTTTTGACGTTTGGTAGCACACAAAGTGTTCCTCCGGTAATCGGGAGTTGCATAATCTCATAGTCATCGGAACATGTATAAGTCATGAAGAAAGCAATAGCAGTAAACTAAAATGATCAAGTGCTAAGCTAACAGAAAGGGTCAAGTTAATCACATCATTCTCTAATGATGTGATCCCGTTAATTGAATGACAACTCATGTCTATGGCTAGGAAACTTAACCATCTTTGATTCAACGAGCTAGTCAAGTAGAGGCATACTAGTGACACTTTGTTTGTCTATGTATTCACACATGTACTAAGTTTCCGGTTAACACAATTCTAGCATGAATAATAAACATTTATCATGATATAAGGAAATAAATAATAACTTTATTATTTCCTCTAGGGCATATTTCCTTCAGTCTCCCACTTGCACTAGAGTCAATAATCTAGTTCACATCTTTATGTGATTAGTTCACATCTCCATGTGACTAATACCCAAAGGGTTTACTAGAGTCAATAATCTAGTTCACATCGCTATGTGATTAACACCCAAAGAGTGATCATGTTTTGCTTGTGAGAGAAGTTTAGTCTACGGGTCTAAAACATTCAGATACGTATGTATTTCGCAAATTTTTATGTCTACAATGCTCTGCACGGAGCTACTCTAGCTAATTGCTCCCACTTTCAATATGTATCCAGATAGAGACTTAGAGTCATCTAGATCGATGTGAAAAGCTTGCATCGATGTACTCTTTACGACGAACTCTTTTATCACCTCGATAACCGAGAAATATTTCCTTAGTCCTCTAAGGACAATTTTGACCGATGTCCAGTGATCTACTCCTAGATCATTATTGTACTCTGTCGGTGTACTAGAGTAGGGGTACCCTAGTATCCCGAACTTGTGCATGGGCAGTTGCAGCGCCGCGCGGCAAGGCTTGCCGGATGACCTCCAGAGTCCTCCGTGGGTTCCTTTGGAGCCATTCAAGAACAAAGCATTCAAGATGAAGAGACAAGGTCCCGGCAAGAGGATCTTGCCGGGAAGAGACAAGGCCCCAGCAAGAGGAGCTTGCCGGGAAGGCCAACCACAACACTTCAAGAAACTTGTCGCGATGCACCGCACGTCCCGGCAAGGTCCGGTGAGCGACAAGCTTCTGGACTCGACAAGACGACGACCCCGACAAGGTACTCGCCGGGGGCCCGCTGACACTCTGTACCCACGCTCCAGCGCACCCACCCGCGTGTCGCCATGAGGCTTCCTCAGGGGCGCGTGGCAGGAGCCTGTGCAGCCAGGGGTACGCGGTGGCAAGCGGAGATGAAGAGAAGGCCATCGTGGCAAACAGTGGCGCTCCTAACGGTCACTTTTTGCACTGTTTAGGCAACTCAGACGGGCATTCAATGACCTTGTCCCCTGCCGTCAGAGTTAGGTAGGGTGCACTGTGTCCACAGTAGCGGTAGCTGCACCTACCGCATCCTTTTCCATTTTTACCCTTCTAGTCTACGTTGCCACCTGTCGGTGACCCCTTGAAAGTATAAAAGGAAGCCCAAGCACAACGTAGAGGGGGTTTGGCTCATTCGAAACATCAGGAACACTCTCACGCTCGGTCCAGCAGCGTCCATCGCTCCTGAGCAAGAATTCAATACACACAAACAAGCAGCAGTAGGGTTTTACGCATCCGTGCGGCCCGAGGCTGGGTAAAACTGCTCGCGTGTACTGCCTCGATCCGCTCTTTGCGCGGCCTCCGCCCCCCTCCGAACCGAAAGGGGCCCGGTCCCCATAGGTGTTGGTGGATCAGTTTCCCCGACATCTTTGGCGCGCCAGGTGAATCTTACAATACTGCTTGCCGGAGTTGTCCTGCTTGTCGGCGGCCGCCACAGGCTGGGCCTCCTTGTCGGAGCCACCAGCTTTAGCTTCCTTGGCGCCACCTCCGTTGCCGGTCTGCTCGACAGCTAGCACTTGCTTGCCCTTTTTCCTTCTGTTGTTCCGCCGCCGGCCTTTCCTTGTCGGGGCGGCATCCTCACTGTCGGATCCTCCTCCTCCTGTACTCTCTCCGGGGAGCCTCCTTCCCTCCTCAGCGCGTGCACACTTGTCGGCCAGGGCGTAAAGCTTGCTGACGTCTCTGATCTTACACATCGCCATCTCCTCCCTCATCCTTCGGTTTCGCATGTTCTGATGGAACGCCCTGATGATCGCGGCGGGGTGGACGTCTGGGATGTTGTGCTGTACGCGGCTGAATCTCTGAATGTACTTGCGCAGTGGCTCTCCTTCCTTCTGGGCGAGCAGATGAAGATCGCTCTCTTGGCCATGTGGCTTGTGGCCGCCTGTAAAGGCGCCGACAAACTGATGGCATAAATCTGCCCAAGAGGAGATGGAATTGTCCGGCAAGTGCATGAGCCAGGACCTGACGTTGGGCTTGAGTACCAGCGGGAAGTAGTTGGCAAGGATCTTGTCGTCCCGCCCCCCGGCAGCCGGCACCGCGATGGTGTAGATGCTGAGAAACTCCGACGGATGCGTCTTGCCGTCGTATTTCTCTGGTACGTCTGGTTTGAAATTCTTTGTGCTGGGCCCCTGGACTTGCCGCAGCTCACGGGTGAACGCAGGACAACCTACCGCGTATGGCAGATCGCCTGGTTCCCCTGGCGCATGCATGTCAACAGAGGGCCCAGCGCGCTTGTCGGATTGACGTCGCGCTTCTCTTTGGCGCTCGATGCGGGTTTCGAGCGTCTTCTTGTTGTCGTTCATGGAGAACTTGGTGCTGGTTGCGACGAGCTCGTGGGTCCGACGACGCAGTGGAGCCGCTGTCGGCGCCGACCCGGCGAGTCGGTGATTTTGGCCTTTGTAGTGGAGAGTGCATGGAAGTCGCACCTCCCCCGGTCTTGTTGCCATCGGCTCGCGTCCGGCTGTCCTGCCGCGGCAGCGAGGTGCTTGGTTGCCGCGCAGTGTCGCCGTTGGCGAAGCCGATGAGGCTCTGGATAGTGGCCCTCCATTCGTCGGTCTTGTCCGCCGTCGGAGGATAGTCTAGGAGCAGTTGAGCTCGCGCCAAGGCTTCTGCTGGAGTGGTGGGCAGCGGAGGTGAACGGTGCGAGGTGTGGGGCGTGCTCGGACTCCTAACCACGTTAGAAGGAGCAGTGCCCCGTCCAGGCGACCGTACTTCGCTCGAGCCAGCATGTTGGCGTGCATGTTGGTCTTGAGCGGCACGAGAACCACCAGCTTGATCTTGGCCCAGCAGACGTATGGCGCTGCGAACGCCATGACGCTGCTGGTCCCGCGCCTCCTGAGAGGGGCGCGGTGTGCGCATGGACGCCGAGGTATGTGCCGCCTTGTCCTTGGACTTGGCCGCACTGAGGGCTCCCTCGTCGACGCCCATTCTTCCGCCGGCGTCCACTCCACCACCCGTTTGCTCCGGAGGCGGTGAAAGCGACGCAGACGGAACAACTGCCTCCGAATTCTTCTTCTTCGGTGGCATGTCGATGAAGACGATGAAGATTTAGCTCGCGTGCACGCCGGATCGGGTTCGCACAATCTCGACGCCCCCCTACCTGGCGCGCCAAAGATGTCGGGGAAACTGATCCACCAACACCTATGGGGACCGGGCCCCTTTCGGTTCGGAGGGGGGCGGAGGCCGCGCAAAGAGCGGATCGAGGCAGTACACGCGAGCAGTTTTACCCAGCTTCGGGCCGCACGGATGCGTAAAACCCTACTGCTGCTTGTTTGTGTGTATTGAATTCTTGCTCAGGAGCGATGGACGCTGCCGGACCGAGCGTGAGAGTGTTCCTGATGTTTCGAATGAGCTGAACCCCCTCTACGTTGCGCTTGGGCCTCCTTTTATACTTTCAAGGGGTCACCGACAGGTGGCAACGTAGACTAGAAGGGTAAAAATGGAAAAGGGTGCGGTAGGTGCAGCTACTGCTACTGTGGACACAGTGCACCCTACCTAACTCTGACGGCAGGGGACAAGGTCATTGAATGCCCGTCTGAGTTGCCTAAACAGTGCAAAAAGTGACCGTTAGGAGCGCCACCGTTTGGCACGATGGCCTTCTCTTCATCTCCGCTTGCCACCGCGTACCCCTGGCTGCACAGGCTCCCGCCACGCGCCCCCGAGGAAGCCTCATGGCGACACGCGGGTGGGTGCGCTAGAGCGTGGGTACAGAGTGGCAGCGGGCCCCCGGCGAGTACCTTGTCGGGGTCGTCGTCTTGTCGAGTCCAGAAGCTTGTCGCTCACCGGACCTTGCCGGGACGTGCGATGCATCGCGGCAAGTTTCTTGAAGTGCCGTGGTTGGCCTTCCCAGCAAGCTCCTCTTGCCGGGGCCTTGTCTCTTCCCGGCAAGATCCTCTTGCCGGGACCTTGTCTCTTCATCTTGAATGCTTTGTTCTTGAATGGCTCCAAAGGAACCCACGGAGGACTCTGGAGGTCGTCCGGCAAGCCTTGCCGCGCGGTGCTGCAACTGCCCGTGCACAAGTTCGGGATACTAGGGTACCCCTACTCTAGTACACCGACAGGAGCCCCCGGGCCTGGGCCACACACGGTGCCGAGCGCTGTTGGGCCAGGCCCAAAACAGGGCACGGGCACGTGCGGAGCCTGGGTTATGCCGAATCTAACTCCGTATCCACCGCGCCCCCCGTAACGGCACGCGTCAATCGCGGAGTCGTGGGAGAGATCGTGGGTGGTTGTTTATTTGGAAGGACGAAATGTCCGCCCCGTCCCCCACCTTCGCCCTTCGCTGCTGCAATCTCAGAAATCTCCGCCGCCCTCCTCCGCTTGCAGAGTTGAAAGAGGGCAGCGCTCCGCCCCCGTCGCTGCTGCCACCACCAGCGTCGTCGATCTCCCCCACCGCCTCCGCCATGCCTCCGAAGCCCGGGAAGGGGAAGGCCACGAAGGCCGCGGCCGCGAAAGCTGTGAAGTCGACCGAAGCGCAGCAGCTTGAGGCGCTGCGGAAGGAGCGGGCCACTTTCCCCCCCGAGCTCTCCGCGAAGGAGCTGAGGGAGTGGTACTATCTCTTCTGGTCGACGGAGACGCGGGCGCATCCGCGCACGAAGGTACTCTCCGCCGTCGCCTCGCAAGCAGCTCCAGGTTGCGGATATCCTTTCTTCGCCGTGTTCTTCTACTGCGGGCTCTGCCCGCCATTCTCTGATTTCTTTTGCGACGTCATGAACACCTATGGACTCCACCTCCTTGACTTCACCCCCAACGCCGTTCTGACCATGGCAGTTTTCGCCCATCTATGCGAGAACTTTGTCGGAGTCCACCCCAACGTAGCTCTCTTCCGCCATTTCTTTATGCCTCGTGTCGAGAGAGGGGAACCTCTTGACGGCGGGATCGCCTGGATCTCGCGGGCCGGCAAGAAGGAGACCTATCTGGAGGGGGAGCTCCGCAGCAAGTGGGACGAGTGGAGAGCAGATTGGTGCTGGGTTGTAGAAGAGAGCCTGCAGCCATTCACCGCCCTGCGCCAAGCCCCAGCAGTGCGTGGCAATGACTGGAGCGCTCTGGCCGTGGACGACGACAAGCTGAAGATCGCCACCACTCGGATCTTGCGTCTCAGGCTTGCCGGGCTGACTGTAGGAGCTGTCGGCGCAGATTTCCTTCGCCGGCGCATCGCCCCTTTGCAGGCGAGGGGGAGACCCGCCTGGGAATTTGGAGGCCCGGCAGATATCACGAGGTTGCGCCCAGGCCTCAACTTCAATTTCACCGTCATAGAGTTGGACGGGATACTCAAGGAGATATTCAAGCACGACCCACAGCATCCCGAGTGGTTCAGGTTGCCGGCAGGCGTCGTTCCTCTGTGCAACAACTCCTCGCGCGACCGCATCTGCGCCATGATGCCGTTGTGTGATTCGCACGGGATCGCTCCAACTTGGCAAGAGCCTGCCGGAGACGTTGTGCAGCAGTTCTTCGACATCCTAGTGGAAGTAGCAGTCAATGCTGACGACAAGAAGCTCCTCACCCGCGACACCACCGATCAAGAGATGGAACGCATCGCCACCAGGGCGGAAGAGGCGGCGGCAGCCGCAGCCGTGGGTGAATTTGGGTTCAAGGTGGAGGAAGCGGACGCGGCATCGGCGATGAGTCTTGCTGAGCGGGAGTGGCCCGAAGACGAAGAAGAGCTTGCCGCGCCCGACGCCGAGTTGAGTGAGCCCGCCGAGGGTGCGAGCGGCCTGCCATCTCCGGGGAGCTTGCCGGGAACAGGGCCCGGAACGCAGCCCCCAGTGCAGCCAAGAAGGCGCCTCCGCAGGATCGGGGACGCAGCAGGGCGGCAAGCTGGTCAACAGCCGCAGCGCCGCGCGACGCGCTCCGCCGCGGCAAGTACGGTTGCCGCGGGTGCGCCTCCCGCCGCAGTGGCAACTGGGGCGGGGTCATCTCGGGTTGGCGCTGCAGTCCCCGCCAAGCGGCCAAGGGATCCCACCCCTCCACCTCATCGCGCCGGAGGTGGGCTGAACTTCGACCTCTCCGCGCTCAGCTCTGACGAGGAAGAGGAAGAAGAGTAAGATTCCCTTGTTGTTCTTGTAGTTCTCCAACTTGCCTTTCCTGTCTTGCATCTGATCTGACCCACCCTGGACTCTCCCTTTTCAGGACTCTGGCCCAGAGGGCGGTGAAGAGGGCCAAGGCTTAGGTGGTGGTCATCGAGGACGAGCCCACTGCGACGACAGGAGGCGCGCCCGAGACCACCTTGCCGGATCCGGCTATCACTTTGCAGAGCAGCCCCCAGCGTAAGCATATGGTTTACTTTCTGCTTCTGGGTGCGCGTGGTTGCTCTTTTCCTTGCTGGGAAGCAGATGACAGAAAAGCTAAGTTGCTAAAGTTTGAGCAATCAGTTTTTTAAGGTTTTGAGTTATTTTCCTTGAACGACCGTGCTTTGTATGGAAAACCTGTGCGCGGAGGAACCAACTCGTAGCTAGCTGCGCCCTTACTTTGTTTCGAGTCCGCTCAACAACTTAAGTGAGCTGCAACTAGTTGCGGCAAGGTTTCTTGTCGGTAGCGACCCCGCCAGCAGGCTGCTGAAGTTCCGCACTCGGCGCTCGCGGCAAGGGTGCCTGCACCGGCAAGTTTCCCTAGAAAGTGTAGGGCAGAACCATACAAAGCCAAGAGTCGAGTAAAGGAAGTAACACAACAATTTTTTGCCTACGATAGAGTTATATTACAAAAATAACTTGTCGCGCCTCTAATAAAGTGTTCCCATGACATGACTGGCAGCGACAAGAAAAGAAGAAAACGGACGGCCTAATCTACGCGACCACCGTCAACCCTTTTGACCTCGTTCACCCTGTCCACAATGGGTGCGACGAGGGCCTTAAGTGCGTCAAGATCAGCGTCCGCCGGCAGCCTCTTGAGGACGTTGGTGAGGTTGACGCCTGGATTGCGGAAGGCCACCTTCACCAGCACCTTCTCCAGAACTCCGGCACAAATCGAGTGTGACTCGTCGGCCAACTGCTTTGGGATCCGTTCCCGGAGTTGCTGGAGCGCCGCCGCCACGCCTTTGAAGAACAGAGTGAGCTTGGCGCTGGGTTGGAGGTTCTCGTCGGAGGAGTACCCGAAGCCTTCCACCCCCAATTGCACCAGCTCCTCTTCGATGACTGCAGCAATGTTCACGAGGCCCTCCGTCCAGAGCGCCACAGTATCTCTGAGAAGATTATGGGTTTCGGCGGCCCTCGCTAGCAGCGCCTCGTTGGCCTTGATGTCCTTCTTCAAGTCCGCCTCCTGTTTCTTGGCGCCGTCCAATGTCTCCGTTAGGGTGGCCAGCTTCAGCTCCAGATCAGCATTGGAATTCCTGGCGGCACGTGGCTCTTTGCCCTTCTCGGAGAGTTGGCCCTGCAGCTCACCGTGGGCAAGGGCGTCCTTCTCGCGCTCCAGCTTGAGCGCGGCAAGCTCTTCGCCACCCACCTTCAGATCAGCCTCCAGCTGCGCCACCTTTACTTCCAATTCCTTCTTGGTGGTCTCGGCAGCCGCAGCCGCATCCTTTGCCTCTTGGAGCGACCCGCCAAGTGCCCGTTGGCGCGCGGCAAGCTCCTCTTCGTGGCTGTCGAGGTTCACTTTCCGCTGAGCCAGCTCGCCTTCTCGCGCGTACAGCTTCTCGCCGGTGAGCCGCTGCTGCTCTTCAACTTCGGCCTTCTCGAGGAGGAAGGCCTTCCGCTCTTCAGCAAGCTGCTCCCGCTCCTCCGCCAAGGCCCGGAGAGCTTCCTGGCAAAAACCCCGGAGCTCCTTCGTGGAGAGCTCGGGGGGGAAAGTGGCCCGCTCCTTCCGCAGCGCCTCAAGCCGCTGCGCTTCGGTCGACTTCACAGCTTTCGCGGCCGCGGCCTTTGTGGCCTTCCCCTTCCCGGGCTTCGGAGGCATGGCGGAGGCGGTGGGGGAGATCGACGGCACTGGTGGTGGCAGCAGCGACGGGGGCGGAGCGCTGCCCTCTTTCAACTCTGCAAGCGGAGGAGGGCGGCGGAGATTTCTGAGATTGCAGCAGCGAAGGGCGAAGGTGGGGGAAATGCCCCTGTTTCCCCTGCTTATAAAGAGGGACGGGGCGGACATTTCGGCCTTCCAAATAAACAACCACCCACGATCTCTCCCACGACTCCGCGATTGACGCGTGCCGTTACGGGGGGCGCGGTGGATACGGAGTTAGATTCGGCATAACCCAGGCTCCGCACGTGCCCGTGCCCTGTTTTGGGCCTGGCCCAATAGCGCTCGGCACCGTGTGTGGCCCAGGCCCGGGGGCTCCTATCGGTGTACTAGAGTAGGGGTACCCTAGTATCCCGAACTTGTGCACGGGCAGTTGCAGCGCCGCGCGGCAAGGCTTGCCGGACGACCTCCAGAGTCCTTCGTGGGTTCCTTTGGAGCCATTCAAGAACAAAGCATTCAAGATGAAGAGACAAGGTCCCGGCAAGAGGATCTTGCCGGGAAGAGACAAGGCCCCGGCAAGAGGAGCTTGCCGGGAAGGCCAACCACGACACTTCAAGAAACTTGCCGTGATGCACCGCACGTCCCGGCAAGGTCCGGTGAGCGACAAGCTTCTGGACTCGACAAGACGACGACCCCGACAAGGTACTCGCCGGGGGCCCGCTGCCACTCTGTACCCACGCTCCAGCGCACCCACCCGCGTGTCGCCATGAGGCTTCCTCAGGGGCGCGTGGCGGGAGCCTGTGCAGCCAGGGGTATGCGGTGGCAAGCGGAGATGAAGAGAAGGCCATCGTGGCAAACGGTGGCGCTCCTAACGGTCACTTTTTGCACTGTTTAGGCAACTCAGACGGGCATTCAATGACCTTGTCCCCTGGCGTCAGAGTTAGGTAGGGTGCACTGTGTCCACAGTAGCGGTAGCTGCACCTACCGCATCCTTTTCCATTTTTACCCTTCTAGTCTACGTTGCCACCTGTCGGTGACCCCTTGAAAGTATAAAAGGAGGCCCAAGCGCAATGTAGAGGGGGTTCGGCTCATTCGAAACATCAGGAACACTCTCACGCTCGGTCCGGCAGTGTCCATCGCTCCTGAGCAAGAATTCAATACACACAAACAAGCAGCAGTAGGGTTTTACGCATCCGTGCGGCCCGAAGCTGGGTAAACTGCTCGCGTGTACTGCTTCGATCCGCTCTTTGCGCGGCCTCCGCCCCCCTCCGAACCGAAAGGGGCCCGGTCCCCATAGGTGTTGGTGGATCAGTTTCCCCGACATACTCCCTTGCCAGAATCATGCTAAGGTATACAATAGGACTGGTAAACAGCATAGCATACTTTATAGAACCTATGACTGAGGCATAGGGAATGACTTTTAATTCTCTTTCTATTTTCTGCTGTGGTCGGGTTTTACACCTTGCAACACAGGCAAGAACTCCTTCTTCGACTGTTCCATTTTGAAGTACTTCAAAATCTTGTCAAGGTACATACTCATTGAAAAAACTTATCAAGCGTCTTGATCTATCTTTATATATCTTGATGCTCAATCTGTAAGCATCTTCATCGAGGTATTTCTTTAAAAAACTCTTTTCAAACACTCCTTTATGCTTTCTAGAAAATTCTACATTATTTCCGATCAACAATATTCACATATACTTATCAGAAATGTTGTAGTGCTCCCACTCACTTTCTTGTAAATACAGGCTTCACCGCAAGTCTGTATAAAACCATATACTTTGATCACTTTATCAAAGCATATATTCCAACTTCGAGATGATTGCACCAGTCCATAGATGGATCACTGGAGCTTGCTCACTTTGTTAGCTACTTTAGCATCGACAAAACCTTCTGGTTGCATACTTTGTTCTTAATCACTCACCGATCATCGGGCAAGTCAATCAAAGTCCATACTTTGTTCTCATACATGGATCCCATCTCAGATTTCATGGTCTCAAGCCATTATGCGGAATCTGGGCTCATCATCGCTTCCTCATAGTTCGTAGGTTCGTCATGGTCTAGTAACATGATTTCCAGAAAGGATTACTGTACCACTCTAGTGCGGACCATACTCTGGTTGTCCTACGAGGTTCGGCAGCAACTTGATCTAAAGTTTCATGATCATCATCATTAGCTTCCTCAATAATTGGTCTAGGAATCACTAGAACTGCTTTCTGTGATGAACTACTTTCCAATTCGGGAGAAGGTACAATTACCTTATCAAGTTCTACATTCCTCCCACTCACTTCTTTCGAGAGAAACTTCTTCTCTAGAAAGGATCCATTCTTAGCAACGAATATCTTGCCTTCGGGTCTGTGATAGAAGGTGTACCCAACAGTTTCCTTTGGGTATCCTATGAAGACGCATTTCTCCAATTTGAGTTCGAGCTTATCAGGCTGAAACTTTTTCACATAAGCATCATAGCCCCAAACTTTAAGAAATGACAGATTAGGTTTCTTGCTAAACCACAGTTCATATGGCGTCGTCTCAACGGATTTAGATGTTGCCCTATTTAATGTGAATGTAGCTGTCTCGAATGCATAACCCCAAAACGATAGTGGTAAATCGGTAAGAGATATCATAGATTGCACCATATCTAATAAAGTACGATTACGATGTTCGGACACACCATTACGCTGTGGTGTTCCAGGTGGCATGATTTGCGAAACTATTCCGCATTGTTTCAAATGAAGACCAAACTCGTAACTCAAATATTCTCCTCCACGATCAGATCGTAGAAACTTTATTTTACTTGTTACGATGATTTTCCACTTCACTCTGAAATTATTTGAACTTTTCAAATGTTTCACATTTATGTTTCATCAAGAAGATATACCCATATCTCACTCAAATCATCTGTGAAGATCAGAAAATAACGATACCAGCCACGAGCCTCAACACTCATAGGACTGCATACATCAATATGTATTATTTCCAACAAGTCTATTGCTCGCTCCATTGTTCTGGAGAACGGAGTCTTAGTCATCTTGCCCATAAGGCATGGTTCGCAAGCATCAACTGATTCATAATCAAGTGATTCCAAAAGCCCATCGGCATGGATTTTCTTCATGCGTTTTACACCAATATGACCTAAACGGCAGTGCCACAAATAAGTTACACTATCATTATTAACTTTGCATCTTTTGGCTTCAATATTATGAATCTGTGAATCCCTACGATTGAGATTCAACAAACCATTCACCTTGGGTGTATGACCATTGAAGGTTTTATTCATGTAAATAGAACAACAATTATTCTCTGACTTTAAATGAATAACCATATTGCAATAAACATGATCAAATCATATTCATGCTTAACGCCAACACCAAATAGCATTTATTTAGGTTCAACACTAATCCCGAAAATATAGGGAGTGTGCGATGATGATCATATCAATCTTGGAACCACTTCTAACATACATCGTCACTTCACCCTTAACTAGTCTCTGTTCATTCTGCAACTCCCGTTTCGAGTTACCAATCACAACTGAACTAGTATCAAATACTGAGGGGTTGCTATAAACAATAGTAAAGTACACATCAATAACATGTATATGAAATATACCTTTGTTCACTTAGCCATCCTTCTTATCCGCCAAACACTTGGGGCAGTTCTGCTTCCAGTGACCAGTCCCTTTGCAGTAGAAGCACTTAGTCTTAGGCTTAGGTCTAGACTTGGGCTTCTTCACTTGAGCAGCAACTTGCTTGCCGTTCTTATTGAAGTTCCCCTTCTTCCCTTTGCCCTTTTCTTGAAACTAGTGGTCTTGTCAACCATCAACACTTGATGTTTTTCTTGATTTCTACCTTCCTCGATTTCAGCATCATGAAGAGCTTGGGAATCGTTTCTGTTATCCCTTGCATATTATAGTTCATCACGAAGTTCCAGTAACTTGGTGATAGTGGCTAGAGAACTCTGTCAATCACTATCTTATCTGGAAGATTAACTCCCACTTGATTCAAGTGATTGTAGTACTCAGACATTCTGAGCACATGCTCACTAGCTGAGCTATTCTCCTCCATCTTGTAGGCAAAGTGCTTGTCAAAGGTCTCATACCTTTCAACATGTGGATGAGTCTGAAATACTAATTTCAACTATTGGAACATCTCATATGCTTCGTGGCGTTCAAAACGTCTTTGAAGCCCCGATTCCAAGCCGTAAAGTATGGTGCACTAAACTATCAAGTAGTCATCATATCGGGCTCACCAAACGTTCATAACGTCTACATATGCTCCTGCAATCGGTCTGTCACCTAGCGGTGCATTAAGGACATAATTCTTGTGTGCAGCAATGAGGATAATCCTTAGATCACGGATCCAATCCGCATCATTGCTACTAACATCTTTCAACTTAGTTTTTCTCTAGGAACATATCAAAATAAATGGGGAGCTACATCGCGAGCTATTGATCTACAACATAGTTATGCAAATACTGTCAGGTACTAAGTTCATGATAAATTTAAGTTCAATTAATCATATTACTTAAGAACTCCCACTTAGATAGATATCCCTCTAATCATCTAAGTGATCACGTGATCCATATCAACTAAACCATAACCGATCATCACATGAAATGGAGTGGTTTTCAATGGTGAACATCACTATGTTGATCATATCTACTATATGATTCACGCTCGACCTTTCAGTCTCAGTGTTCCGAGGCCATATCTGCATATGCTAGGCTCGTCAAGTTTAACCCGAGTATTCTGCATGTGCAAAACTGTCTTACACCTGTTGTAGATGAACGTTGAGCTTATCATGCCCATTCATCACGTGGTGTCTCAGCACGACGAATTTTGGCAACGGTGCATACTCAAGGAGAACACTTTTACCTTGAAATTTAGTGAGAGATCATTTTGTAATGCTACCGTCAAAAAAAGCAAAAATAAGATGCATAAAGGATAAACATCACATGCAATCAATATAAGTGATATGATATGGCCATCATCATCTTGTGCCTTTGATCTCCATCTCCAAAGCACCGTCATGATCACTATCGTCACCGGTGCGACACCTTGATGTCCATCGTAGCATCGTCGTCATCTTGCCATCTATTGCTTCTACGACTATCGCTACCGCTTAGTGATAAAGTAAAGCAATTACAGGGTGATTGCATTGCATAGAATAAAGTGACAACCATATGGCTCCTGCCAGTTGCCGATAACTCCGTTACAAAACATGATCATCTCATACAATAAATATAGCATCATGTCTTGACCATATCACATCACAACATGCCCTGCAAAAACAAGTTAGATGTCCTCTACTTTGTTGTTGCAAGTTTTACGTGGCTGCTATGGGCTGAGCAAGAACCGTTCTTACCTACGCATCAAAACCACAATGGTAGTTCGTTAAGTTAGTGCTGTTTTAACCTTCTCAAGGACCGGGCGTAGCCACACTTAGTTCAACTAAAGTTGGAGAAACTGACACCTGCCAGCCACCTGTGTGCAAAGCACGTCGGTAGAACCAGTCTCGCGTAAGCGTACGCGTAATATTGGTCCGGGCCGTTTCATCCAACAATAGCGCCGAACCAAAGTATGACATGCTGGTAAGCAGTATGACTTGTATCGCCCACAACTCACTTTTGTTCTACTCGTGCATATAACATCTACGAATACACCTGGCTCGGATGCCACTGTTGGGGAACGCAGTAATTTAAAAAAAAATTCTACGCACACGCAAGATCATGGTGATGCATAGCAACGAGAGGGGAGAGTGTCGTCCACGTACCCTCATAGACCGTAAGCGGAAGCATTATGAGAACGCGGTTGATGTAGTCGTACGTCTTCACGATCCTACCGATCCAAGTACCGAACGTACGGCATCTCCGAGTTCAGCACACGTTCAGCTCGGTGACGTCCCACGAACTTCGATCCAGCAGAGCTTCGAGGGAGAGTTCCGTCAGCACGACGGCGTGATGACGGTGATGATGATGCTACTGACGCAGGGCTTCGCCTAAGCACCGCTACGATATGACCGAGGTGGATTATGGTGGAGGGGGGCATCGCACACGGCTAAAAGATAAACTGATCAACTTGTGTGTTCTAGGGTGCCCCTGCGCCCGTATATAAAGGAGCAAGCAGGGAGGCCGTCCGGCCCTATAGGGCGCGCCTGGAGGAGGAGTCCTCCTCCTAGTAGGAGTAGGACTCCCCTCTTTCCTACTCCTACTAGGAGGGGGAAAGGAAGGGGGAGAAGGAGAAGGAAAAGGGGGGCCGCCGCCCCCCCTTCCTAATCTAATTCAGACCAGAGGGGAGGGGCCACGCGGCCTGCACTGGCCGGCCCCTCTCTCTCTCCACTAGGGCCCAACAAGGCCCATTAACCCTCGGGGGGTTCCGGTAACCCCTCCGGCACTCCGGTAAAATCCCGATTTCACCCGGAACCTCTTCTGATGTCCGAATATAGTCGTCCAATATATCGATGTTTACGTTTCGACCATTTCGAGACTCCTCGTCATGTCCCCGATCTCATCCGGGACTCCGAACTACCTTCGGTACATCAAAAAACATAAACTCATATTACCGATCATCACCGAACGTTAAGCGTGCGGACCCTACGGGTTCGAGAACTATGTAGACATGACCGAGACTCATCTCTGGTCAACAACCAACAGCGGAACTTGGATGCTCATATTGGCTCCTACATATTCTTCAAAGATCTTTATCGGTTAAACTGCATAACAACATACGTTGTTCCCTTTGTCATCGGTATGTTACTTGCCCGAGATTCGGTCGTCGGTATCTCAATACCTAGCTCAATCTCGTTACTGGCAAGTCTCTTTACTCGTTCCGTAATGCATCATCCCACAACTAACTCATTAGTTGCATTGCTTGCAAGGCTTATAGTGATGTGCATTACCGAGAGGGCCCAAAGATACCTCTCCGACAATCAGAGTGACAAATCCTAATCTCGATCTATGCCAACTCAACAAGTACCATCAGAAACACCTGTAGAGCACCTTTATAATCACCCAGTTATGTTGTGACATTTGGTAGCACACAAAGTGTTCCTCCGGTAATCGGGAGTTGCATAATCTCATAGTCATAGGAACATGTATAAGTCACGAAGAAAGCAATACCAGTAAACTAAAACGATCAAGTGCTAAGCTAACGGAATGGGTCAAGTCAATGACATCATTCTCTAATGATGTGATCCCGTTAATCAAATGACAACTCATGTCTATGGCTAGGAAACATAACCATCTTTGATCAACGAGCTATTCAAGTAGAGGCATACTAGTGACACTCTGTTTGTCTATGTATTCACACATGTACTAAGTTTCCGGTTAACACAATTCTAGCATGAATAATAAACATTTATCATGATATAAGGAAATAAATAATAACTTTATTATTTCCTCTAGGGCATATTTCCTTCAGTCTCCCACTTGCACTAGAGTCAATAATCTAGTTCACATCTTTATGTGATTAGTTCACATCTCCATGTGACTAATACCCAAAGGGTTTACTAGAGTCAATAATCTAGTTCACATCGCTATGTGATTAACACCCAAAGAGTGATCATGTTTTGCTTGTGAGAGAAGTTTAGTCTACGGGTCTAAAACATTCAGATACGTATGTATTTCGCAAATTTTTATGTCTACAATGCTCTGCACGGAGCTACTCTAGCTAATTGCTCCCACTTTCAATATGTATCCAGATAGAGACTTAGAGTCATCTAGATCGATGTGAAAAGCTTGCATCAACGTAACTCTTTACGACGAACTCTTTTATCACCTCCATAACCGAGAAATATTTCCTTAGTCCTCTAAGGATAATTTTGACCAATGTCCAGTGATCTACTCCTGTATCATTATTGTACTCCCTTGCTAAAATCATGCTAAGGTATACAACAGGATTGGTAAACATCATAGCATACTTTATAGAACCTATGACTGAGGCATAGGGAATGACTTTTCATTCTCTTTCTATTTTCTGTTGTGGTCGGGTTTTATACCTTGCAACACAGGCAAGAACTCCTTCTTTGGCTGTTCCATTTTAAACTACGTCAAAATCTTGTCAAGGTATGTACTCATTGAAAAAACTTATCAAGCGTCTTGATCTATCTTTATAGATCTTGATGCTCAATGTGTAAGCAGCTTCATCAAGGTCTTTCTTTGAAAAACTCTTTTCAAACGCTCCTTTATGCTTTCCAGAAAATTCTACATTATTTCCAATCAACAATATTCACATATACTTATCAGAAATGTTGTAGTGCTCCCACTCACTTTCTTGTAAATACAGGCTTCACCGCAAGTCTGTATAAAACCATATACTTTGATCACTTTATCAAAGCATATATTCCAACTCCGAGATGATTGCACCAGTCGATAGATGGATCGCTAGAGCTTGCTCACTTTATTAGCACCTTTAGCATCGACAAAACCTTCTGGTTGGATACTTTGTTCTTAATGACTCACTGATCATCGGGCAAGTCAATCAAAGTCCATACTTTGTTCTCATACATGGATCCCATCTCAGATATCATGGTCTCAAGCCATTATGCGGAATCTGGGCTCATCATCGCTTCCTCATAGTTCGTAGGTTCGTCATGGTCTAGTAACATGACTTCCAGAAAGGATAACTGTACCACTCTAGTGCGGACCATACTCTGGTTGTCCTACGAGGTTCGGTAGCAACTTGATCTAAAGTTTCATGATCATCATCATTAGCTTCCTCACTAATTGGTGTAGGAATCACTAGAGTACTTTCCAATTTGGGAGAAGGTACAATTACCTTATCAAGTTCTACATTCCTCCCACTCACTTCTTTCGAGAGAAACTTCTTCTCTAGAAAGGATCCATTCTTAGCAACGAATATCTTGCCTTCGAGTCTGTGATAGAAGGTGTACCCAACAGTTTCCTTTGGGTATCCTATGAAGACGCATTTCTCCGATTTGGGTTCGAGCTTAGCAGGTTGAAACTTTTTCACATAAGCATCATAGCCCCAAACTTTAAGAAACGACATATTAGGTTTCTTGCTAAACCACAGTTCATATGGCGTCGTCTCAACGGATTTAGATGTTGCCCTATTTAATGTGAATGTAGCTGTCTCTAATGCATAACCCCAAAATGATAGTGGTAAATTGGTAAGAGACATCATAGATTGCACCATATATAATAAAGTACGATTACAATGTTCGGACACTGTAACGCCCTCGATGCGGCTATATCTCCCACGTGTCGAGGCACTACTTAGAGGCATAACTGCATTGAAAGCAATGTCGCAAGTTAGGCAATCATCACAACATCCCATGTAATATGATTAATAAAAGGGGAAGGTACATAGTTGGCTTACACTCGCCACGTAAATCAAGGTACATAAATAACATCACATCATCCAAACACTCATGGCCCGACTACGGCGCCAAAATAAAAGATAACCCAACATGCGACACGGTGCCGATCACCCCCAACTGGGCACCACTACTGATCATCAGGGAAAGACACGTAGTATCGTTGAGAGTCCTCGTCGAACTCCCACTTGAGCTCAAGCGCGTCACTTGGAGCGGAATCATCAGGCCCTGCATCTGGTTTAATAGTAATCTGTGAGCCACAGGGACTCAGCAATCTCACACCCTCGCGATCAAGACTATTTAAGCTTATAGGTAAGGCAAGGTAAAAATATGTGGAGCTGCAGCAAGCGACTAGCATATATGGTGGCTATCCTGTTTGCAAAAGAGAGCGAGAGGAGGAGGCAAAGCGCGAGCGGGGAACTAGAGGACAACCTGCGCAAACATTACTCTAACACCGTGTTCACTTCCCGGACTCCGCCGAGAAGAGACCATCACGGTAACTCACACTGTTGATTCATTTTAATTAAGTTAAGGTTCAAGTTATCTACAACCGGACATTAACAAATTCTCATCTGCCCATAACCGCGGGCACGGCTTTCAAAAGTTCAAGTCCCTGCAGGGGAGTTCCAACTTAGCCCATGACAAGCTCTCACGGTCAACGAAGGAATAGACCTCCTCCCGAGACGTTCCGATCAGACTCGGTATCTCGGTTCTTCAAGACACTTCGACAGGTTAAAACAAATCCAGCAGCACCGCCCGAATGTGCCGACAAATCCCGATACTAGCTGCACATATCTCGTTCTTAGGGCACACTCAGATGAGCGCTCCATACAACTAAAACCAAACCTCGAGTTTCCCCGAGGGGGCACTGCATAGGACTCTAGTTCGGACCAACACTCAGAGGAGCACTGGCCCAGGGGGGGCTAAAATAAGATGACCCTCGGGCTCCGAAAACCCAAGGGAAAAAGAGGCTAGGTGGCAAATGGTAAAACCAAGGTTGGGCATTGCTGGAAAAGCTTTAATCAAGGCGAACTATCAAGGGGTTCCCATTATAACCCAACCGCGTAAGGAACGCAACAATTCGGGAACATAACACCGATATGACGGAAACTAGGGCGGGAAGAGTGTTACAAAACACTAGGTGAGAGGCCGAGCCTTCCACCCTTTACCAAGTATATACATGCATTAAGATAACAAGATAATATAATGATATCCCAACAAGTAAATAATGTTCCAACAAGGAACGGTCTCCAATCTTCACCTGCAACTAGCAACGCTATAAGAGGGGCTAAGCAAAGCGGTAACATAGCCAACCAACGGTTTTCTAGGACATGGTGGGTTAGAGGTTTGACATGGAAATTTGGGAGGCATGATAAGCAAGTGGTAGGCATCGTAGCATGGCATAGCAAAAGAGCGAGCATCTAGCAAAGCAAAGATAGTAGTGATTTCGAGGGTATGATCATCTTGCCTGCAAAGTTGTCAGAGTTGACTGGATCCTCGAAAGCAAACTCAACGGGCTCCTCGTTAGCGAACTCGTCTCCCGGCTCTATCCAAACAAGACACAATCAACCACGTGCAAAGCTCAAACAATATGATGCAAAGATGATATGCTATGCGGGATGCGATGCGGGATGCATATGCGAGATGTGACCAGGAATGCATGAACCTGGCCTCAACATGGAAATCCAAATGTGCCACTGGAAAGATGAGATGAAACCGCTTGAAAACGATATAAAGAATGCTGGAATCGGAGTTACGGTTTGGAAATGGCAAGCAATTCAAATATGACACCGGTCAACGATTTACAGCAAGTAGCCATGTAAATGCAACAAGATGAACATGCTACAGCACCCAAACATGACAACAAAATACATGGCAGGGATGCATTCATGATGCTTGACAAAATCTAGCACTGGGCTATGACCAATTCATCCATTAACAGGTTCAAACAAGCATGGCAAAAATGCATTTCACAGACAGATTTCAGACTTAGTGAAATTAACACTTGTCTGGAATTTCAGATCAGATAGCACTCTTTGGAGCATGAAAACCATATGCTACAGGACCTGAACATGGCAAAGTAAAGCATGGCATGGAGCTACTCAAAGATCTTAACAAAAGTCCCTTAGTGACCTTGAGCCAAAAGGGATCAGAAAATACATTTGCAAGCATGTGAACATGGCAAAAACATAATCAGATCACAGACTTAGTGAAAACTGGAACATGCTGAAACAGTTATCAAGTAGGCATGTTTACGAGCTCGATGCACTCACTACAGAGCATGTCATGATAATCTAAGCACACACCCATCAAGAATACACAAAATACAAGCTAGACATGGCAAGCACAATAACATAGCATGCACGGATCAACTACAACATCATCGGCAAAATCGCTAACAAGTAGACAATCTGCCCAGATTCACGAAATGACAAAAGTAGAGCTCGATTGACTCAAGCTAGGGTGCTCCATAATTGCAAACAAATACATGGATGGATAGAGCACTACAAGATTAACAAAACATCCTTATTGATCATCCTCAAACGAGGCACGGATCACTAGGAAACAACATGAACATATGACCATATGAAATAAACAGCTCAAGGACTTAGTGGAAATGCTAAGTCCCTGAAATCAGCATTAACAAATGCCTCACTTTGCAAGCTCGTGCTAGTCACCACACACACCACAAAAATACATGGGTTGCACCTGTGGAAAGATGGCAAAACCCTTAACAAAACATATATAGAGCTCATGGGCATATCATGCACACAATAATCATGGCAAAAATGACAATTATCTAAATGGAGCAGCAGATCTGACAATTAACTCAAGTAGCACTCTTCTAACAGAATTTCGGGCATCAAGATGAACTCAAATGAAAAGGATGCAATGAGATGAAATGATGTACTCTCTGAGATGAACATTTTCATATGCTATATGCCCAAAACGGAGCTACGGATGCGGAGATATAGCATGATGAAAAACGCAAATTATTAGGGTTTGGGACGAAAAAGTCAACCCCGATCCAATCTTCCAGATCCAGATCCAGCGCGCTCTTCGATGTTTGCCAGAAGTTCCTGTTCGCCGGAAAACACTGTTCATCGGAGCGAAGCGGGGCGTCGCCGGACTTGGGGCACGGCGGCCGGAGTTCGCCGGCGTCGGCGTACCTCGCCGGGGCGGCGTTGGGCGGCAGGGAGGCGCGTGTCGGCGCGGTGGGGACCGGGCGACGACG